>NC_059113.1:101281964-101635964 GCF_020740685.1 Jaculus jaculus | reverse complement strand
AACATTCTCTTTTTTGGTTCATTTTCTTTTCTCTTTTGATACATATATTCTATCTCTCACACATATGTGTATGTATACACATACACATGTAAACACACACATACACATATACACATCTTCCATCCTCCACAACAACATGTTGATGGGGCCAATATTAATCTTATGCAGATCTCTGCAGGCAACACCAGCCTCTGTGAGGTCCTGAGTGTAGTCACACTTTGGCTCTTGCCTCTCCAGTAGTGCAGACCAGAGCTTCCTAAAGCTTAGAAATATGAAACAATGTAGGAAATGTAGGAACCAACCCAGAGTGTCAGAGCTATGAGCACCTGAACTAAAGTCTAGTCCCAAAGGTTTTCTGTAACGTTTGCTGGCAAAGTGTCCCCCAGAGGTCCATGTATTAAAAGCTTGGTCCCCAGTTTGTTCCTATCAAGAAGTTGTGGAACTTTAAAAAAAAAAAATGAATGTAATGGGAAGTCTTTGGATCACTGGGAGTGTGTCCTTGCAGGAGATTATGGGATCCAGAATCTCCCTTTCTTTTTTCTTTTCCTTTCTTTCCTTATCTTCTTCTTTTCTCTTCTCTTATTTCTTCTCTTCCTTCCTTCCTTTCTTTCTGTTTTTTAATTTTTATTTATTTTTGTTTTTTGAGGTAGAGTCTCACTCTAGCCCAGACTGATATGGACTTCACTATGTAGTCTCAGGGTGACCTCGAACTCATGGTGATCCTCCTACCTCTGCCTACAGAGTACTGGAATTAAAGGCATGCATCAGCCTGTCTGGCTAATCTCCCTTTCTTTAGGCTTCTCAGCCCTGAGGTGAGCAGTTTAATTTCATCATGTGCCCTTGTCATTAGGAGCTACCACAGACTCAAAGCCACAAGGTCATGGATCTCTAAAACTGAGCTTTAAAAAGCAACACAAAACAAAACAAAAAAACCCTTTTGCTTTCCAAGTGTCTTCCCTCAAGGATTTGTTGCAGTAACGAAAAGTGAAGGAGGAGAGCTTTGGGGCACTTTCCTGAAGGTCTTACCTCCTTGCTCCTCATCTGGCCCTGAGTAGGGGAGGGTTGTCAGCATTGTGGGAGAAGTGGAAACAGCAGTAAGAGTGAAAGAAGTTTTATCATCTTATCATGGGTTCCTTGGTATTTTGTGACCTGAATTGCATTGCTTGAGCTGTAACTTTCTGCTTCCTCACCTTAAAGGTGAACCAGCAACAACGTTTCTGTCATGTATGTTAGCACAGAAGCCTGTGTTGTTTTGCCTTCTTTTAAGTGGACCCAGCTTGCTTGCACACATGCACAGGAAGCAGGTAAAATTTCCATCACAGGGCTGGAGAGATGGTTCAGGTGTTAAGGCGCTTGCCTGTAAAGCCTAACGAGCACAAAGTAGCGCATGCGTGTGGAGTTCCTCTGTGGCAGCTAGAGGCCCCGATGTATGCAGTCTCTCTCTTTGTCTCTCTGCTTGCAAATAAATATGTAAAAATTCCATGATGATCACTTGTACTTCATAATATGGCTAGGTGACTTTCCAGCTGCCATCTTCTCTAGTTACCTGGCCTACATAGCCTACCACAGATGTCCCTGGCTTTGTCTGAAGACCCATTTTATGCATCCTGGATGAACTTAACATTCTCTTCCTCCTCCCCACACAGCTGCTATCCAAGGTCAGTCAGCTGGCTTCACTTTTCCAGGTTTATCAGAATATTAGAATATTTGGTTATGTCAAAAAAGGAGAAGTGTTACTTGGAATCTGATACATACACACATGTACATGCACAAACATATATATGTATATATGTATACACACGTATATACATGTATATACATGTATACACATATACATATATGTATATATACATATGTATAATGACTGTCACTATAGGATTTTATTAGTTCTTGATTTTGGAAGGAAAGATTCATTGTATTTCATAAGCCTATCCTCCAAAATAAAGGTTATTAGAAACCTAGAATCATCTAGAGCTGTGTCACATCTCAAATCTCTGATTTTTTTTTTTAATTGCCCGCTGGACTGGAGCCGACCAGGCTTGCCTCAGATTTGTCACAATCCTCCTGCTTCAGCCTCCCAAGTGCTGAGATTCTAGGTTTGTGCCACTAAGTTCAAGTGGTTTGCTCTAAAATAGATTTTTGTCTGGCTTTCTTTTTTTCTTTTTTTCTTTCTTTCTTTCTTTTTTTTTTTTTTTGTATATTAGACTCCTTCTTACTTTGGTTCCTTCTTTGAGACCCCTTGGTCACTAACGCAACCCTTGCTCTCTGATGCCTGTACGTATATCACTGAAACTATACCAATCAAGCTATATGGTAGTTTTTCTAATTTCTTTTCATTTTATTTTCACCACAAGTTTGAGGCCACCCTGAGATCACATAGTGAATTCTAGGTCAGCCTGAGCTAGAGTGAGACCCTACCTTGAAAACCAAAAAGAGAAAAAAAAAAAAAAAAAAAAAAAAAAAGAAAGAAAGAAAAGAAAATTACATCAAGAAAACACATTTGACTACCTTTAAAAAAATTAATTTATTTATTTGAGAGGGACAGACAGAAATATATAGAGAGAAAGAGGCATGGGCTTATGCAGGTAGTGTCAGGCACTGTGAGGCCATGGATATCCAGGCCATTTTGTGTCTGGAGGGAGCATGTTGTAAGGAGTCCTGCCCTTCCCTTGGCTCTTACATTCTTCCCACCTCTTCCGCATTAGACCCTGAGCCTTGGAAGGTGTGATCGAGATATTGCAGTACTGAGCACTGCGGTCATTTCTTTCCATCCTGTTAGTCTTAATTTATAAAAAAAATATATAGGATTTGCTATTGTTGTGTAAATGTTTTGAAGAGATTAAGCATCACTTTTAGCCTTGCTGGAAATGGACTTAGATACTCTTTGTCTACTTGGAAATTTTTCATGTGGTAACTTCCTCAGTTTTTGCACTTGAAAACCCAGAGGAAGTTGTTGTTTACACTGAGACTGACGTGCCCAGTGCTTCAGAGTGTCTGTTATACAAGAAACCACTTAGGAGGAAGAGAGAAGTCCAGGCCTATGCACTGTTTACTCGCCTTTGAAGTAGAGATTATTTTACATAGGAGCTGTTAAAAATCATACAAAGCTCATTCTGTTACGTTAGGCATAAAGAGGGTAACAGTACTTCAGTGCTGGCCGAGCTGTTTCCTGGACTCGTCTTACGGGAAGTTCGAATAGCACTTTGCTCGTGTAGACTCTCATTCTCATGCTTTCGTCTGCTGGACTTCCATTGCCCTTGAGTCGCCAGCATAAAGAAGAGAGGTGACAGGAAGGACAGTTTATACACTGATCTTTGACAATACCCAGGGAAATGGGCTTGGCTACATTAAACATTCAGACTCTACGCTTATTGTAGTACACGCCTAATGCCACAAAATGAATTTGATATGATGACTTCAAGTCTGGAATCTTACCAAGTTTTGAAAAAAAAAAAAAAAAGATAAGAGCTGGAGAGATGATTTAGCAGTTAAGGCACTTGCCTGCAAAGCCAAAGGACCCAGGTTCAATTCCCCAGGACCCATGTAAGCCAGATGCACAAGGTGGCGCATGTATCTGGAGTTCATTTGCAATGGCTGGAGGCCCTGGCGTGCCCATTCATCCACTCTCCATCTCTTTCTCTGCCTCCTTTTTTTTTTTTTTATAAATAAATAAATAAATAATATGTTTTTTGGAACATGCTAATATTCAGGATTGCTGTATCCATTAAATTAGTAGTTGGGCTATATTGTTATGACATTTTCAATTAATTTTAGCATGTGAATAATTGCTACTGTTGTTTAGAATTTGTGACTCTTTTTCTTATAGTTCTTAAAATGATAAAGTTAAATTTATTCCATATAAAAAATCTTTATAGAATCTGCTCTTTCTTTATATTTAGTTTTCCTCTGCCTCATTTTTCATTTTCTCTGCTTAAAAATATTTTTATTTGAGACAGAGAGAGAAAAAGAGAGAAGGAAGAACGAGGTGATAGGTAGAGAGAACGAGTGAGAGAGAAAAGAATGGGCACTCCTGGGCCTCCTACCGCTGCAGACAAACTCCACATGCACTTACCACTTTGTGTATCTGGTTTACACGGGTACTGGGAAAGTGACCCGGGCTGTTAGGCTTTAAAAGTAAGAGCCTTTAACCACTGAGCCATCTCTCCAGCCATCATTTCCTGCTTCTGAAGTTCTAGATACACATATGTTAGATCTTGGTTTTTTCTCAGGCCTTGAGGCTCCACATATTTTTCTTTTCAATGATTTTCCTATTTTCCAGATCTGATGGTCTGTTTGGATTTATTTTCAAGTTCACTATCATGCTCCTCACGGCCATTCTGCTATTGCAACCAAATGACAAACTTTTATTTCAGTTACTGTCATTTTATTGAATTTTAACTTTTGTCTACCTTATGGTTTCTGTATCTCTGCTGATAGTTCTTATCATTCATTCATTATAAGAATGCTTCCCCTTGTCTCATATGGCCGAAATCACAACTTTACATTTTTACACACACACACATAGACACAGAAAGAGACAGACAGAGAGACAGAGAGAGAGAGAGGAGGGAGAAGAGAGACAGAGAGAGAGGGAGAGAGAGAGAAAGAGAGAGAGAGAGAGAGAGAGAAAGAATGGGCATGCTAGGGCCTCTAGCCAATGCAAATGAACTTCAGATGCATGTGTCACCTTGTGCATCTGACTTTAAGCACATACTGGGGAATCGAATCTGGGTCCTTTGGCTTTGCTGACAAGCACCTTAACCACTAAGCCATCTTTCCGGTCCTATAATCACAACTTTAAGGCATTTTTTTCTTTCAATTTTATCATTTGAGTCATCCGAGGTGAGTGTCCTCTTTCTCGTTTCCTTTTAAATAATATTCCATTACTAGTTAGCTATATGTCAGTGATTTTTCATTGCATTCTGGACACATTGGTATGGTAGATTCTGTTATAGTCTTCTGAAAAACTTTGATATTTTAGTTTTAGCAGGCAGTTCACTTGGTTAGATAATTAGAACCTGTAAGTCATTTCAGTCCTATTTTTTTCTTGATTCAGTAGTTTGCAATCTAACCTATGTGTGTGGAACACAGATGTAAATTAGAAATTTACATGGTTTATTTTCAAAATTGGAAACTTCTCCAGAGACTTTCCCTTCTTAGTATGACATCCCTCATCTTACAATGGCTAGAGTAATCCTGAACTGGGTTTTAAGGTTCTTTAGTCCAAAAAGATGATGAATTTCTATTGTAGTATTGCTACCACAATGGGTGCTTATCCTTAGGTTATCAGCACTCCCCAAATAAAAAAGTAAATACAAAAGGCACATAAAATTTGAAATATAGGAAACCCACCCTACCTGTCCATTTTTTCAACTTTTGGCTTCTGAAAATTCTTACTTCTATTCATCCCCCAGAAAATTTATTTCCTTCGCTACATTTTATTCCAACTTTATACCTACCTGCAGGATGATAGCTTTTGGTAGGTGTGTGCCTGGGTATACCAGAAGCAGACCTACTTTTTCCTTAAATTTCAGTTTGTAGTTCAGTGAGATTTAGGCGATTAAAACAATAGTAAGAGGGCTGAGAGGTGGCTCTGTGGACGAGAGCACTTGCCGGGTAAGTAAGAGGACCTGAGTTTGGACCCCAGCACCCATGTAAAAGCCGGCATGACCACTCCTGCTGGGAAGTCCAGCACCAAGGTGCGGTGGAGACGGAGGGATGGGTGGAGAGCTCCAGGTGAGTGAGAGACTTTGTGTCAGGGAGATAAAGTGGTAAAGGTCACGAGTGTCTTCCTCTGGCATGCACATGCGTGTGTACAGGTGTGCGCATTGCTCATATAAGTGCATATCTCACACATGTACCTACCACACACAACACTACACACACACACACACACACACACACACACACACACACACACACCAAAAAGAGGAAACAACAACAGGAGCCCTTTAAAAACAAAGCCTATAGAATCTTTATGTAATTTATATTAGGTTGTTATTGAGTAATATTATTATATATAGCAGCAAAGTTCCTTAGGCTAATCAGTGTTACTAGAGGTAAATCCTAGCAGTTTGGTCTTATGTATATTTCAGTTCACCAGTGATAACAGGTACGTTCATCTATTAGTAAGTCATGAGAATGCAGAAGCAGAATTCAGCTCCATGGATTAATCTGCATTATTTAGGAAATGTCAGTCACTGAGACCATTTGAGGAAAAACTGTCCTTAGCTGGCACTGTATAAATGTTAAAATCCACTTTCTTAAAAATCCTTAAGACTAGCTTTAAAAGAATTTTTTTTTGTTTATTTATTTGAGAGCGACAGATAGAGAGAGAATGGGCGCGCCAGGGTCTCCAGCCACTTCAAACGAACTTCAGACGCGTGCGCCCCCTTGTGCATCTGGCTAACGTGGGTCCTGGGGAACTGAGCCTCGAACCAGGGTCCTTAGGCTTCACAGGCAAGCGCTTAACCACTAAGCCATCTCTCCAGCCCTTAAGACTAGCTTTTAATATGAAAAGGAAGCTTGTATCCAAGCAGAAATTCAAGCTGGGTGTGGTGTCACAAGTTTGTTACCTCAACATGTGAGGTTAGCCTGGGTTACAAAGTGAGTTCAGGCAAGGCTGAGCTGTATAGCAAGATCCTATGTGAAAAAATAATAATAATAACATTTTGAGCCAGGCATGGTGGCACACACCTTTAATCCCAGCACTAGGAAAGCTGAGGTAGGAGGATTGCTGTGAATTTGAGGCCACCCTGAGACTGCAAAGTGAATTCCAGGTCAGCCTGGGCTAGAGGAAGACCCTACCATGAAAAACCAATAAATAAATAAATAAACTATATATACATACATACATACATACATACATACATACACACACACATATATATGCTTTTTGTTGGTTTTAATCCTTTGTAATTCAATGTGCTGGAACACAAGTTCCTCACCAAATTATCTATAGGTACATTTTTCTCCTATCACCTATCAGCTAGGACCTGACCTTTGTTAATTACTCTTTCAAATCACATATATTACAGCTCTTCTATTCCTCATGTTTAAGACTTTGCATGGCTTTGCACTCTTCAGATCAAGTTCAAACTCCAGTCCTAATTCATTCTACGTTCACTTCATTCTTGTTCCACATCTCATGAAGAGCTCACGCCCTCTCCTCTCAGGGTAGCTCTACATCACGCGCTCCCCGGATTCACATGCTGAAGCCCGTAAGTGCCAGTGGGGTGCTGTTTGGATGCTTTGGGGGGTCATTCGGGTTAGGTGGGGTCACGAGGATGGGGCCTGCACGCTGGGATTAGTGTGCATGTGAGTCAGCAGAGGAAAAGGGTGGAGGTAGATCTCTTCCAGCATGTGAAGACCCAGCTCTCTGTAAAGCAGAAGCAGCCCTCACCAGCAGTTGACCTTGACCTTGGACTTCTAGCCACTAGAACTGCGAAAAATAAGTGTCTGCTGTTTAAGGCCCCTCATCTGTGATATATTGTTCCAAAAGCCTAAGCTAAGACACTCTAGTTCTTTCATTTACGAGGAATGTGCTGTCCCTGTTCTTCACCATGGACGTCCCTCCTCCAGCTAACACTTTCTTCTGGAAAATATTTCTCCTTGACTGTGTAGTCCTTCCCTGCCTACACCTGCTAGTTCTGTCTCTGTCTTACAAACACTAAGTCCTTCTTGCCCAGGTAAGTGGCAGGCGTCTGTTTCCTGGCTTGTGGCAACCTTCCTGGGATAATGGCGGAGGCCTGTCTGTCTTGCTTCCTGGTACGCGCTTTCTAAAATGCCAAGCACGCAACAATAAAATCTGTTCAATGGCCAAGTGAAATGACCTGCATGGCATCCTCATAAACGAGCATTGGTGGCTTCTGGAGCTGGGTGGCTCCCACAGGATGACAGTGAGGTCTGTTCTCTTTTATGCTCTTGTGGCTTTCTGGAGGCAAGGCTGCCATTGAACCGTCTGTCATGAGCCTCATAAAGCAGTGAGACAGTTGATATCCCGTTTTATGTGGTAATTTAGTACCAGATAAATCTTTTCATTTCATGTAAAAAAAAAAAAAGAAAGAAAAAACATGAACATTGTCAGGGCCTCTTTTGTAGTGCCAGATTCTAAAACTGCAGAGGTTGCATGTCAGCCAAACTATTACTAAAGGGTTCTTATTTTTTAATTTATTTTTCCATTTGTAACATTTTCATACATAGTGCATTTTGATCTTATCCCTTCCAATTATCCTCTATTTAAAAACTATTTCTATTTATTTACTTGCACACACACACACACACACACACACACACACACACACACACACAGAGAGAGAGAGAGAGAGAGAGAGAGAGAGAGAGAGAGAGAGAGCTTGAGAAGTGAGAATGGGCATGCAAGGACCTCTTGCTACTGCAAATGAACTCCAGAGGTATGCACTACTTTGTGTATTTGGCTTTACATGGGTAATGGGGAATTGAACTTGGGCCAGCAGACTTTGCAAGCAGGTACCTTTAACCACTGAGCTATCTCTCCAGCACCCCAATCACCCTCTCTTATCCCTTTCCTCTCCCATGAACACCCTTCTTATTTCCCATCTTACTTTCATGTACTTTTTAAACCCATTGAGTTAAGTTATGACTTCTTACGTGATCCTGGATGGAAGGGGGCTTCCTGTTGAATGGGCATCTTACCAGTGGATACCCCGCGGATGAGCCTGACTCCTCCTCTCCCAGCAGCCACTCTCCGCCATCAGCTACTCCAGGACTGCCTGGGGTCCCATGTCTCCTTCCCCCATCAACGGTGAGTTATGGACAGGCTCATTCTTGGGCAGGAAACCTCAGCTGCTGCGAGTTCATGAGCGTGGTGGCCACGTTGTCCAGAAGGCAGCATTTCACAGTGCTCCTCTCCATCCTCCTGCTCTTATATCCCCCCCCACTTCCTTATGGTTCCCCAACCTTTGCAGCTTTGGATGGTGTTGCAGTCAGGGTTGCATTGTTGGCAGAAATCGCCCGACAAAGAACAGCTTGTGGGAAAAACAAAAGGTTTATTTTGGCTTACAAACTAGAGGGGAAGCTCCATAATGGCAGGGGAAAACGATGGCATGAGCAGAGGGTGGGCGTCACTGCCTGGCCAACATTAGGTGGACAACAGGAACAGGACAGTGTGCCAAACACTGGCAAGGGGGCATTGGCTATAACACCCATAAGCCTGCCCCCAACAATACACCACCTCCAGGAGGTGTTAATTCCCAAATCTCCATCAGCTGGGAACCTCACATTTAGTATGCCTAAGTTTATGGGGAACACCTGAATCAAGCCACCACAGATGATTTAGATGTTGTGTTTTTAATTTAATTTTTATTTTTTTTTTATTTTTTGTTTGTTTTTATTTATTTATTTGAGAGTGACAGGCAGAGAGAGAGAAAGGCAGATATATATAGAGAGAATAGGTGTGCCAGGGCCTCCAGCAAATGAACTCCAAATGTGTGCGCCCTCTTATGCATCTGGCTAATGAGGGTCCTGGGGAATCGAGCCTTGAACTGGGGTCCTTAGGCTTCATAGGCAAGCGCTTAACCACTAAGCCATCTCTCCAGCCCCTGTTTTTATTTTTTAAATGTCACAAGTTATCAGTCCGTCTAGTCCTTTAGACAGTCTTTAAAAGGCATGTGTATCTCTCATTGTTATCCCAAAACAACTGGCCAATAGGTTCAGAAGAAAGCAGTATTTTAGCTTTCCATTTGGTTCTGGCTTGACAAATCAACCAACTCAAACCTTAAAGGACAAAGGACTAATCGTAGAAGATACATTTTTTGCTTGAATTTGGAAGAATGCCAAGTTGTGAAGCATTTTTCCAAAACCCTTTGAGCAGAAGAGGAACTGACTTATGAACAGTTATGTGCTCAGTGGGAGATGGCAAGGGGAGAGGGGCCAGATGCACTGGAATCTGCCATGTTTGGGGTTTTTATAACTTTAAATTATATTTACATTTTGAAAAAGTTCATATTGACGGGACGGTGTGTGATAGTTCAATACAGTTATATATTGTGTACTGTGTAGCTAAATCAGGTTTCGGGTGCAGTTCTTCAAACATTTAGCCTTTCTTTATGAAGACATTGAGTTCTTTTCTGCATATGAAACAGGTGGCTTGTTATTGTTATCTCGTGCTGTCTTAGTGACACCAGCGTGACCAAACTTCTTGTCTGTACCTAACCGTAACTTAGCGCTTCTATCAACCTCTTTCCATTCTCCTCCCCGATCACCCCTGGCCGCTGGTTACCACCATCCTATTCTCAGCCTTGATGAGATGAACTCGTTCAGGAACCGCATGTGAGTGAGATGCTGCGCTGCTCTTTCTGTAGCTGGCTTCTTCCACTTAGCACACTAATCTGCGGCTCTGAATAAGTCTTTCACTCTTATTTGCTTGTGTGTGGTGCAGTGTTATGTTGTGTTGTGTGTGTGTGTTGTGTGTGGTGTTTGTATGTGTATATTGCAGCACCTCTGTGTTCACCTGCTGCATGGTGTGTTTGACCACCAGTGGCCAGATTGGAAAGTAGGGTGTCAAACTCCATCATCACTCTTCTACATATTTTTTTTAAACTTTATTTATTTGAGAGAGAGAGAGAGAGAGAGAGGCAGAGAGAGGGAGAGAGAGGGAGAGAGAGAGAGAATGGGTACATCAGGGCCTCCAGTTACTGCAAACGAACTCCAGATGCATGTGCCCTCTTGTGCATCTGGCTTACGTGGATCCTGAAGAATTGAACCAGAGTCCATTGGCTTTGCAGGAAAACGCCTTAACCGTTAAGCCATCTCTGCAGCCCCTGTATCGTGTGTTCAACCCATTCATCAGTTGAGACACTCAGGCTGTTCTCATTTCTAGGTGATCATGAAAAGCTATGCAATAAACATGTGACTGGAGACTTTTCTTCATCACTCCGTCTTCATTGCTTGGGCAAATACAGCCAGAAGTCAGGTTGCTGATTCTGATCACAGTTGCGTTCTTAGTTTTTTCTGAGGCACTGTCATACTATTCATAATGGGAACATTAATTTACATTCTCATCAACACTAACCAAGCATTCTCTTTTCTCCACAGCATTGCTTATGTCTCGCTTTTGGGTAACAACCATTTTTTACAACTGTGAGGTGATATTTCACTGTCTTTTCAATCTTCATTTCTTGAATGATTAGCATTTAACACTGCAAAATATAAACTATTCATGAACCTCATTTTATTCATCTAGAGAATGGGATAATAGGGACTTTGAAGAGTAATTTTGAGAGTCAAAGACAATATATTTGATATTTTTATTTCTTTATTTGAGAGGGAGAAAGAGGGAGGAGGCACACACACACACACACACACACACACACACAGAGAGAGAGAGAGAGAGAGAGAGAGAGAGAGAGAGAGAGAGAGAGAGAGAGAATGGGCACATCAGGGCCTATAGCCACTGCAAACGAACTCCAGATGCATGTGTCACCTTGTGCATCTGGCTTATGTGGGTACTGGAGAATCAAACCTAGGTCCTTAGGCTCCATAGGCAAGTGCCTTAATCATTAATCATAAAGACATCTTTAAGGTATCAGCATATGTAAACATTTCAAAGGTGAGGCATTTCTTATGCATCCAGACATGGAAATTCCATCAGACATCCATGTTTCTTGGAATGGCTTTTAATGAGTGGAGTGATTTCTGTGAGGAGCAGTATGGGAGAGATTTACTACAGAAGGGCAAATAGAATGTGAGCCCTCTGCTACTGGATTAATTTTTCTTATTTGCATTGATTTACTCTTTTTGGTCTAACAAATAGTTGGATTGGACATGGTCCTGAAAGCTACATTCTAGTCCTGAGGAAAACTAATTTAAGAAATGGCTGTATTAAGTGCAAAATGTGTGGGTAATTTAGCCCTTGAAAATTCTAACACTTGAAGCTTATCAGCTAAATGAATCTACTCTTTCTATCGCTCTCCAAGGATTAATTTATAGCCCTGCTGGGAAGAACTCTATAGTGTTCTTTTGATTCTTTCAGTGATGGATAAATATCAGGATCTGGAGTTTTTTTGAAACACCAAGCTTTCTATTGAAATCACATATTTTTTCTCCTTTCTCATTTGGTGGGGTTTGATGTGTTAAGGTTAGAATACATATATGAGTTTACTGGGAGCGCTAAGTACACCTGTTTTCATTCATAAAGAATATAAAAGCCATTTATCCCATTCCCTTGTTGAAAAATAATTAATGTGGTGACTATGATTGTTCTGAACAGTAGCAATATATTAACTTTATTATAATTGGAATATCAGGAAAAATGCAAATGATAAACAATAACATAACTTTTAGCTTCATTGTTCTACTGGCTTGTAACTTAAAGTGGAAATTGCAATATTAACATAAAAATTCATTTCTTGGGCTGGAGAGATGGCTTGGTGATTAAGGACCTCACCAGTGATGCCTAAGGACCCAGGTTCAATTCCTCAGTACCCATGTAAGCCAGATGCACAAGTTGACGCATGTATCTGGGTTTGCAGTGGCTAGATGCCCTGGCATGCCCATTCTCTCTTTCTCTCTCTTTCTCTTTCTGCCTCTCTCTCTCTCAAATAAATAAAGTATAAAAAATTGAAAATAAATATTTCTTTTTATTTCTCCTACAGAACAAAGCACACTCCCAATGATAGTGTGTAGTGAACATTTATTGAGTGCTTGGTCTGTGTCACACAGTTTCCGCAGTGTCTGTTACATTCTCTCGATGCCCTCTGTTGAAGGTATTATCCTCGTTGTGTGAATGGGGCAATATCAGACTCGAGCCAGGAGTGACTGTCCCACATTTCCCAGCCGTTTAAGTAGCACAGCAACTTGGCGTGGGGTCTGGGGTCTCAGGGGATGGGTTTTCTGGTGACAGACTCAGATGAAGAACTGCATGAATGAAGCGTACTGTTGAGTGGGGGGCTCCTGGGAACAGGGGCAGATCCCA
Organism: Jaculus jaculus; assembly: GCF_020740685.1. Taxonomy (NCBI): domain Eukaryota; kingdom Metazoa; phylum Chordata; class Mammalia; order Rodentia; family Dipodidae; genus Jaculus; species Jaculus jaculus. The sequence goes on along the minus strand of NC_059113.1, from coordinate 101,623,012 downwards.
ACTTCAGCTTTGCCTGCAGGGAGCTTGGGTTAGAAGTACTCTTTACATTAGTCCTCCACTGCGTGATGGGGCTGCCCCCAGGAAGGGGCACAACCTCATGCTTGGCTAAGGACAATTTCCAGATACACCCCAGCAGCTAGGTGGAGGAAGAAGGGCCTGGAGCATGGCAGGAACTAACTGTGGACTCTACCATCCACTGTAGCCCACCATCTTCGGAAGTAGGGACTTTGAAAATGTAAGTAGTTAAGGTTTTGGAGAGGAGATCTGACTAGATTTGGGGTAATTCCAGTGACTGGTATCAGAGGATAAAGGAAGAGGAGGCTTGAGATAGAGAGAAAGGCCAGTGGAGATGGGGGCACACAGTGGGTGCTGCCACAAGCCAAGACATAACAGTCTCCAGAAGCATGAAGAGACAGGAGGTGCATTTTCCCAGAGCCTTCAAAGTGCATTTGGCCCTGTTGCTATATGATTTCATATTTCTGACATGCAGAACTGAGGGAATAAATTTACATTGTTTTGGGTCAGCTACTTTAGGGTACTTTATTATGGCTGTCCAAGGAAAGTAATCTAATACCTCTTGTGCTTTTTGGGTGTTCTGGTCTCCTTCTCATTGCTGGGATAAAGCACCTGACCAAAAGCAGCTGGTGGGAGGGAAGGATGTATTCTGGCTTACAGTCCTGAGGTGAAGCTTCATGATGACAGGGGAAAGCATGGCATGAGCAGAGGCTGGACATCATCTCTGCCACAGCAGGTAGAAAATAGCAGCAAGAGAGTGAGCCCAACTCTTACCAAGGAGGAGCTGGCTTTAATGCCCACAAATCTGCTCCCAACAACCCCTTCTCCAGCAAGGCTCCACATACCAAATTGTCATTAACTGGGGGCCAAGCATTCAAAACACATGAGTTTGTGGGGGACATCTGATTCAAACCACCACAATGGGTCATTTGCCTTCTGCAAGTTTATCTCATCTGGAAACTTCCCATACATCACCCCCCCTCCCCCAGGACTCTGGTTAGTTTCTTCTCCTAGAGAAACTGACAAGGACAAGATCAGTGGGTGGAACCACAGCCCTGTTCCCACAGATGATGTGGGGACTTCAGCTGGCATTCATCCTCTCCTACTTGCTCTGGAGCCCCTCACCCTTAGCTAGCATCTCTCCTGGCCAAGGTGGTATGTATGGGATCTTCACCTTCAAGAACTCTGAGCTCATGTCAACATTGGTGTTTCTTGAGCTATAACCATTGCACCATTCCATGGACTGTCCAGGTTCACCAGGCAGCACCGTAAATTTTCCTGGCATTTCCTCTGGGTGTCAGATCAGTTCTCCTTCTGGGTTACATGATGCCAGCAATTCATAATGACCACAGTCAACTGTCCCCAGTAGCACAGGAGGAAGTTTTCTTACTGCAGGTGACTTAGACCAAGAAGACCGAAGGGAGCCAACAGCAGCCCCGGCTTGGTTTCATGTGTTCCATGAAGAGGTGCTCTCTACCCCTGGATGCACAGGACCCAAAGCTGTGGCGGCCCATGTTTTGTACTTTGGTTTGTAGGACCAGCTGCAGTGCAGGAACACCTTCTAGTACCCGAGAACTCTGCCTTTTCGGAGCAGTGACTAAGGAGCTGTTTGCCTCATCCCATAGGTCCTGAGATGTGCCCTGAGCTGGTCCCCATCACACAGCTAAGCAGCCACTGAGCTGGGAGCTGTTGCTCTTTCCAGGATGGTGCCCAGCGACTTCCTGTTCCTTCTCAGGCAACTTTAATTACTGACGGGAAGGAGCAGGTATTTAAAACTCTGCTTTGCTGTTGAGTTGAAATTATCAACTTTCATTAATGAGTAAAATGTTATTGCCACAACAAAACAAACCTCTGTGAGAGATTCCATCCTGCAGGTATAGGGTGTGTGTGTGTGTGTGTGTGTGTGTGTGTGTGTGTGTGTGTGTGTGTAAAGTCGAGTCATCTCGAAACCTATGTACAGTGCTATGCCACACAATATTTTAGTTAATGACAGAAAATATGCAGTAGTTAGTGGCATAGAATTATAATGGAGCTGAGAACCTCCTATGGCCTAGTGACATCCCAGTGCAACACACTCATTGTTTGTGGTGACACCAGCATCAGTGAACCCACCGTACCACCTCACATATAACCACAGTGCACGCAAATGTTCAGCCCTCGATTCTCAGTTTCATCATCATCATAATAATGACAAACGACTGTGTCACCGATTCATGAGTTTACCATGCCATACTGTTCATGAGTACATCGTCTATAGAAATGCTGATTGAGAGGCACTGTGCTGTGTTCCCCAGCAACAGCCTCGGCTTCGTCCTGTGTCTACCGCCTCGCTTGCACGTGGTACACATCTGTACGTAATGTCAGCTGCGATACACAATTCCACTTACAAGGTGTCCATGCTTCTATCCATGCTAGCTTCTCATGAAGAGAAACGTTATAAAATGAGGGGCTGGGAACGGTGTGCAATGCTTAACGTCACTTGCTTGCAAAGCTGGCCAGACTGGGTTCAATTCCCAAGCAAACCATTTAAGTCAGTCACAAAAAGTGTTGCAAGTGTGCAGTGTTCATTTGCAGCAGCAAGAGGCCCTTGGATGCTTACACACACACACACACACACACACACACACAGAATTTAAAAGTGAACAATTTCCAACCTGTTAGTGAAAGAATAAGTTTTTCTGTTGTAGTCAGTCTTTATAAAAAATTTCCTGTAGATGCCAAAACTTTAGAGAGAAAAATGAGAACCTTCTAAGATGTTGCCAAAAGAAGTGTTCTTCACAAATAATTTAAGAGTGTAACTTTTACATTAGATGATGGATAGACATCCAGCAGTTATGCCAATTTAAGAGTGGCTAAGATGACTGTAACTGGTAAGGTGGCAGTTGTGCCATTTGTCTTTAAGACTATAGCAGTCTTTGCGAGATCCAGACAAAGACAATTGGAGCCCACATTATTTTCATACTGCCCAGTAATCACAAATGTGGGACTTGGAAGAGAACTCAGAACAGAGAATTATAATTATTGTCAAGGGGATAAAGTTGAGAAGAGAAAAGAGCCTTTTGAAACTGTGGATTATTTACATCTGTGTGACACCGTTGAGAGCCAGCCAAAGGAGCTGCTCTGCGGTTCCGCGGCCTGAAGCTTTGCTGACATGTTAATTAATACCTCCTTGCAAGGCAAACCACCTTCCTTGCCCAAAGCTGTGCTTTAAATAGCAAGTTGTTTTTGCTATAGACCAACAGGACATAAGCCATGCAGGATTTGTAGTGGCACCCTTCGTGATATCACTGCTAAAGGAAGAACTTGATTGTGTTTTCAGTCGGGAAGCTCTGGGGCATTCAGGTCACCACTTTGGTGAACATCCCTTTCAAAGTTTGCACTGCGCGCATTTCCGTGCTCCGCCTCTGCTTATGCCACCCCTCCTTATACACCCTTTGTAAAGATTTGGCATGGATTTTCATTAACAAGATCTACTCTTCCAGGGACAAGTCCGATCTCAGCCTCTAGAACATTCTCTAGAGTTCAGAGAATGGACAAGGCAGGGAAAATGCTGTGCACGTGACCATGGTCATGGTACAGCTTCGGTGCCGTAGGGCTGGCGGTGAGCGGGGGTTTGTTCTGGGGTTGGCTGTCATGAGATCATACGTGCGTGCGTGTGTGCGTGCGTACGTGTGTGTGTGTGTGTGTGCGCGCCTATCTGTCTCAGGAGGGTCAGTACATATTGAGTTTGACCCTGGATTTATTAACTGAGAAGCAGAAATTATCTGTGACTGAAGAGAGCCAGGAACGTACTAAGACGAGCCAGCTCTAACTTAAATAGAAGCCTAACTTTTTTTTTTTTTTTTTCAACAGCCGACCTTGATGGAAAGAAAGGGAAGTTCAGTGTGATCAATGGTGGGAAGTCTTGCAGACCAGCTTCCCTCCTGCTGGGATTTGAAAGAGCAAAATTTAGTTCAGGCCTACACCGGGACGCATATACGGGAGCCTTAACTGGCACAAATAATGGAGAATGATCTTTCTGTGAGGGAATTGTTCCCTTACAAAACCGGGCTGGCACAAGACACTGCGAACTTGAAACACTTTTAATGTGCAATTTTTAAGTATGTCAGTGTGTCTTGAAGCCACATGGCAATAGTTATAAGCTATAGTCAACACACACACACACATGCATGCACACACATATTCTGGGTCAGTCAATAGAAACCATTTGTAGACTTTTTTTTTTTTTTAACCGCTGTGAAGTGACTGGAAGGAAGTAACTTCTGGCGGGGGATGCTACTGATCAAACTAGGGGCTCATCCATGTGCTGCACCCCGCGGGGCTGCCTGCAGAAACCCAATGGTTCGGGCTCCCCTGCACAGCTGCAAGAATCCACTGGTCCAACCCTCCTCCTCACCTGCAGCCATGGCTGAGTGGTGTTGCTTGACAAAGTCTCTGTGAGGCTCCATCTGCCCTGGCATGACTTAGTTTTAACCTGGTATTAGGAAGGAAAAGTGGGGTGGTAAAAACTTCTTTTCACGGCTTCTGTTTGTGCTGTATGAAATTTTGCGTGGGTAAGAACCTAAATTTATCATAAATTCAGTGGTAGAGAAAGTTTTAGGACTTTCTGATATAGACTTTCCTGTGATATGTATATATGGCAATAAAACTGCTTTCAGTGAACATTGAAAACTGGGTGGAAGCCACTGGTATCTGAAAATCTTACATCATGTAATCCCCACCAAAATGCCAGTAGCAACTTTTACAGAAATAGAAGAAAAGAATCCTGAAACTTATTTAGAGCTACAGAAGACTCTGAATGGCTGAAGTCATTTTAAGTGAGAAGTATGAAGCGGGATGTACCACACCTTATTTCAAAATCTCCTGCAAAGCTACAGATGTGTAGACAATCCCCCCATACATACATACATACACACATATATATGTATTCATAATCATCTATCTATCTATCTATATACATACACACATATACACTACTGGAAAAAGTTCAGGAATAAGACAATGTATATATGAGCAAAGATGTTAGAACACACAATGAGGAAAAGTGAGCATTCTTTAATAAATACTGTTGGTAAGGTTGGGAAATATATTGTTATTGTCCTTCCCTTTTCTTCTGCAAAGTGGTGTGTGTGTGTGTGTGTGTGTGTGTGTGTAAGCTTTCTAGCTTGCTTTGTTTACCGAAAGTGGAGCCTGGGGAATTTTCCATAGCAGCAGATGGAGAACTTTCTTATTGTCACAGTAGCAAGGATCCACTGACTAGAATCCACTGCTTAACCGGACTTTACTGACAGGCTCTGGAGTGATTTCTTACCTTCTGCTCCCAGAACCATGTGCCGTGAATAAGGTGAATCATAGGTCACTTTATATCTTTATATCTGTGAGATGTAACTCCTAAGTGGGACAGATGGGTCAAAGTGTGCTTCTCGTAACACATAATTTTGGAAATGATCATATTTTGCTAAGTATTGCCAACTTCTCTGTGTAGACATTGTGCCTTTTTTTTTGGTACTTCTAATGGCAGCATGTAAGGAGGCATTGCACTCTCTTTCTTGGCTTGACTATCTTACTATCATTTATCTATATTTGCTCTTAGTCACAGCTCTCTAATTTATTTACTGATACTCTTTTTATTTTTTACTGTATGCACTTATAAGACACTTGAAGGCCATTTCATTTATGTATGTGAGAGACCATGAATAAATAGAAAAATAAATTTAGGTGCCTGAATTATTTCACTTAACGCACCATGTTATGAATATATATCTTTTTACACTTTATTCCTCCTTCCACTACACTGTGAGTTACTTCATAACAGCATGGTCTATACCTTATTTATTACTAGTAAAAGGTCAATTCCTAGTGGATATTTGTCATAATAAATTTTGACATCTTAATTTATAGTCTAACTTACATTTGTATCACTATTGAGCTTAGAAGAGATAAGTTGTAGAGCCATTTTAATATAGAGTATAATTGATGAATAAATTTAATGAATGGGTTAATGAATATGAGATTCTTCTTTTCAGAGCAATCTCATGAGAAGCAAAAAAAATACTATTATGGAATGGATTAACCTTGTTGTGTTTAAGTGATTGCTATTATAACATAAATTAAAATGATATTCAATTAGTACATGACATGAGAGCAAATTGAATCCCATACTGTATGGCAGATGAGAAATAGAATGAAAATATTTATAAGGAGAAGTGTCTCATGAATAAATTTGAAGGTTACCATAGAGAACTGTCCAGGTTAAAAAAAATACTAATGCTGAAGGCAGAACTCTGTACTACAGGGCTTTAAAAGATGACACAAATACTCCCCAAAACAGGATAACATGGTTAAACTTTTCTCAGTAACATTGCTACACATTTTATTATTTATTTATTTATTTTATTTGAGACAGAAAGAAAGGGAGAGAGAGGAAGAGAGAGAGAATGGACATGCCAGGGTCTCTAGCCACTGTAAACAAACTCCAGATGCATGTGCCCCCTTGTGCATCTGGCTTTATGTGGGTCCTGGGGAATCGAGCCTGGGCCCTTAAGCTCCGCAGGCAAGTGCCTTAACTGCTGAGGCATCTCTCCCACCCTGCTCCATATTTTAGAGTTATTGCTTTATGGGTTGTATCTAGATGAACTGAAACAACATTCTAAGACATTCAAAATGTGGTATGATTGCTCACAAAACATTTATGTGCAATCAAATTCTGTAGTCATTGTATAAGAATGTCCAGCTGGAGGGCCGCCCGCATTTAGGAATTCCTTGCTTGTGAGACAGCCATGGGCCACTGATTAAGCAGGCAGATGAGGCTCTGTGCTCAGGCCACACATTACTACCAGCTACCTGGGCAGACTAACTTAAGTGTGTATGTGCCAGGCACCATGCACCACAGTGACTGGGCGCGCATGCATCTTCAACATTTTTTTTCATGCTTCCTCAATAATTTTGGCAGGAGCACATAGGAGAATGATTGCACCAGGCTGCAAGGCTTAGGATTAACGAACGTCATTCTCCAAATGCTTACGAGGCATTTAAGGAGGCAACTCTTTTAAACAACTATGACTTACAAAGATGAACATCTTTTATTAAAAGACTACTTGATTAATAATTGACATCTTCAAAATGTCCTTTATGGGGCTGGAGAGATGGCTTTTGTGGTTAAGTCACTTGCCTTGGAAGCCTAAGGACCTAGGTTGTTTTTCCCCTTGTACCCAATGTAAGTCCAGATGCACAAGGTGGTATGTGCATCTGGAATTTGTTTGCAGTGGCCAGAGTCCCTAATACACCCATTCTCTCTCTCTTCTCTCCCCTGCTCTCAAACAAATAAATAAAAGTATTTTAAAAAGAAAAAAAATACCTTATGTATTTTCATGCTGTTTTAAAGGTATGTCAACCTACAAGTATCTATTTTTGTGCAGTTTTTCAAAACATGTAAATATATTGTTTTGTGCTTAGAAATCATTTTACCATCCTTTTTATACTAAAATTACAAATATTGCTTAAAATGTTGGTGTTTTTATATAAAATCCTTATAGTAATTGAATAATTGTTTTGAGTAGTTTCATTATTTTATCAATTTAGAGAGATGGGCTTCTATTTTAAAGATTTTATTTTTATTTATTTATTAAAGATGGGAGGGGGGAGAGAATGGGCATGCCAGGGCCTCCAGGCACTGTAAATGAACCCCAGATGCATGCGCCACCATGTGAATCTGGCTTCTGCGGAACCTGGAGAATCTAACCAGGGTCCTTAGGCTTTGCAGGCAAGTGCCTTAACCACTAAGCCATCTCTCCAGCCCAGCTTCTATGTATAAATTGTGGCGTAGCTATAGTGAGGATAATGTAATTCAAAAATCTAGTTTTAGTAAGAAGAAATATTTAGATATGTTATATTTTGTTAATAAAAATAGAACACGGGGGCTGAAGAGATGGCTTAGTGGTTAAGCGCTTGCCTGTGAAGCCTAAGAACCCCGGTTCGAGGCTCGGTTCCCCAGGTCCCACGTTAGCCAGATGCACAAGGGGGCGCACGCGTCTGGAGTTCGTTTGCAGAGGCTGGAAGCCCTGGCGCGCCCATTCTCTCTCTCTCTCTCCCTCTATCTGTCTTTCTCTCTGTGTCTGTCGCTCTCAAATAAATAAATAAAAAATTAAAAAAAAAATAGAACACGGCATTTTATGCAGGGCAAATGCCCCTCCTTATTCACGTTAAGCTGAATGTATAGTAAAATAGTGTAGGCTCCATCCAAAGTGCAGAAACCAGGTTTAGTCCTACTTCTTTATCTATATGGGTGAGTCCATTAGCACATGAGTGGATTTTATATTCATGGACATTTACATTTTTATTTTCTTAAAAGATTTAATTATATTATTTATTCATTTATTTTCAAGTAGAGAGAGAAAGGAGAGGGATAGAGAAGGGGTGGACACACCAGGGACTTTTGCCATTGCAAACAAACTCCAGATCCATGTGCCACATTGTGCATTTGGCTTTAAATGGGTCTTGGGAAATTGAACTTGGGCTTTCAGGTTTTGCAAGCAAGTGCATTTAACTGCTGAGCCATCTCTTGCACCCAATTTTTATCTTTGTAAAAGTTATTTTGGGGCTGGAGAGATGGCTTAGCGGTTAAGCGCTTGCCTGTGAAGCCTAAGGACCCTGGTTCGAGGCTCGGTTCCCCAGGTCCCATGTTAGCCAGATGCACAAGGTGGCGCACGCGTCTGGAGTTCGTTTGCAGTGGCTGGAGGCCCTGGCGTGCCCATTCTCTCTCTCTCCCTCTCTCTGTCTTTCTCTCTGTGTCTGTCGCTCTCAAATAAATAACTAAAAAAAATTTAAAAAAAAAGTTATTTTGATTGTAAAGAATGACCTTTTTACATAGTTGAACTTATCTCTGCCATGAGTTTCCCTAATCCTTGATATTGTGGGCAACGCATGAATCTCTTTGTGTGTCAGATTTTGACTTCTTTTTTGGGAGGTTGGTTTTGAGGTAGGGTCTCACTCTGGCTCAGGCTGACCTGGAATTCACTCTGTAGTCTCAGGGTGGCCTCAAACTCACAGCGATCCTCCTACTTCTGCCTCCCCAGTGCTGGGATTGAAGGCGTGCGGCACCACGCCCAGCTCTTTTTATTCAGCATGTACTTTCCATGGACACATCGTGCATTGACACTACCCTTTCCCTCCTCCCTGCCCTCATCCCACCGAGGGCCCCCCTCAGTGGGATTGCTGGTGTTCACCATGGGGTTGTGGGTTACAACTTATGACAGCAGCAGCCATTGTGGGGTGAGGGGAATGCCTCTTCCCAACCTGTGGCTCTTAAAATCTTCCCGCCCCCTTTTGGCAAAATTTCCTGAGCCATGGTGGGTGTGTTTTAAGTCTACTTCACTGGTGAGCTCTCCAGAGCCACGGGGTCTCTGCTTTGGTGTGTGTTGAGTATCCTCAGCATCTGTCTCCAGGTTGCCAGGTTCGCCATGGAAGCAGAGCTCTTGCTCAGCTCCCCAGTTCCTCTGTGGTTTCACCAGGGCCCTGGCTGGCTTTCTTACGGTCTTCACTGTGTGTCAAATCAATACATTTACTTGTCTTTAGTTATGGGTAGCATTCATGTTAAAACTCTTTCCTTACTTTTTATTTTTCTCTCCATTCAGATGTTTAACACATTCCCATTACATGTGCTGAAGTTGCTTAAATCCCCCTGAGTGATGTTTCAGATTAGAACGGTTGTCTATTTGTATGCACATGACTCAGAGTCAAGTATCTGCAAGGCATTTGAATTTGATCACTTATTGCTTATAAGATCTTGTAGGAGAAATTAAAGGAATCATTTAACACCTTCCTCTCTCTGTCTCTCTCTGATGATAGTCATTTCCCAGGCACTCAGGTTTTACTCTGAAAATGTGCATATAATAGCATCTTTCTCACTTTTTTATAGGACTGTGATGAGGAGAGAAAGACTGCACGTGATGCCTTTGTGTACCGTAAAGCAATGCGCAAATAAGAGGGTTAATATTTGTAGCTCATTAGTTATTTCATTATGAAGGGCTGGAGACATGGTTTGCAGTTTTCCATACTGCAAACCATGGAAAGGTGGATGGTGAAAGAATCAGATAACATTTATGAAGCCAAAAGTTTAAGGAAAAAAAGTTAATTGCATCATTTGTAACTTGAGAGAGAAGAGAAAACAGTGCAAAATCCACTCCGAGTTTACTTAGTTAGTAAAATCCGTTGTTGGTACTTAGGGGACTGGAGGCCTCTCTTTTTTGGGGGGTGCGGCAGGATGAGAAGAGGGTGTTCCTGCCAGGTGGCTGCTGTTCCTGTCCTGCCTCTGAATTTTAAATGCAGCACATCCCTCGTGTGATTAGCTTACCATCACGTGCAGGGCACTGAATATCAGTATCCACTCTGACCCCAGGGAGAACTTTCTGGGAAGTGTGGAAAGCCAATATGGATGGGAAAGCTTCCCTCTGACCAACTTCCCCTCCTCACCTATCGCTTGGAACAAACACTAAAAAATGTGCTGGTTGAGGCTTGCTTTGCTCTAAATGATAAATACAGTTCCTTTCTGGTGGATCTGATGAAACCAGATGTTCACAGTATTAAGAGCAGGAGGGAAAAGGGTGAGCTTTTTTAAACCTTGGGTGTTTATAATCATTTCATTTTACTTAGTAAAAATATTTTATGGTTTCATACTTAATTACCTATATACCTTTATTGCTCTCTCTCTCTCTCTCTCTCTCTCTCTCTCTGTGTGTGTGTGTGTGTGTGTGTGTGTATGTACGTGTATGTGTGTGGTGCTGGGTATCAAACCCAGGGCCTTGGGCATTGTTGGCAAGTACTCTACCACTAAGCTATAGCCCCAGGACATAGTTACTTTCAGACCTTCCATTCTGAGTTTTTTTAAAAAGTTTTTTTTTTATTTAAAATTTTTTATTTATTTATTTGAGAGCGATAGACACAGAGAGAAAGACAGATAGAGAGAGAGAGAGAGAGAGAATGGGCACGCCAGGGCTTCCAGCCTCTGCAAACGAACTCCAGACGCATGCGCCCCCTTGTGCATCTGGCTAACGTGGGACCTGGGGAACTGAGCCTCGAACCGGGGTCCTTAGGCTTCACAGGCAAGCGCTTAACCGCTAAGCCATCTCTCCAGCCCAAAAAGGTTTTTTTAAATTTTTATTTTTATTTATTTATTTGAGAGAGAGAGAGGGAGGGAAAGTGAGAGAGAGAGAGAGAATGGGCATATCAGTCACCAGAAACTCCAGATGCATGCGCCACCTTATGCTAACATGGGTACTGGGGAATTGAGCCGGGATCCTTAGGCTTGGCAGGCAAGGCCTTTAACTGCTAAGCCATCTCTCTAGCCACCATTCTGAATTTTGATATATCATCATACCATATCTACATCTTTTCCATTTTACAAATATCCTCACTTTATTCCTCTGTCTCAGAAAATATGAAAATAGAAAACAATGTTATACTTTAAAAAGTTAAGTAAATATGCATTTCCCATGGAGATATACCAACTGCTGCTATCATGTGAGATAGAAAGAGTTGTTGGGCTGGAGAGATGGCTTAGCAGTTAAGGTGCTTGCCAGCAAAGCCAAGGACCCAGGTTCAGTTCCCCAGTACACACTTAAAGCCAGATGCACAAAGTGGCACATGTTTCTGGAATTCATTTACAGGCTAGAGGCCCTGGTGTGCCCATTCTCTCTCCCGTTCTTTCCTTCTCTCTATCTGCCTCTCTCTCTCAATCTCTCCCTCTCTCATAAGTAAATAATTATAATATTTAAGTAGGATCTCACTCTAGCCCAGGCTGACCTGGAGTTCACTATGGAGTCTCAGGGTGGCCTCGAACTCATGGTAATTCTCTTACCTCTGCCTCCCGAGTACTGGGATTGGAGGCGTGAGCCACCACACTCGGCTCCATTTTTCTTAAACCTGCATTTATTTGCTTTAAGCAAACCTTAAGCAGCAACACATTGGATATGCAGCAAATGGACCCTTAAGGGAGAACAAAAAAAATGATGTTGCATAGGAAAAAAGACAAATGTTTTTCATGAAAGAAAAACCCTATAAATTATTAATTGATGGGCCTAAAATCCTGTCTGGATTTCGATGCTGCTCCTGTGTGGCGTGGCTTTGGGCCGGGGTGAAGAGCTCCTGCTCATCTTTGTTGTGAGGTTCAGGAAGACTGGTGGGCGTATTTTCCTGAAGACTAGATTTATCTCATGACGCAGTACTGGTCACAGCTCACTGAATTTCTTCTCTTTTCCCTCTGTTAACTAATTTTAGCTTGTTTTGCTCTGGAAACTTATTTAGGTAACATTGGAATTCAATTATATTATTTTAGTCAAAAGCTGAATTTGTGCATGTTCTGAGCATATTTCCAGGCTTGTAACTTATCATTGATATCATGATGTTCATCTAATATTGTATAAGCCAACAATCTTTCCTCACTGTAATCCTTTCCAGTAATTGACATGAAGTTGTAACAGACAGTAAAATAATTGTTAATATTAGTTGATGAATTACTGTGTGCTAGGCAATGTTATTTACTTCCTGTGGAATATCCGATTTAATCTTGATAGCATCCTTACGAGGTGGGGTATGAGATATAGATGTGGAAACTGAGGTTCAAATAGCTAGGAGGTAGTGTACCCAAGAGAAACCAATGGTGAATGGTGGATTGAGGATGCTTACGTTTGGGATATCAAGGTGGGTGGCAACTCTCTCAGGGATGATTGTTCCTAAGAGGAAGCCACACTACTTTACACACGTGATTTTTACGTCGTCATTGACTAAGTCATTCAACAAAAAGTATATCCAGGACTGGAAAGATGGCTCAGAAGTTAAGGTGTTTGCTTGCAAAGCCTAAGAACACGAGTTCAATTCCCTAGTACCCACATAAATCCAGTGGCGCCTGCATCTGGAGCTCATTTGCAGTGTCTGGAGGCCTTGGCACGCCCATCCTCTTTGTCTGTCTGACTGTCTGTCTGTCTCTCTCTGTTCTTGCTAATAAAAAATAAAAATCAATTAAAATGTATACCTAAAAGGGAAGAATTTGCCATTTATTATTTATGGGTCAATATGCCTGCCTTTGTTTTATTCTATAAGCATTTCTAATTAAACCTCTAGGGATGCTTATGAATTAACTCAGTGTGATTGATATGTGATTAATAGCTCCAGATGGAGAACACTAGCTCAGATTTAAGATGTGGCTTAGTATATGTAGCTTAGAAATGTCCCCTGGTCCATGTACAACATTGGTATTCGCCTGTCTATTCATGGCAGCGCTGACTGCTACACAGGGAGGCCAGCTACCATTTCAATAGGTATAATTGGTGGTCTGGCATATTTAATGCTTGGAATACCCTATTTAACTGTTAACTTAGTCCCTATTGAGTTAGCAATCTGGATTAAGTTTTGTAAATTGGGAAAAAATTAGGGGGAGGAAGGCAATGGCAGGACTCCAGGGGAGATAGAATAATTGCCAAAGATACTGCCGTAGGCAGTGGAAGCTCCTTGGGGTTCCTCTGGTTTTGGCCCTCAGTCTCTCGCATTACATTATACAAACCTAAGAGAAAACGATTAGCCAGGGCTCCTGAGAGAGACAGACTGGAGGACATCCCATGAGGCCTAGAGAAGAGCAGGATGGGGGAGAGACATCAAGGGATGGGGGGAGCAGGCGTGAGTGGTTGGTCCCCTTTTGCTCTCCGTTTTGTGAGGAAGAAGGGGGGCACACGCCTCTGGTTTTAAAAATGCTTTAAGATTTTCTTAAAGTACTAGTTGTGGTTTTTTTGGTGAAATATAAGATTTCTGTTGGGACATTCTGTGACGAGCACATTAAAAGGAGGAGCTCTGTCACCCGGCTTCTGCTTCTGTCCCTGGTGCCTAGGCAAAGACGCTACCCAAAGGGGAACAGGCAGGAGTGTAGCCACTTTTGCGAATTGTCAGCCATTGGCTTGTGGTTTGCACTTTATGATGAACAAATGCTTAAGAGGGAGAACAGCACTGACAAATCTAATCTTAAAATTTCCTTCCTTTAAAAATGCAAATAATAGGGCTGGAGAGATGGCTTAGCGGTTAAGCGCTCGCCTGTGAAGCCTAAGGACCCCGGTTCGAGGCTCGGTTCCCCAGGTCCCACGTCAGCCAGATGCATAAAGGGGCGCACGCGTCTGGAGTTCGTTTGCAGAGGCTGGAAGCCCTGGCGCGCCCATTCTCTCTCTCCCTCTATCTGTCTTTCTCTCTGTGTCTGTCGCTCTCAAATAAATAAAAATGAACAAAAATTAAAAAAAATGCAAATAATAATGTAGAGTTGTACAAATTTGAACAGTATGGAGTAATGTGACTTGTATCACATGTCAACTAACATACCCATCCTTTCAAATATTTGACATTTTTGGTGAGAACATTGAATGGTCAACTGTTGTGTCATTAATGGAAGCAGCTAGTGCGTCATCTGACTTCTTGCCACGCAACAACTGGTAATTGCTCGAAGATTTTTCAAAATACTGGCCTTCACGATATAAAGGAAGAGGTGTTTGTTTTTAGAAATATCTCACATGACATGGGGGCAATTTGGAAAGCAGTCTATCACTGTGGTATTGTCTATTCTTGAGCTTCCGTTTTATTTGCTTGAGGGAGAGGTTCAAGAATGAGGTACGGTAATAGTGTGTCCAGGGTTTCATAAGGACTGGTCCTGTTTTGTGCATCTATAATATATTTGTGCCCACGTGGGCAGCTCGTGTGCCACACAGGTTAAGATGTGAACAGGTGACGTGAGCAGTCTAATAAACTTGAGCATTTCATGAAAACAGAAGGCTCTTTTTTTTTTCTTTTAAGTCTCTAGCACTTCTATACTCAAATTCATGTACGTAGATTTTTTTTCCCCATTGTTACTTGGAGAATTTATTTAATACCTTTTCAGATACAAATTGAAAAGTGAAATATGTGATGTGTGCAAGATGGCATTTTGTACTGAGAGTAATCTCAGACTTCTAAGAGTTCATCCGCCATGACGTGGACTTGATCCTTTGAATTTTAAAATAAGGTGGGATCTTATAATGGTAAACACTATAGAGCACTCATATTAGAAATAACAAAAACATTAGTTTTCAACCATGAAGTTACAGGTTGGACATTGAGAACCACAACAGCTGTGTTCTAGCTTGTCCCCAGGAAGCATGGAACGTTCACATACGGAGTTTATGAACCACGTAACTTGATTCTCTAATGAAAATTCCATTTCATTGGGGAGATAGGGTCGATTTTTCTGTTTAAATGGTTAGGAAATTTTACTTAGAATTATAGCACGTTACTGTTTCTATTTGGACAAAAGAAACCCATTCTAAACTGAAATATTTAATTCTCTATAATTGCTTACCATTTGTTGTGTGCATTTTTCTTTTTAACTAATCGTAGTTACTGAGAGTATGTGTGACTGGCGGTTTCAAAGTACAAGTTTTCTGCATGAGCATTCATTTCTGCATCTAGCTGAAGATTAACACGAGGGGAAATACTTCCTAAAAGTTAAAGACACATGAAAGACTGGTTTAATTATAATAATGGAATTGCGTTAATGCTACTACAATATTTTTGTGTCTAGTTTCAATGAAATGATTTTCCAGGTCAGTGGTTCTCCAAGTTGGCCCCTATATCAGTGGCACAAGTATCACCCAATACCTTGTCAGAATGCAGACTCCCACATTTCACCCTCCTTCAGATCTACCGAAGCAGAAACTTCTAGTAGGAACACAGGAAGGGAAGCAGCAGTCTGTTTCAACCTGCTTATTCTGAGAAGCCTGGAATAATTACTGTAACTTGATATCACCTTCCAATTCAGATTTCTCTGTCACAAACCAGATGTTAGAGATTGCATGGATACTCTACAAAATAGCATCGCTGGAGCTAGAGAAGTATACTTGCCTAACGTCCACAAGGCCTCGGGTTCAATCCCATCATCATGCAAACACCCAGAATAATTAAATACTGCTGTTGTTTATTTGGCTAACAGAAGCCCTGTCAGGTAAAGAACTGTTATGGGAGTGAGCCCAGGAGACGTATCAAGGTTCTTTCCTGTTCTCTGTAATGGGGGGTGGCTGCCACAGAGCCAGGCATTGCTTAGTTTCATGGTTGAATCTATCCATGTGTGCACTGATATTCTCTGCGAGCCTGTGAATTTGTGGATGACAAAGACTGCAGCTCAAGCAACTAACATCACCAGCTTTGGCCACTGTTAATGACCCATAGAAAGGGCTCATGAAAGGTTTGCTCAAGAATGAATGTAGGTGCCGGAGAGGTGGCTTAGCGGTTACAGGAGCTTGTCTGTAAAGCCCGAGAACCCAGGTTTGTTTCCCCAGGACCCATGTAAGCCAGATGCACAAGGTGGTGTATGCGTCTGGAGTTCATTTGCAGTGGCTGGAAGCCCTGGCCTGCCCATTCTTATTCTGTCTCTCTCTTCCCTCTCTCTGCTTGCAAATAAATAAACAAAATAAAATAAAGAATGAATTTGCATCAGCCCTGGTGGTTCATGCCTGCAATCCTAAATACTTGGGAGGCTGAGGCAGGAGCATTGGAAGTTTAAGGCTGGCCTTTCAGTGAGACCGTGTCTCAAAATAAACAATACAAATAGAGCTGGGAATATAGCTCAGTGGCAGTGTGGCTGCACAGCCTGCAAGGGCCTGGGGTTCAAACCCTGATACCAACAAAAAAAATACCGTTTTCTTTTAAAAAGAACAGATTTAACATGGTAGTCTGGCTTTCAATCCCATAGCCTCTTAGACATAGCAAATTCAATTTTAAAATTATGTAAAATCTGGGCATTATGTTGAGTACCTGGCATTCAGCTCTGACTCAGAATGCTGAGACAAGTAACTTGAGCCTAGGAGCTAAGAGGCCACACACACACACACACACACACACACACACACACACACACACACACACGAGTCTTATTATAGGGACTTGATATCAGGAAAAAGATGTTCTTGACAACTTTAAAATAAAGAATATAAATGTGTGTGTATATATGTATATATATGCAAAGCTGCCTGATGCATAGATTGCTATGTAAATATTCATATGAATAGCAATATAAAGAACAAAGACAATTAATTGCAGCAGAGAATTCAAGTTCAAATTTAAAGGAAGGTGCGAGCATGTCACTGGTTTCCATCCCAGACCTTTTAGAGAAAAAGAGAATTAATGGAGCCCTATTCTGTCACATACATTCATTAAAGCTCACCGATGCCTACGTGTTGTGTTGTGTTGAGAGTGTGTGTGTATATAAGGTTTCTGAAGTAGTTGCTTAAAGATGCAAACTACCAACTTTCCAGGGAATTTGGCTTGTGGTAGCTTCCTAACGGTCAGACATGTGGCATAGCACATCCTAAGAAGGACCGGAGTGACAAAACTCATCTCACCCTTAAAAAAAACAAGATCAGGGCTTTTTTTTTTTTTTTTTTTTTTTTCCAAAGTAAGGTCTCACTTTAGCCCAGGCTGACTTAGAATTCTGGAATTTATTCTGTAGTCTCAGGGTGGCCTTGAACTCACAGTGATCCTCCTACCTCTGCCTCCCGCGTGCTGGGATTAACGGCATTAGTCACCACGGCAGGTTTTGTTTTGGGTGTGGGGTTGGGGATTGACCCCTGAGTTGCATTCATACTATGCACATGCTCTCCTGACTGGACTACACCCCTACCCTAGAGCACTTTTTCTTTTGACTCATTACAAATTTCAAGTGTGCTTTTGATTAATGGTATTTACTATTTAATAATGCTAGCTTTATCTAGTATCATGTTATTATGTTCACTTTCATAGCATTCTCTGCCAGAAAATATTGTACCTGATACTCATCCAGGAGTCATGTGCCTTACATTTCTAGAATATACTTCTCTTTAGTTCATAAAATTTATAAAAGTATTTTCCCATTTTCATCTTTTAAGTGTTATAATGGGGGTAGTCTTTTGTGGTTAAGAAACACTTGAGCCTGGCCTGGTGGCGCACGCCTTTAATCCCAGCACTAGGGAGGCAGAGGTAGGAGGATCGCTGTGAGTTTGAGGACAGCTGGAGACTACATAGTTAATTCCAGGTTAGCCCTACCTCAAAAAATAAAAGAAATAAAAAAGGACAGCAACCCTTGAACAGTGACTAATACCTGTTTGGAGTATTGTGTTAATTGAAAAAACACAGTGAGTGCCATACGGGGGAAAGCTGTGCAGTAGAGTTCTTATTTGGGGTCCCCAGTCTGTCCCATGGTAAGTCTCATCTAAATCCATTCGTTGTGTGCCAAATGGAGTTCAACAAACCTCTAACACGGGATTAGTTTGATAAAGAAATGAACTAATGTGCATGAACAGTTTTTTTGTTTGTTTCTTTGTATATATTTGAGAGTGACAGACAGAGAGAGAAAGAGGCAGAGAGACAGAGAGAGAGAGAGAAAATGGGTGCTCCAGGGCCTCCAGCCATTGCAAATGAACTCCAGATGCGTGCACCCCCTTGTGCATCTGGCTAACGTGGGTCCTGGGGAATTGAGCCTCGAACCGGGGTCCTTAGGCTTCACAGGCAAGTGCTTAACCACTAAGCCATCTCTCCAGCCCCAGAGTTTTTAATATACAAATCTACACTCTCAGAAATTGAAGGAACTTATATTGCAAAATATATGTTAAAAGACAGGATCCAAACAGTTGCCAGAAGTATCTAATTTTTTTCCATTCCCATCTCTTCCTTCCTATGATATTTCCCCTGACAATTGGTGAAGTTAGATGAGGCTTTGTTTATATAGAATGGCCCAGGCCCAGTTGCTCTCATGAGCTGGCTGGCTCTTTCTGCAGTACATTTGTTATCGAGCTTAAAGGGTTGGTAAATTAATTATAGATTCTAAGGAAGAAATCAGACACAGAGAAAGGAGGACGGACAATCAGCCCAGACCTGCCACATTCGGCCCTGGCTGGGTTTTGTACGGCTTTGCCAGTTTGTAATGTCGGTCTCCTAACGCGTTTACAGACAAACTGGGTGTACATCGCTATTATTTTCAATTTTTGTCATCACAAGGTTCATGCACAGCTGCTTCCCGTTAACGTCTTCGAAGACACAGCCTGCTGTGACACACATTTTGACAAGGAATAGTTAAAGAGCCATGGTTTAACATAAAAACTGAGTCAGCTAATATTTCACTTATCAAATCAATGGGGCCCTGAATCCCTGACCATGTAGGTCAGGCCACAGGGTAAGCTACACAGGACACATTTGATGGCAAAAGCAGCTATACTGGAAGCTGGAATTTTTTTTTTTTTTTTATGAGCATGTTCAAGGGTATGTTATCCCCCACACTTTCCTTATCACCCCCCCAAAAAAAAATTCAGAAGAGAGTGTAACACAAGTTTGCAAACAGATGGGGAGAGAAAGACTGAGGCTTGGAAGTGCTGTTTGGGCAAGCAAGGCCTGGGGGCGGGGAAAGTGAAATTGATGGGAAAAATTTAGGGGACAGCCCAAACTCCATGGGTGCATTAACGGTGAGCTGTGTCACTGACAGCGTGCTCTGGGCTCCCGGTGTCTCCCCTGCCCTTGCGCTGTCTGTGGAGTAAATTCAGACAACACACGGAGCCTGAGGAGAGTTGATTGCACAGCTTGGTGGAAAGTGGACAGGAGGCAAAGGACCAGGTAAGGAGGGAAACTGATGGGACCACTCAGGACACAGTGGTGACAGGGAGCTTTGTGTGGGGCACGTGCTCAAGTGGTGGCAGTGGACACTGGCCAGTCACTGGGCGGCTGTGGACTGTTTTCTAAGGCTGAGGTGCAGGTGGCTTCCTTGGGGGGCATTTTCCTGGTCAGAGCACTGACAGGCCTCTTTGGATTATCTGTGGAAAGGATGGACAATGGCCTGTCTTTGTCCTCCTCTGAAAAGTCCCCTGCTGGCCAGTAATTTTGTAATCCTCCTGGCAGTTCCCAAAGCCAAGTCTCTACCAAGAGCTGGAGATGCAATTCCAGATCCCGTTCTTTTGACGACAAAGCAAAAACCAAGTAGGTTAAGAGGGATTAAGGGAAGAAAAATGAGGCAGTGAATAAATCTATAAAAACAGCCATGCTTTCTCAGATGACAGCAGCCTTCCCTTGATGAGCCCCAACAAAACGCTGCTGCCCTTACCTTCCTTCCTTGCATAAGGTATTTTAATTAATTATTTATTTATTTTTATTTATTTATTTGAGAGTGACAGACAAAGAGGCAGAGAGAGAATGGGCACACCGGGGCCTCCAGCCACTGCAAATGAACTCCAGATGCATGCACCCCCTTGTGTATCTGGCTTACATGGGTCCTGGGGAATGGAGCCTCAAACTGGGATCCTTAGGCATCACAGGCAAGCACTTAACCGCTAAGCTATCTCTCCAGCCCGCATATGCTATTTTAAATCTCAAAGAGTGACAACTAGGTTGTTTTTCCTTCCCTTGACCTGGAACTTAGCAATGAAGGTGCTTGTCTGCAAAGCCTAAGGTCTTGAGTCCGATTCCCTAGGATCCACGTACAGCCAGATTCACAAAGTGACACATGCATTTGGAGTTCACTTGCAGTGGTTGGAGGCTCTGGCACACCCATTCTCTCTCTGTTCCTCTCTCTCTGCTTCCTTTGCCCTCTCTCTGTCATAAGGAAAGAAAGAGAGAAAGAAAGAAAGAAAGAAAGAAAGAAAGAAAGAAAGAAAGAAAGAAAGAAAGAAAGAAAGAAGGAGTAAAGAAATTTACACTCTCAGTATTCACTATTGGTTATTGGAAACTGTTACAAACATGCTTGTATCATGTGAAATTAAAGAGTAACCAGATTGAAATGACATTTTCCCTGTAAACCTTATGGCTAATCCTTTCTTATTTCAAGAACATTAGCCATTCTTACACGTCTGTATTCTTAGTATTCTATAATTGTGGTTTTGAAAGAAGCTTGCCTTAAAAATAATATTAATGGATTTCTTTAACTCTACATATAGTATGTGCTCATTTTATACAAATGCAAACGATAAAAAGCTTGAGGAAAATAAATAGAAATCACTCGCATGACAGAAGTGAATACACTTAATGTTGTGGCATCTCCTTCAGGCACTTTAAACAATGTGCACACACAACAAGGATCCTTAAACAGTGTCTGCAGATATCTATAGAAGTAGAGGGACAGCTGTGAGACCAAATCCCCACCCAGACACAGCTTCTCTATGAGTTGGTGACTGTGGCCTTTAGAGTCACAACAAAAGAAGAAAGACCAAACCAAACCAAAGTTACCCTCCAAGAAATCCCAATGGTGACTGCCATTCATGAATACTCATAAGCTTTTGAGCCAATGAACTTATCCCATGTTCCCTACATAGACTTCTTCCTCTTCCTCCTCCTCCTCTTCTTTTCTTAAAGGCAAGCCCAGCAAACTGGCCTCTTTTTTATGAAAGAGGGAGGGGGGGAATTGGTGTGCCAGGGCCTCCAGCCACTGTAATCAAACTCCAGATGCGTGCGCCCCCTTGTGTGCATGTGGGGTCTTGTGCTTGCATCATCTTGTGCATCTGGCTGAGGTGGGATCTAGTAGAACATGGATCCTTAGGTTTCGCAGGCAAGCGCCTTAACTGCTAAGTCATCTCTCCAATGCTAGACTTACTTCTAAAAATGCTGCACATCAAGGAGCGGGACTTTAAGGTCGCACTGAGTATGCTTAGAGAGAGAGAGAAAAGAACGACTTCTGTGCTGCTGTCTGTCCTCTCCTAGATTCCTTTGGACTGTGGACCCAGGGGAGCAACTCAGCGCCAGGGAGATGGTTAGGCAGTTCTTGTGCAGACACATTGCAGAAGGTCTGATCCTCAGTGGAGTGCTTCTCTTGGGAAACACATAGACAGGTGGTACACAGCCTATGGTAATGCAGGGTTGGTGTGACCACCTGAGGAGGCAGGCCAGAGCCATTGAAGTTGGGCTGTGGCTGTCAATTGTGAGACTCCATGTGTCTGAGAGAACCTGTACAGGATCTACACAGACAGAAACAGTTTCTGAGTGTGAGTGTATGTGTGTATCTGTGAGAAAAGAGAGATAGAAAGGGAACTATCATGTCATTAAAGGAAGTCAATAACAACTTCTCATTCTATTTTCTACTTAACATATTGAATATTTACTCACATAATTTTCTTTGAAAACATGATTTTAAAAGATATTTTTAGTTTATTTAATAATTTTCATTTTTATGTATTTATTAGAGAGAGAGAGAGAGAGAGAGAGAGAGAGAGAGAGAGAAACAGTGTGTCTGTGTGAAAATGGGTATGCTAGGGACTCTAGCCACTGCAAATGAACTCCACATGCATGCACCATCATGTGCATTTGGCTTATGTGGGACCTAAAGAATAGAACCTGAGTCCTTAGGCTTTGCAGGCAAGTGCCTTAACCACTGAACAATCTCTGCAGCCCTGAAAACATGATTTTAAAATGGATATGAGCATTTGATCATGTGTATGCTGCCATTTATTATTTTATTTATGCATACCTAGGTTTTATTTTTTTCAGTTTTAAGGTAAGATAAATATTTGCATTTATGTTTTTGACAATAGTGTAAATGATTTCTTTAGCATAAATTCCTCCAATGAGATTGCTGGATTAAAGGATGTCTTCATTTTTTAAGGTTTGGAATGGCCATCATTTATTTGCTTTCCATGGCTCCCCTAAGTCCACTTGTCATTCCATCTATTTAAAAAAATTCTTCTCTGGCTGGAGAGATGGCTCAGCAGTTAAGGCACTTGCCTGTGAAGCCTAAGGGTCTAGGTTTGATTCCCCAGTAACCATGTAAGCCAGTTGCACAAGGTGGCACTTGTGTCTAGAGTTCATTTGCAGTGGCTAGAGGCCCTGGCACACTCATTCTCTCTCTCTCCCTCTTTCCCTCTTTCTTTCTTTCTCTCCCAAATAAAAAGTAAAATATTAAAAGCATTCTTTTATTTCCCATGTAAAAATATATTACATAAACTCTTTGATAGTAAGTTAAGCATTTTTCTTGTGTTTTTCTATGTGGTTTTGTAAAGACTTTAGTTTTTTTTCTTCTGTCTGTTTTTCTCACAGGATATTGGCCTTGATCATATTAGTTTTGCAAAAAGTCCTTTGTGTATTATAGGCATCAACATTTTATATTCATTCTTTCCTCTGCACTTTCAATTGTTTTCAATGTGTACACGTTTCAAACCTCCATGTAGCAGATCCTTTTCTATTTCCTTTAGTGGCTTTTAAAATCTTCCATAACTGGATGCAAAACAAAATAACAGTTAAATATTTTAAGTAAAATAAAGCTGGAATCTCAAATTAAACCACATGCCAAAATTAATTCCAGCTGGAACAAGGAGCCACTCAATTCTCTCTGCCATAAACGAGGATTTCTTGTTCCCCATCACTGTCTGGCTTGTTTCTGTTGGAGTGATCCCTAGAGCTCACAGTAGGGGACAGTTTTACAGGTATGGATCCTTCTTGGATCAGGATGGGCACCTGCTCGTGCAGCCTGAAGATGCCCACTCCTGCTTCAGAGTCCTGGATTAGTGCCATAGGCAATGGTTTATAGGTTCTTTGAAGCATTCTGTAATCCTCATGTTGGTAGAACTGGTGAGAAACTCTACTGATGCATTTGGGATTTATCTGTACCTCCCGTAACTTTTTGATTTTTAGGGCTGGGTACCAAATGCAGGACCTTGCCCTTGCTAAGCAAGTGCTTTACTAGTGAGCTGAGTAAAGGAGATCTCAAGTGTGGGATCCAGGGTTAGCCTCTGCATTTTCTCACTTCTGTCCCCAGCATGACATCTTGCTGTGAACTGGAAAACAGAGTTCCTTCATGAGCTCTGGCTCGGCTTCTCAGGTTTGGCTCCCACCACGGTACACAGGACGAAATCTCCATCTGGCCGCAGGCATGACGCAGTCCCCCGCTGCCCAGCTCTTCCTGCTCTTCGGTGGTTCTAGCCAGTCCCGTTTGTGTCTGAGCAATGGCTGGTGGGAGTTTTAGAATATGTGGTCCTCCTTTCTTCTCAAGGTGGAGCTGCTTGCCAACATCCTTTCAGATGTATGCACAGCTGTTATCCCGAGGATGACATTTCTGTGATAAGGAAATCAAAGGACACAGCTGGCGGGATCTGTCCCACTCATTTGAAATAAGGAACAAATACAGCTGGCTGCTTTTATTCCATACCATTCAATTAAAAGTTTTTAAATATATTTATTTATTTTCAAGGAGAGAGAGAGAGAGAGAGGGAGGGAGGGAGGGAGAGAGAGAGAGAGAGAGAGAGAGAGAGAGAATGGGTGCCCAGGGCCTCCCGCTACTGCAAACAGACTCCAGATGCGTGCACCACTTTGTAAATCTGGCTTTAAGTGGGTTCTGAGGAATCAAACTCTGGCTGTGGTGGTTAGGCTTTGCAGACAAGTGCCTCAACCACTAAGCTATCTCTCCAGCCCTTCTGCAACAATTTTGCCTATAGCAGTTAGGTCCATCCTGCTTAGTTCCAAATAAAGTTCAAGGTTTAGATAGGTTTAGATTTTCACCTTAAAGGTTTGTGAAATAAAACTCACTTTTTCATGTTTTAAGCTTTTTTTTTTTCTTTAGCAGAGCATGTTTGCATGCCTTATTTTAAAAATATTTTAATCTATTTGAGAGAAAGGGTGTGTGTGTGTGTGTCCTCTTGACACTGCAAAAGAACTCTAGAAGCATGTTCCACATTGTGCATCTAGCTTTACATGGCTTTGCAAGCGAGTGCCTTTAACTGCTGATCCATCTCCACAGCGCCATGCATTCTTGATAAGCTGCTGTTTGTTAGAGATTGAGTGTAAACAGTGCACAATGATGTCAATATTCTTTCCACGCTATGTAGGACTTATGCTGAGCTATGGTATCAAGCTGCAGGATAAGTTATGTGCATTAACATGGACACACAACATGTGCTGAGGACTGGAGAGATGGTTCAGTGGTTAAAGGTGGTTGCTTCAAAGGCAGACGACCTGGGTTCAATTCCCCAGCACCCACCTGAACTCATGTGCCTGGAGTTCATTGCAGCAGCAGGAACTCTTGGTGTACACCACCACCCCTCCACAAAGAAAGAGAGAGAGAAAGAAAGATTTAAAAACCTGTGAAAGTAACTAGAAAAACAGGTCTTGTGTTCATGTTGTAGTGTGTCACAAGTGCTGGGTGACATTATTAATGAGCCTTTGAGAAATCACAAAGGTATCTGGAGAAAAGAGCTGGATCGTATCCACTAAACAGCTCATCCTGTTCACCTAATATTGAGCTTCTCTGCTGAGACCACCCTTTGATGAACATTCAGATGGCTGTAAATATCTTCAGGTATTATTTTCCCAGTTTAGGAAGGTGATCCATATTCTTTTCCTGTAAACTTCCCTTTGCACCACTTTTTTCCCCCCAGCTTCCTGACCTGCTAACCTATTAATTGGCTACATCCTATGAATCAGTATAGACTTGGACCTTTGTCCATCTCTCCTTCCAAGTGGAATGGACGTCCAGATGCACAGTTTGAAGTTCTGCCCGCTGGGAGGATTTCCCTTCACTACTGTCCTTCATGGAATCCCAGAAGTGAGCTGCGGGTTGCAGCTGTCTGTGTGCAGGTGGTGTTTGCTTAGCACACAGACTCATCTGCAGTAAATCACGTCTGTTTTCTCCCCATGAGGTCACAGAGGAGGATAGAGATAGTATAGCAAGAGTCAGGATGATCAGGGGTATGTTCTCCTCTTCCTGTACCTTCAAGGTCATTTTATGACTTATTTGTGCCTTCAAGGTCATTTTGAGTGCACACACAAATTTATATATATTTCTCCATTTCACAATAGGGTGCTGCTGGCCAGGCCTCACTTAAAATCTAATTCATCATAGGCATGGTAAGTTGGTAAACCATGCTTAACTCTCTACCTCTATAAAAGCTCATTTGTAAGTCAAAGCTATTTCTTGAAGGAAAGACTAGTCTGGAAAAAAAAAAAAGCTTATTCCCGTGTGGTAGTCTGAATGTCTGTGCCCCATCGACTCAGGTGTTGTGTTAAAGCCTGTGAAACACGGATCTCCAGCCACCTGGCTGGAGGAGGTGTCACCTGGGGCAGATCCTGGGGTCCGGCCCACAGGGGTGTCTGGGGCCAGATCTGATTTCCAACTCAAAGGAGCAGGAGAGCGGTGTGGCCCCTGGGGAGGCCCCTGCTCTTTGCTGCTGGTTTGCTGTTTTGTTGCTTCTGGTGTCCTCCGGCTGGTGATGGTTTTTCTCTGCTCGGGTATGTAGAGCGCGGCTTCTTCCGCCACTGATGGAACTTCTCCCTGGATCTGTCACCTTGAAGTAAGCCCCTTCCTCCCCTAAACTGTGCCTGGTTTGGATGCTCCTCCCAGCACCACGAAGCTAGGTACAACAACCTGTCATTCCCCATCACAAGTTTGAGGCTAGCCTAGGGCAGGAAGCGAGGCTGGATCTCGAAGCACAAGTAGGGATGGTGCAAAAGTCATCCACGAGGGGCAGCAGAGCTCTGAGCCCTGTACCAAGGCTCTGTGCTCGGGTCACCTGGGGGAGCCTGCCCGAGGCTCCGGAAAGGGCATCTCTGACGTCCACGTTACCTTCAGCACCGCTGCAAGTGCTGGGTCATGTGCGCCAACAGGCAGGACATCTTCCCCAGCTTTTGCCTGTAGAGTTTTCTCCGATTATGGGTCTCACTATACATTAGCAGCTTTCAGTTACTCACTAACTGGGCTGGACTAGTACAACCAAGTGGGGAGTATGCCACCCCCAAACTTCAAGGAGGTTTACTCGACGTTGTACCTCTTGAATTTTTTTTTTTCTTCTTTTATTTGTTTGTTTTGTAGTCTCAGATTGGTCTTGACTCACCACAATCCTCCTACCTCTGCCTCCCCTGTGCTGGGATTAAATGTGTGTGCCACCACGCCCTCTACATCATGATTCTTTATTTGGGGACAGGACCAGATGCAATATCTTACTCACTTTGCAAGGACCTAGTAACGTGCCACGTCTCTGACTCCCAGAAATTTCACTGTAGTGAAAGGCTCTTGAACTTTTGCTTAATGAAATCAAGATATTTTCCAGTATTTTTTTTTTCATTCCAAGAGGGATATATTTCCTGACCTCTCACACCATCCCATCCCATATTAAGCAGTCTATAGTGGCTATTAATTTTCAGTGAAGTTATTTAGAATAGCTCCCAGCACAAAGTTAAGAAAGCAGCAGTTATTATTTCTGGGGATTGGTGTAGAAAGCCTGCTGTGAGGATATCTCATTAGAAGAGGTCCAGTCCAACCCAGTATTCCAGTCCAAAAACCTAAAACTCTCTAGTATTCAACAGCGTTCATGTGCCCTGTCTGCGATGGCTAAGTTTTGTTATAAACTTGATTAGATTAGAAATGGAGTGAGAGATGCTCTTTGGGAGAGCATGAAACTGTTTCCAGGAAAGATGAACTTGCAAGTTATATTTATGCTTTAGTGAGAGCTACAAAGAATGGTATGGTAATATGTGAACTTCTGTCGGGGGAGAGAAAGGGTGGGCAAGTCGTATCTGACCAAGTACTGTAAATGTGGCTGGAATCCAAAGGGTAATTAGGAAACTAGATAGGAAAAATAACTGGAGAGCTGGGCAAGAATGACTTCTGTAGAAGCCAGAAACTCTGTGGCCAGAGGGGGGGAGGACAGGGGCCAGGTTAAGGACTTTTGTCTATATCAAAAGCCACTGGGCTGTCTTAAAGCATGGGGCAGGGACAGTCACAAGCATCTCCCAAGGATGCCAGTGCCAGGAAAGAAGTTGGAGACATAGTCACACATACTTGTGGTAATCGAGGTGAGGAGTAGCAACTGGGATGTGACTGGTGGCTGGAGCCATGGACAGGAAGGACCAGACCTGAGAAGTCCTTAGGAGGTGTGAAGGGGTAGGAGGGAGTGGACACGGAGTGTGACCCAGGATTCCTGTTACTTGCTTGGGTTAGTAGAGTAAGCTCATAATTTAGATTTTTTATATTGAAGACCGCTGAGGCATGCGTGGTGTTATAAAACTGCCCATCAGGGTTCCGTCCTCAAGATACGAAATCATGAGCAAGTCCTGAGTTGGGTTTGAATCAAGTCGTCTGGAAGGAGGAGAGTGGCGACAACTAATTACCAGAGATTGTGGGAAGAACTTGTGAAAGAAAGCTGGGGGAGGGTGGATTCTGTGAAATGAAGGAAACTAACAGATTAGGGGGAGAGGGACTAAGGATAAGCTCCTAAGGCAGGGCATGCCTGTCGCAGGCTCAGCACAAGGCAACTCATTCAAACACCAGGACTTTTAGTTGAACTTAGGACATGAACCCAGAGGATTGAAATAGGTTAGGGGATGGGTGAAGAATAAATGGGTGTGAGGGGATATAGTCCCTGAATGCAGACAGTTTTCTGGAGAATTCTGTCTCCTGGACAAAGGGCAGATGGAAGCAAATATGGGGTTGAGAGAGCGTCTTTCATTTGAGGGCTGTTTTCTGATCAGAGTCAGCTCTACTCAGATTGTTTCTTGAGCAGATATCATTCCCTTTAAAATGTGGTGTGTTCGATTTCATTCCTTTAAAAACTCTCGCAGAGAGTAGGCGCTCATCAGACCATTGCGTACTAATTTCAACCTTCCAGCAATGGCAATTCCACAGCTAAATGTGCTCACCTGGTGATATGAAGTCTCCAGGAGACTTCCCCTCAAAATCCACCGTGCTGAGAACAAAGAGTAGTTTGAAAGAAACCATACAGAATCCAGACCTCTTCCTAAATCTGTTCAAAACAGGAAAGCTTCTAACATTAAGGATTCTAACAAGTTGCAAATGTAATTTTCAGTGAGGTGAATGTTTACACACATAGATTTGGGAGGACCAACACAGGGACTCCATACACCATTCACTCAGTTTCTCCCAATGGGAACACTTCAACGTTTTACAAAATAGCGGCTTCGATTCTGCTGTAATCCACTTGCTTGCACTCTGTGTGCATGTGTGTGCATGTGCCTGGGTGTGTTTTGAGGGGTGCATCCTCATATGCGTGCATATGTGATAGGATGCATTTTGTTTCTTCTTCGTAATCACAGTTAGCTTATCACCATAAATTGGATGAAAGAAAAAGCTAATCTTCTAATTCGGAGTACTTGGTGGCCAATTATATATACACACATAAACAAAGGAGGAAAAATTAGCAACTCGCTTGCCTTCTTTTCCGTGACAAGTTAACTTGCTTTACTTTTGAAATGTAATTAATTCAAAACGCCTTCTGGAAGCAGCCACAGGGCTCCCATGTAAGGGAGGTGCGGCAGGTGGAAGGATTAGCACAGCAGCTGGAGGGAGGCCACTGAGGTTCAGGCTCCAGCTCTGTCTTTCCCTCTCTGGTGTTAAGCAGGTCACTTAACGTCCCCCGGGCTCAGCTCCCTCCGATTCTGCAGAGTGGAGACGTGATCCTGCCTCCCACACTCGTCTGGGGGACTCAGGAGGTAGCTGTCTGCGAACCACTCTGGTGCCTTGCTCAGGGTTAGTTCCTTACAGGCTGTCTAGTCTATAGGTCCGTGGAAATTCCAGATCCAGGTTCGGGGACTTCTTTCTTTTCTGTGTGAAGTGAGAACTTCTCTTGGCAACAGGTCTGCGGTAACCAGTGTCCACTGAACGTTCAGAACAAATTCTCACATGTTGCATCCGTTCCACTCCCAGCGACTGTAAGTTCTCATAAAATATTTTTATTTCAGAGCCGTGATCAAAAGCCTTAGCCATAACCTCTTTAACCTTCACATATTTGATGTATACTATTATGGGCTAGACTTTGAAATCTGTTATTTTCTGAGAAATCTTATTGATTTATTAATAGCTGACACCACACTGCTAACGTAGGCGAGTCAGACTCATTATTGGAACAGAAGGTGAAGTGTTCTGACAGGAAAATGGAGATGAAATTAGAAAAAAAATTCTCCCAGGAATACCCTCATCTTTTACAAATTCAGTAATGAAACTCGTTTCTCCATTGTACCCTGAGAGGTTTTGAAGTCATTTTCAGAGAGAGATTAATGCATTCTTATAATTAGGATTCTTTAATAAGTTTTGTTCCTTTCAGGGATCTGGGAAGGCTCAACCAGAGGCAGGTGACCTGTGCTGTTATCAGAGGGGACTTAGTACACCAACGACCCGACTGTCCTGGAATAGGTGGTTCTGGGGGAAGTGTGAAGAGTAAATAATACACTAAAGAACACACACACACAGGGCTGGCAAGATTTCTCAGTGGTTAGAGGCCCTTGCTTGCAGAGCCTACCAGCCTGGGGTTCTCATGTACTCATGTTAAGCCAGGCACACACAAGTGGCACACGTGTCTGGAGTTTGTTTGCAGTGGTAAGAGGCCATGGTGCATCCCTTCTCTCGGTTTCTCAAATAAATAAATGAAAATAATTATAAAAGGAATACACACACACACACACACACACACACATTTTCTTTGGTTACTTGAAAAAGTGCATCCTGTTATGAATACCTTGGAGAAATACAGTCTCTTTTTATGTCGTTTTTCTAGAGTTTGATGATAAGAACAACTCATGCATTAATTTATTTAGTGAATGTTTATTTATTTAAATATTTTATTTATTTATTTATTTATTTATTTATTTGTGAGTGAGAGAGAATGGGTACACCAGGGCCTCCATCCACTGCAAATGGACTCCAGACACATGAAGCGCCTTGTGCATTTGGCTTACATGGGTCCTGGGGAATCAAACCTGGGTCCTTTGACTTCATAGGCAAATGCCTTAATCACTCAGCCATCTCCTCAGCCCCAAATACTTATTTATTGCTGCATGACTAGGTTCCAGGTTCCCTTCTAGGCCCTGGAGGTAACATGGAGCAATGGAGTCGCTGCCTTTGGGGACTCATGCCAACGGGAGGGAGATGAAGAAATGGTCATTTACTGTGCGCGGTGACGGGCGCCGTGAAGGGAATCTGACAGCAACGGGCAGCCAGAGAGGCAGTGGGTGCTTTGCACGTAAGGTGTTCAGATAAGGTGTCCCTGAAGAGGTGCCATTTGACCTAAGGGCTTCATGTAGTCAGGAGCCAGTGGCTCTGCCCAGCTCTGTGGGACAGAGCTGTCTAGGCAGAAGAGAGCAAAAGATACTCATGCTGAGGAAGGAGCCTGGGGCTGGTGTTGGGAACTTCCAGAAGCTGAGGGAGGAAGAACAGGGAGAATAGGAGAATGAGACCTGGGCACGCAGCCAGGGGCTAACTGAGGGGTGTGCCACGCAGATTCATGGCACAGATTGACGTGTTATCCTGAGGAAGGCTTTTGAGGTCAGTGAAATGATGTGATCTGATTTATCTTTTATTGATTGATTGATTTAGTTGTTGCATCAATCAGTTTTGTTGCTTGTGACCCAACACCAGAGGGAAGAAAGGAGGGTGTTGCAGTCAGGTTCACATTGCTGGTAGAAATCACCCAACCAAGAGCAGCTTGTGAGGAAAAAGAGGTTTATTTTGGCTTACAGGCTTGAGGGGAAAATGATGGCATGAGCAGAGGGTGGACATTACCCCTGACCCACATAAGGTGGACAACAGGAACAGGAGAGTGTCACACACTGGCATGGGGACACTGGCTCTAACGCCCATAAGCCCGACCCCAACAATACACTGCCTCCAGGAGAAGTTAATTCCCAAATCTCCATCAGCTGGGAACCTAGCATTCAGAACCCCTAAGTTTATCGGGGACAACTGAATCAAACCACCAGAGAGGGCTATATTATTTAATTCTCAGCTTCAGAAGTTTCAGTCTGTCCTGGAAGGAAAGCTTTGGCCCAGTGACCCACTTCGTCCAACACCTTCTCGTTCCCACCACCCTCCACTATCTCATCATCTTATGAACCCATCAAAGGATTAATCCTTGCACTGGGTTGGAGTCTTCAAGAGCCAACCATCTCTAGAAACACCTTCACAGATGCACACGTAGGTGAACCTACTAGTTCCTCAATCCAGTCAAAGCAACAACCATCATCAACCATCACACTTACTGATTTGTGGTCAGGGACTGAACCCAGGTTTCTGTGAACAAGCCACACTGACCTAAATCCTCAGCCCCGATGTACCGTCCAGGAGGATCTCCTTGGACTGTGTGGAGAGATGCATGGTGCTGGCGCTGGTGTCGTGACAGCTTGTGGAGGGAAGAAGCATGGTGATGGTGATGGGGTGGTGACGGCACATGATTCCAAACAGGGATTGCCATTGCAGTGGAGCAGGCATAGCACGGGGAGACCATCCAGTTGGTAGCTAGTCCCTAGAAGGTGAAGGTCATATGCAGAGAAGAGGTGAAGACAGGGCCATTTTACTGGTGAGGGACGCAGATTACTCAGCGTACGGTGGAGTGGCTTGGAGAGATCAGTAAGTGTGAGTTCCCATCAGTGACAAGGTAGACAGAGCTTTACGTGGCAAGGGCCTAGAGCTTCAGGCTCTGCCATCTACGTGGACTTTGTTGTACACGTTTGAGGGATGATGACACAATCTGTCCTGAAGGTCGCAGAGGAGAGACATGACCAGATAATTGTGCCTTCCTTCTTGGGACCTTGCATGCTTGCATCACCTTGTATGTCTGGCTTATGTGGGACTTGGATAGTTGAACATGGGTCCTTAGGTTTTACAGGCAAGCACTTTAACTGCTAAGCCATCTTTTCAGCCCTGTATTCATATTGTTGGTTCTTAATAAAATCAATATTAAATATTATAATATTTATATAATACTGAATCAAATATTCTTAATAAAATAAATATTAAATATTAACAATAAATATTTAAAATAAAAATATAAGCAGAGATGTTTTCAACTTAAAAAAAAAAAAACTTTAGTAAGGGATTAAGTCTTCTGAGTCCACATTCAAAAGAATTAAGCCAGTTGAATTATGCTAACCAACAGGTGTTGCATGCATCACTGTTTCTCTTAACTTTGAAAAGAGGGTGCTCTTCTGCAATAGGATCTTTGAAACTAAACAGGTGAAAGAAATGTTCTGAAATGTTTACTCATGACGTACAACTTGGCTAATCATCATTGCTGTGAACACAAACGTTTACTCTTTTCCAGTGTACTGTGCTTTTGAACACATTACTTAGTTTTAAAAATGCATTTTGACTCATGTAGGCTGAAGGGAAAAAATTATAGATGATCTACCGTGCTTAATTCATGAAGCATAATCGCACTCCTTCTTCAATTTCTGAAGCGGGCATCATCTCATTGGTTCCCGGAGACTTAACAGTTTGCTGCAGCTGATGTGGGAATCTTTTGAACTTACTACTTTATCATACTGAAGAAATTTTGGCTAAAGTTTTAAAATATGATCAAATCAATTTCCCCTTGACTTTTAAGTCACCAAGGTTTTCGTTCTATTTTAGTACATGGTTACAGCAAAGGCTAAGAGCCCTTTCTTTTGAAAGCATTCTGATATCAAAGGACTGTCAGGGCTGGAGGAAACTTCTTTATTTTTGCCCATGCCAGCACCAGTTTGAGTCATTTTTCTAAAACCCTGGAAAAGTTCAAAGAGATTTCATAGCAACTCTTAACTTACTGGTAAGATATATATATGTGTATTTTGCACAATATAGCTCCAGGCCTCCCAAACTCTTTCCAATGGCATATGAAGTAATCAGCATATGAAAGACATTATTTGGTGAAATCCAAAAAGTCTGAATTGTGTGTCAAGAAAGGTTTACTTTGATTTTTTAATGCCTTTCTTTATATCTTCTTTAATATTATGTTCTTTGGTATTATAATTTCTTAGCCTTTATGAAGAAGCAGGGTAAAACAAATTATTTTTGTATAAATAATAGGATGACTTGTGATTTTTAATTTTTTTTAATTTAGAGAGAGTGAGAAAGAAAGAATGAGTGAGAGGGAGAGAGAATTGGCATGTCAGTGGCCACCGCCACTTGAACTCCAGACACATACACCACCGTGTGCATATGTGCGGCCTTGCACCCTTGCATCGCCTTATGCATTTGGCTTACATGGGATCTGGAGAGTCAAACATGGGTCCTTAGTCTTCACAGGCAAGTGCCTTAACTGCTAAGCCATCTCTCCAGCCCTATCTTGTGATTTTTATGTCTCATCAATATAGAATGAAGGGCTGGAGAGATGGCTTAGCAGTTAAAGTGCTTGCCTGCAAAGCCTAAGGACCTAGGTTCAACTCCCCAGAACCCATGTAAGCCAGATGCACATGATGGTACATGCATCTGGTGTTCATTTGCAGTGGCTGCAGGCCCTGGCATGCCCGTTTTCTCTCTCCCTCTCCTCTTTCTGTCTCTCTCTCCCTCAAATAAATAAATAGATAAAATGAAAAAACATTAAAAAAAATAGAACAAAGTTATGTGCAACCATTTGCAATATTTTATCTAGCCTGTGAATTGTTAATTGTGCAAAATTGGTTTAGGAGTAATACAGTTGCATCTGAAAATGATTTTCAGTTTCCCAAAAGGTTGTGGTCTATAAGTAGACATGGAGTAATATGGTATTATTCAATTATACTGAGCAGAAAGAACCCTTAGATGAATGTCATTAAATATATTTTTTTAAAAAGTGAAGAAACACTGTTCTGATCTTTTGAGATAAAAGCTCAGCTCCACAATGCAAGGGCCACCACCATGATAAGAATATAGACAGATTTTGAAATCAAATCCAAATTGCACATTTGCTATGGTTTGAATAAGTTTCCCCCAAAGGCCCGTGTGATGAAAGCTTGATCGCTAGCCTGGGGTGCTATTGGAAGGAGGTAGAAACTTTTTAAGAAGTGGGGTCTGATAGAGAGCACTTAGGTCCCTGGGGGTGCACCCTCAAAGGGTCTGTTGGGAACTGACTCCCGCTCTTTCCCTCTTCCCATCCCCCACGGGCTCGCTCCAGGCTGTCCCCTTCAGGAACAAGCTGCTTCCCTCCACGTGGACACACAATGCGGACAACTGACTGTGACTATGGTCCTACGTCATCTTTTCCTCTTTAGAGGGTGTCTGTCTTAAAATGTGCATTTTTTGTTGTTGTTGCAGTGATGGAAAGCTAAAACAATATTCTCCAAGTGCAACTTCAGTTGTTTGCTAACCATTAAATCATCAGCTAAAGATAACACACAGGCCCCAGGGCAGGAGGGTTCTAAAGCAGGGTGCAGCTTCCTTAGCGCCCCCTTCCTCTGCGGGGACAGGAGGTAGAGAAAGTCAATCCCCTGGCCTGGAGCGTTTCTGTCCGTGTAAGTGCAGACAGCTCTGAGACCACAGAGGAAGAATGGATAACATCCCAGAAAGTGGTTAGGGCAGGACTCAGCAGAGAAAAGACTTCAGAAAGAGAAGCGGTAAACTTAGACGGAAAAACAATTACATTTTTGTTTTTCAATTAGCTCCATGTGAAGTTTTCTTTAACGACTATGTTGCAAACCCCAGAAGTATTATCAGTCCCTGGACTTCACTGGTAGAAACCATAGATAGCTCCACATTACAATGAAGTTGCTACCTTTACCTTGAAATGTTGCCTGTGGTTTTGATTACATGGAAATTACTAGGCCTTGCCCTAAGTCTTATTATATAGCATGTTAATAAAACATGAATCTTATAAATCTCCGATTTTCATATTTATAGCTTCTGTTGGACCAGAAACGTCACAAAGTCAAAAGGAAAAATGATGCCACGGAATGAATATAAACACAGACAAGATTATTTGTAGCAATTAACTTCTCATTCTTGGGACAAAATACCTAACTAGAAGTGGCATCTGGGAGAAAAGGACTTATTGTAGCTTACAGGTGTTTTTTTTTTTTTTTTTTTTTTTTAACAAGAGAGAGAAAGAGAAAGAGAGAGGGCACATCATTACTTCATATGCCATTGGAAAGAGTTTGGGAGGCCTGGAGCTATATTGTGTAAACCAACTCCAGATGCATGTGCCATCTTATGCATCTGGCTTACGTGAGTACCAGGGAATTAAATGTGGGTCTTTAGCTACTGAGCCACCTCTTGTGCCCACAGCTTACAGTTTCAATGATAAATCTCATCATGACAGGGAAAGTGTGGTGAGACAGCAGAACATCACATCTTGTCACCTCAGCTGGGCGGAAGTCGTCTCAGTGAGCACCTGTCACAGCTAGTATTGTTGGACTAATGACCCCCTTCCGCAAGCAAGGCCTCACCTCCACAACTTTCCCAAACTGTCACCAACCAAGGACTAAGCATTCAAAACCTATGAGCCTGTCGGGGAGATTTCATTCAAACTGCTGCAATAATCATAACAAATATAGAGCTATCAGAGTGCATTTATTTATGCAATTAAGGGAAAAATCATTGGCTTATCAAAGAAGACCTAAGAAAACATTATATAGGAAGATATTAAAATGGCCGATGCAATTATAAATATATTAATATGACCAGTAGAAAATTAATGTGAAACAATTAACTGATAACATTTTAGCAAACTGTCAAAAATTTAGATTTAAAATATAAAGTGAATTGACAAAGGAGTCCTTTCTTAAGGTTGGGATGAATTGGTAAATCCATTTTTTAAGATCTTTTTTTTTATTTGTTTGAAAGAGACATAGAGAGAAACAGAGAGACAGAAAAAGAGAATGAGAATGGGTGCTCCAGAGCCTGTGGCCACTGCAAGCAAACTCCAGATGCATGTGCCACCTTGTGCATCTGGCTTATGTGGGCCCTGGGGAATTGAATCTGGGTCATTTGACTTTGTAGGTAAGTGCCTTCCCCACTAATCTATCTCTCCAGCCCAGTAAATCCTTTTTTAAGGACAATTTGGTAATAGCTTTGAAATTTTGTTGTTTTCAGACAAGATTTTGAAGTAGCCAAGACTGTCCTTAAACTTGTGATCCTTCTGCCACAGGCTCCCTAGTGCTGGGATTAGAGATGTGTGGCACCATGCCAGATGTCAGTGTTTATTAAAATATTACTGAGTGCTGATGCATAAATCTTACCTTCAATTTTATGTACGTATTGGCATATATGCATATAGGTGTATGTTATAAGCAGTACTTTCCTTGTGAAAATCCTGAGGAGACTTAAATGTCCATTAGTAGGAAAAATTATTAAATATATTAAATATTTATGGTGGCATCATAAAAGTTACAGATACAGCCATATCTCCTGAAATGGAAACTCTTGTCAGATAAAATGGTTGCATGGAAAGTCACCAGGAAAATATGCACCACAGTTCTGTTTATGTAGAAACATAATGAAGCCAAAACCCCAGCAGCATCCAGAGAGCATGGAAAATTGTGCTAATGGCCATGAGCCTGACTCCTCATGGACGCTCCCTTTGGCGGAAGGAGGGGGAGTTGAGAAGGGTGAGTGATAAATGGGTTCGTCTTTACACTCCTCTGTAGTGGTTTGTGATGGATTTCCGTTGGTATGTTACTTCATAAGTAAGAAAAAGCAAAACAACAACAGCAACAACAAAAAAAATCATTGCATCTACTGCATAAGCAAATTATTTAAACTACTTTGTGTTAAATGTCCCAGGAAATGCATGTGCCTTTTGGAAAGAGATTTATTAAATTTCACTGTGATAAAGAAAAGAAGGTGTGGCCGGATGTGGTGGTGCATACCTGTAATTCCAGCACTTGGGAGGCAGAGGTAGGAGGATCGCTGTGAGTTCAAGGTCACTGTGAGTCTATGCAGTTAATTCCAGGTCAGCCTGGGCCCAGAGTGTGACCCTACCTTGAAAAAAAAAGAGGGTGAGATGAATGGAAAAGAGATAGCATTGCATGCTTGCCTGTGAAGCCTACGGACCCACGCTCAACTCTCCAGATCCCATGTAAGCCAGACACAGAAGATGACACAAACATGCAATTTCACACATAGCACAAGGAGGCACATGTGTCTGGAGTTGGATTGTTGTGGCTGGAGGCCCTGGCACATCAATTCTCTCTCTCTCATAAAATTACAAAAAAAGAATAAATAAATAAATAAAGAAAGAAATAAAGAAAAGAAGAGATAAGAGGAGCTGAATGAAAGGGGAGATTATCAGATTCTTAAATTAGATGCTTCATTAAAAATCAGCATACAAAGAAGCGGGCTTCAGTATGGACGGATGTCATTTCATTTTGCTTATAGACATTTCCCTTTCAAACTGCATTCCCCATTTTCCTAACCCTCTTGGTTGTTCCAGCTGCAGAAGCACTGCATTCTAGTTTGGAAATCAAGCCAGGAAATTAGAAAAAATATGTATTTAACATATGATATACTTAGATAATACACAGTAACTATAGAGCTACTTCATAGGTATTAGCAGCACACATAATTAGATAATTTATTAAGAGAACCACAAAGAACCATGAATGTAAAAACGTTCAACTTCACCATTAATAATAACCAAAAAAAGAAAATCAGCTGGAGAGATGGCTCAGCAGTCAAAGACCCCTGCTTGAAAGTTGGCAGTAAAAGTCATCTTGTTTTTTTTCTTGAAAATGTGGCATTACTAAAAGAAAAATAACCTGCTGGTTCAGAGTAACTTAGTTAAGTACTCAGGAAGCACCCTGCATAAGCACTCTGATGCATTCACAGGGTCATTATTCTGTGACCTACCCTTACTTTTACTGCTTGTACTAAAACAAGCAGAGAGTCAGAAAGTTTGTTAATAGGGATGTTCTCATAATTTTACATATAAAATTTAGCTTAGAAATTATGCAAAGATCCAGTAATAGGAGATTTCTCAAATACATATGATTTTCTATAATAGCTTTATATTTATTGATGTAGAAAATATTAGCCATCATGATAAGTGTAGAGATCATAAATTTGCATGGATTATATAAATTTTTCTTATATGTAAAACATAAAAATTCATTACAGTCTTAAAACACTTTGAGTTTTGAGGATTTTTTTGCTCTTTGTGCAATTGTATTTCTAGACTATTATACAACACTGTATCATTATGTAGTGAAATACTTCTTAAAAATTTGAAAGGCAACAGAAAATAATCCTTCAATATTAAGTGACAGTTGCTAATAAGCGAGGTGGTATGATCCTAATTTTATTCTAAAAAGTCAACTTTAACAAGATTCTAAAAAAGAGAGAAAAATACATCAACAGTGCATAGGCTTTTGGCTTTTGTATTGTTTATCACTAGTTATGAGTGTTTTATAACACAACTTAAAGCACTAATATGTAGACAAAGTTTTACTTTATTTTGAGAAGTCCCATTCAGGTATCTCTTGTAATCATGAGGAAAAGTTTCATTTATTCAAAAAAAACCCTGAAGTTCTCATTTACTGCTTTGTATGTCTTAGAAGTGCTTTCAAAACCAACATTTTTCCCATATAGCCTTTATATAATCTTAAAATTAGGTTGAAGTGTTTATCTAACTATATTTTGAAGTGTCAATTTGCAGATACAGAATTCTTGGTTGACATTTTTTCATCCAATGCTATAAATATATCATCCCATGTCCCTCTGTCCTTTTTGTTGTTGTTGTTCATTTTTATTTATTTGAGAGTGACAGAGAGAGAGAAAGAGGCAGAGAGAGAGAGAGAGAATGGGCACGCCAGAGCCTCTAGCCACAGCAAAGGAACTCCAGACACATGCGCCCCCTTGTGCATTTGGCTAACGTGGGTCCTGGGGAATTGAGCCTCGAACCGGGGTCCTTAGGCTTCACAGGCAAGCGCTTAACCACTAAGCCATCTCTGTAGCCCCTCCCTTTGTCCTTTTTGATTTTTGATAAGAAACGAGTTGTTAGTCTTTTGTAGAACACTGTACATGATGTTTCTTTTCTGTAGTATTTTAATAGCTCGTCAATGTCTACCATGGCGTGATCAAGATGGCAATCAAAATTAACCATCACAGGGCTGGAGGGATGGGTTAGAAGTTAAAGCATTTGCCTGCAAAGCCTAAGGACCCAGGTTTGATCCCCCAGGTCCCACATAAGCCAGATGCACAAAGTGGCACATGTGTCTGGAGTTCATTTGCAGCGGCAGGAGGCCTTGGCTTGCCCATTGTCTCTCTTTCTCTCCCTCTTTCTCTGTCAAATAAATAAATAAAAGTAAAATATATATTTTTAAAAAAAGAACAAAGGAACCTCAAGATGTGGCTCACATAGGGTCAGACATGGAGAGCCCAGAGCTTGGTGGAAGAGGATAGGGACAGCTGCCAGATTGTTTGAGAGTATTTCTCTCTTTCATTCCCCTAATCCATTATCTTAAAACGTTTAGTCTCCATGCCTATCATTTCTGTTACTCCTCTGCCTATTTTGACGTGCATATTTAATTTTAAGTCTAAAACCAGCACTTGCACTTTCCTGTGGAAGAACGTAGGGCCACCATTCCCTCCTCCCTGACCGTGTGTGGCCGTGGTTTATTAGAAAGAGTTGCTATAAGGCGATGTCCTGTGATAAAGAGGATGAGGCACTGGGAGTTATGTGGCTTACACTAACAGAGCATACTCTGACAGTCTTATAAAATAACTTGTTTTAAATTACAACTTGACAAATCACAGTTCCATTAAAAACCAAGTCTTTTCATAACTTTATGCTAAAGTCCCTGTCTTTTTTTAGTCACTTCCAGGAAATAAGTTTTGTTCCGTTTAAGTCACACACGAAAAATCTTATTCCAGTAAATTGTATCCCAAGCTCCCTGTCACCATCAAAACTCGGGATTAGTTGAGCGTTCAGGGTCACCCTGCACTTCGGGAGAGAGGTGTTTGCTGTGGTTTGTCAATACTTTTCCTTGGTGCCCTGTGTTGAACTGTGCATTCAGTTGTATTCCAATAAAAATCTCAGCAGGGTTTTTCTTTCTTTCTTTCTTTTTTAATTTGGTGAAATGTGACAAACTGACTCTAAAGTGTCTATAAATACAGAGTTCTGAGAATAACTTTGGCACTCAAGGCAAAGGAAGAGGATGTGGCGACTGAACAGAAGTCTAATAGTAAAAGCAAAGGAATTAAGACAGTGCCTTGCTCACATGGGGACAGACAGGTCTATGAATGGAGGAGAAGCATGCTCAGAAATAAAACTGTGCACACAGGCCCTTGACTTATTTCAGAATTGGCACTGTGAAGAGCCACAGGGCAAGATGGTCTTTTTCAGTAAATGGAACTGGGATAATTGAGAATTTAGAAGGATGAAATGAAATGGAATCCCCCAAAGTCACTGAACTAGGAGATCTTGAAATTATATCCCATATATGTAATTGTATTAGATGATGAAAGGGATCGATAAATCTTTGAAGAAATGATGAGTGCTACAGCGCCACCACACAGTTCATGTTAAAGGTTAAAAAATTACATATTTCAGATTACTTTTCCCCTGGGAGTGCATGCCCACCAGGCTAGAAGAGAGTCTGCTCCACAGAGACTTGTGTAGATCACAGCTGGCCTCTTATCTTGGGGATTATCAACACCTCGCCTCAAGGAGAACCCTGATTTTCCTTGGCCTGGGGTCTTCATTTGTCTAATCAGAGTCTTTGGGGGATACCGAACCAGGGGAGGATATAATTTCCAATTTATATATGTGTATAATAAGTGTGTATCTGTACAGGCAAACATGTGTCATGGAGATGTGTCTGGAGGACAGAGGACAATCTCAAGATGTTCTCCCACCTTCTTGGAGACAGGGTCTCTCGCTGCTCCAGGCAAACACCACACTGTCTGCTCCTTGAACTTCCGGTTTTCCTAGCCCTGCCTGACAGTGTTGTAGGTGGCCTGTGGTCACAGAAGCATGGGCGGCTTTGTGTCCAGCTTTACACGGGTGCTGGGGAAGACCACACTTGCATCAGCTGGCTTTGCAAGCAAGTGCCTTTAGTAGCCGAGTCCACTCCC
Organism: Jaculus jaculus; assembly: GCF_020740685.1. NCBI lineage: Eukaryota > Metazoa > Chordata > Mammalia > Rodentia > Dipodidae > Jaculus > Jaculus jaculus. The sequence goes on along the minus strand of NC_059113.1, from coordinate 101,581,251 downwards.
AAGCCCCTGGAGAGATGGCTTAGCAGTTAAGGTGCTTGCCTGTGAAGCCTAAGGGCCCATGTTCTACCCTCCAGATCCCATGTTAGCCAGACATACCGAGATGAGACCTACAGAGATGAGGCAAGCGCAAGGTCACACGTGTACACTAGGGGACACAGCTGTCTGGATTTTGACTGCAGTGGCTGAGGCCCTGGTTTGCCAGTTCTCTATCTCTCTTCTCTCTCTGTCTAAAAGTTTTTTTTTTTTTTAAAGTTGCAGAATTTGGGGATTCAGGAGAGGTTTCCTAAACTTCCGAGCCTCCATTTTGGGTCTTCATCCTATTTTTAACAAAGAATTGATAAAAACAGATTCAAGAAAAATCAATTATGAATTATTGAGTTTATTTAGGGAGAAATCAGAAAACGTGGGGATAATTTAAGGGAAATTGGGGTCCAGGACAGGTCTGGGGCAGAGCCACAAGCGCATAGGAGATGGGAAACACACACTTGTGTGGAAGGTACAGCATAGTTCGTGAGGTTCATTCAAGAGAAATGGAGTTTTAGGAAGAGGCTGGGGCAGAGCCGCAGGAGTGGAGAAAAAGAGCCTAGTAGTTCGGTTTGGGAGATTCAGAAGAAACACACACTTGTGTGGAAGGCACAGCACCGCTGTGAACCTCGCCATGGAAGGAAGTTCACGGTAAGTACCGATGACTTGAGAATAGGAGAGAGAGAGAGCCTAGGTGGTGAGATATAGGTAGTAAAGAGTTATATCCATGGTTGTCCCGAGGTTAGAGGAATGACCCAGGTAGCAGGCCGATGGTTTAGAGGAAGCAAGCACCTGGCAGGTCTAGAGTGTAAAGGAAATGCACACGTGGTAGACTCAGAGATCATACATGTAATTTAAGTAATAGACTCAGAGCTCAGAGGCCAATCATATGTGTAATTAAAGTGAGGAGTTGCCCCAAAGCCTAAAGCAGAGGCAAGTGGAAAATTTACCCAGGCCAAGAAACAGTTCTCTGCTCTCCCCCCACCCCTGGCTGGCTGGGGGTGGGGAGGGGCAGGGTCAGACTGACATTTATTCAGGCAGAGATCACAGGGCAGAAAGGGGACAGGAGAGAGAGAGAGAGAGAGAGAGAGAGAGAGAGAGAGAGAAGGGAGAGAGAAAGACGGAGGGAGCCCACAGTGGGCTAGTCAGTTGAACGTGTATTCTTCCGTCAGATTCAGGTATGTGAGAAGGCGAAACATGGTTTGTAGATTCAAAGGGCAGAGCACAAAGCCCAGCCCAGCAAGATAGTGTCCTAGACTGGACAGCAGAGGTCGCTGTACCATTGTGATGGATCTGTGTCACACATAGGTTCCATTCTTGCCAAGGAGGGGTGCGCGGGGGTGGCATCTGCAGGTTCTCTCTGGGCTTCGTCCCCGACTGAAACTGCCTAACAGATGCTAGCTTTCTCGTGCGTCTCCTTCATAATCACTCCAGATGCACATGTTTACTCTGTGTCATTCTTGTGCTAAACACGTCACATTATCCAATTTATTCCCACTACACCACCAGAACATGGGACCCCCATTTCATAGAAACAGCACTTTAAGCACAGGACATGGATGACTTGTTCAAGTTTACACAGAGAGTAAGAAGCGGACAGAGCTAGGGGACAAACTCAGCTGAGTCCTTCTCCAGCGGCCTGGCCACTCACTGCTGTCTAATGCTTCTTATTAAATGCAGAAGGAATCAGTTACAGAAGGGCGATTTTTGAAATTGTTTGGCAATAGAACAAATCTTGGATAACTTAAGTTGGAAAAAAAAAATATCTTTTGGAGCTTTAATCATGAATCCAAAGTCTAGGAAACTAGAGTGAGGCTGTGTGCGGAGAGCCAGGTCATGATGCTGAAGCGACCCGAGTAATCCTGCTACCACAAAGGCTGGATTCTAGACTGTGCCTTGACTTTGTTGCACTGCCTCAAAAATGTTAAGTTTTCTTGTAGGAGCATCTGTTTGGCCAAACACAGGGGACCTGCCCGTAGTCCATCGCCAAGAGTGAGGGGAGGGAGTCACGGGCCTCTCCCAGCTTTCCCAGTGAGACACGTGGCTTGGCTGAGTATCAGAACCTGCACTGAAGATGCTCTCCCGCAGCAGGAAGGGAGACAGCAAGTAACCAGAAAGGGTGCGGGGGTCGCGGCAGCCCTTATGTCTGCAGTCCTGTGTTCACTGTGGCTCCAGCTCTGCCCAGATGGTCAGAAAGGGCAGAGAGGCCCCTCATCTCATCCCAGCAATCAGGGTGGCCGCCTGCAGGAATCAGAGGAAGGCTTATTAAACAAAAGCTCCTTTTCCTTGCACAGGAACTAAGTGACCCCAGTTCAAACACCACTGCCAGGCTATGCTTCATGTTTTAAAGATTTTTCCCATGTGTTTAGAACCACAGTCACACGTCTTGCCAGACAAATTCTCCACCCCCTTTTTTTATGTTCTCTAAGTCCCTCAGCTGCATTATCTTGTCACCTACTTGTCACTTTCCTATTTCTTTTTGAGGTAGGATAGGAAGACAAGAAGAATTATGGAAGCATGGGGAGAAAGGGGCACCCCACTGGAGTGTGGTTAGCCTCTCACCAGTTGAGAATCAAGGATTTCAACGCAATTAGCATTCGCCGGTAAAGGTTGCCAACATAAAGACAGTGTTTCTTGTAAGAAAGTTAAAATAACACCAAACCAGACTTCAAGCCTAAATGTATGCGATCTCTGGTAGTGCATCAATTCTCTAATGGATCCCTTCTTGGAAATCTCACAGACAAGACTGTTCACTTTGTTGACAGCGGAGCTATCCTAACTTCCTACATCCCTGTGAGCTGCACTTTTACCTTCCCCCTTGTAATGCGGCCAGACACAGCTCAGGAACCCAGCTAGAATCTCATTTGTGATTCTCAACAACCCCTTGAAGATAATAGCTTCACAAGTCACCAAACCCTACGTACAGTGATTGTAAAGATAATCAGGTGTGACTCTCCCTGGAGAAGCCCACGCTCACACTTGGTATGTCATAATCTTCCCCTGAGCACCCACCTCCCGTTCTACGAATCCCTATGCTTAAAGCCTATGTAAAAAACTGCCCCCCCTTATGTGTATGTGTGTTTTACACAGCGTATGTGCGTGGGTACACATGTGTGCAGATGGAAGTCAGAGGTTGACATTGGGTGTCTCTCTCCATTTTACGGAGGCAACGCCTCTCATCGGGACCCCCGGCTCGCCCATTGGGCTACTTGAGCTTGCCAGCTAGCCCTGCGGCTCCCGTTTCTGCCCATCAGTGCTGGAATGACAGGTGGGCTACCACAGTAGCCAGTGCTTACATGGGCACTGGGGATCTGAACTCTGGGGCCTTCAAGTGCCTTATCCACTGACCCTTCTCCCCAGTACCCCAAAATACCTGTCAATAAACTCCAACTCTGCTTCCTGCTGGCCAAGGCGAAGATTGCCGCTGTCACCTCAGTGGAGATGGTTGACTAGGAGCTCCCAGGCTGTGTCTGCCCCCACCTTCGCAGACACTTTGGCACTAATACCCATGTATTGACCAAATCTTTTCAGTATGTTCACTTTTTAAAAGTATGTTTTTTTTTTCTTTTCAGTTTTTAAAACAATATTTTTATTTGTTTATTTATTTGACCGAGAGAGAGAGAGAGAGAGAATGGGTATGCCAGGGCCCTAGCCACAGCAAATGAATTCCAGACACATACGGCCCCTTGTGCATCTGACTAAAATGGGTTCTGGGGAATCGAACCTGGGTTCTTTGGCTTTGCAGGCAAACGCCTTAACCACAAAGCCATCCCTCCAGCTCTTCTTTTCTTTTTCTTTTTCTTTTAGAGAGACAGAGAGAGAGAGAGAGAGAGAGAGAGAGAGAGAGAGAGAGAGAGAGAATTGGCACACCAGGGTCTCAGCCACTGCAATCGAACTCTGGAAGCTTGTGCCACCTAGTGAGCGTGTGCAACCTTGTACTTGTTTGGCCTTTGTGCGTCTGGCATAAGTGGGACCTAGAAAGTAGAACATGGGCCCTTAGGCTTCACAGGCAAGTGCATTAACTGCTAAGCCATCTCTCCAGGCCAGTATGTGTGCACTTTTTAATAACCAGAATAACCTTTTATTTCCACCCTTGTTTGTACTTCCGTGACTTGCTTTGTGTCTAAACTGGATTTCTTATCTCTGCTTGCTGTGGCTTTCAGAATGCCTTGCCTGTGGCTACCAAGTCAGTCTGAAGCTCAGTTCCAGTTGTTTCACCCTCACAGCTCCACGAGATTCAAAGGCTGTTCAGAGCACAGTGCAGCAAGGCTCCTGAGTAACTCTCTGGCCTGGTGTCCCATTCACCAGCCTCATATACATGACGCTTCAGCCAAAATACAAGTGGACCCTATCTGTGGGCAGCAAAAGATTGCCTCCCACAATATACTTCATCACAGAGTTCCAGTGGAGAGGTCCTCAGTTTACAGATGAGGAGTAAAATGGCCGCACGGGCCTTGGTCAAGGTCTCTCCAGAAGTGTGGGACATTGCTGAGTTGCAAACCCTTCTTTAAAGCCCAGAGTTCTTCCTCTTCTTCTCAGCATAGCAGACAACCTCTTTGCATTAACCTCTTCACTTCTTTTGTCTGAAATGCTTGGCCTTCCCTCCATTCTTCCCCATCACTCCATCTCTCTCTTCTTCCATCTTCCCTCTCCTCCTTCCTCTTCTTCTATTTTCTTTCTTTCTTTCTTCCTCCCTCCCTCCCTCCTTTTCTTTCCTTTTTTGAGGCAAGCCCAATAGACTGGTCTTTTTTATGAGAAAGAGAGAGAGAGAGAGAGAGAGAATTCGCATGCCAGGGCCTCTAGTCACTACAATTGAACTCCAGATGTGTGCAACGTCTTGGGCACATGTGCAGATGTGCAAACTTGCACACTTGTGTCACTTTGTGCATCTGGCTTTATGTGAGTACTGAGATTCGGAGGAATCAAGCTTAGGTCATTGGCATTTGCAGGCAAGTGCCTTAAACACTAAGCCATCCCTCCAGCCCTCCTCTGGTCATTTTGCAGCAAGTTTTCACTCCATGGGCCGAGCTGGCCTGGAACTCATGGCACAAGCCACCGCATCAATCCTTCGTTTCTCACGTGGTTACATTTTTTTTTTTTCTTAGCCTTCACGGCATAACTGCCACTGTCTGGGTTTGTCATATTTGAATCAAGGTAGCTGGGGGCCATGGCTGTCTCTGTCTTCCTGTGAATATTCGTAGCTGCGTTCTTCCCAAGCAAGCCTTGGAAGAAGCCACACGCCATGCAGAGCTTACCACGTCATCCTGTGTCCTCACCAATGAATGAAAGGCACCCTGGTCCAAGGACACAAAAGATGAAAGTATGGTATGGCTGCCACCAACTTGGGTAATCTTTCCTCTGCTGGACATACGTTACTGCCTGTCACTTAGAAATCATTAAGGCAGCGAGATTTAGCTGCATATATTCAGATGAGATAGCAGGTTCTTTTGTGTGTTTGTTACAGGAAGACGCGGACAGTCCCTCGGTGACGCTGGGGCTGAGGTGGCTGTAGAGTGTATGTAGTCTGCCATGTAATTCTCTTCTAGGCAGGCTATAAATTTATCCAGAGGGGAAGAAAAGAAAGAAGCAAAGAACAAATAAACAGAGACCCACAAGTAAACCAAGCCAGGTCACAAATAAAGGGCAGGACAGGGAGAAAGCTCCAGGGTCCGTGCACATCTGTCCCCAGGGCATCCAGATCCATGGGCGCTAGCAAGATGGCCACTGCAGAATGTTCCAGCAGTGGTGCATAGCTTGGATCAGCAAGGACTCCCAAACAAAGGGCGCTGTGTTCAAAGGCTTTGTCCCCACCTTGTGGCATCACTGGGAGATTGTGAAACCTTTAAGATGCAGGGCTTAGTGGGCAACAGAAAGTCTGGTCACGAAGGGGTTATCGTGGCCCAGGGCTCTTCCTGTTTCTGGGTGCTTCTCTGATGATATGAATGTGAACAGACTTCTGCCACAACTTTCTGCCAGGATGCACTATGTCCACAGACCCCGAGGAACAGGGCCCTGAGGACGACGAGCCAAAATAAACCTTTCCTGCTCTTAATTCAATTATGTCCGCTTTTTTGTCCCAGTGATGGAAAGCTGACTGACTGATACAAGCAGTGAAATGACATGTGATGCTGAATGTGTCCCCATTTCTTGATCTGGGTCATCGTAGCTCTCAGAGTTTGGGTAGGCCCCTGGCAAAGAAACAGTTAGACACGTTCAACCGGGGAAAGGGGTCTTTAGGGTGCAGACTACAAAGACAATGACTGTGGCTCCTTTTAAAAAGCTCTGTTTGGGGCTGGAGAGATGGCTTAGCAGTTAAGCGCTTGCCTGTGAAGCCTAAGGACCCCGGTTCGAGGCTTGGTTCCCCAGGTCCCACGTTAGCCAGATGCACAAGGGGGTGCACACATCTGGAGCTCGTTTGCAGAGGCTGGAAGCTCTGGCGCGCCCATTCTCTCTCTCTCCCTCTATCTATCTCTCTCTCTGTGTCTGTCTCTCAAATAAATAAATAAATAATTAAAAAAAAAAAAGCTCTATTTAAAAGCAGACAACTATGGTTCATCTAAGCACTGTGGCTTTGAGAGTGACTTTATAGCCATGTGTTTGCTTTAGCTACGTGGCACTTGATGAACCAGAAATGCACTCACTTTCCATTGTAGGCTGTGAGCTCTTTGAAACGGACCCTCAGTTCCCGGTAAGTGTGAAAACACGGAGTCCTCCGGAAAAGCCGAGATGTGTCAGTTTAGGCCTCGAACTTAATAACAAAGGGGAATCGTCAATGTCCATTTGGCCTCTAATTAGAGTAGTGATTTTTGAATTCTTATTAGATGGTTTTCCAGGCACATTTGGCCTCGAACTCCTGATCCTCTTTAGCAGTATCCTACCTGCATGCGTTACCATGACCAGTTCCAGTCACATTTGGGAACACAAGTGATGTTAGTGGATGAAATCGTTCTGTCAGGAAGGAATGTACTTAGCTTGGAAACTGTACTGGGCTAGGAATTTAAGCACAGAGCAAAGTGCTTCGAATGCCACTTAAAGAGTGGGGGTGGGCTGGAGAGATGGCTTAGCGGTTAAGCGCTTGCCTGTGAAGCCTAAGGACCCCGGTTCGAGGCTCGGTTCCCCAGGTCCCACGTTAGCCAGATGCACAAGGGGGCGCACGCGTCTGGAGTTCGTTTGCAGAGGCTGGAAGCCCTGGCGCGCCCACTCTCTCTCTCCCCCTCTATCTGTCTTTCTCTCTGTGTCTGTCACTCTCAAATAAAATAAAATAAAATAAAATAAAATAAAATAAAATAAAATAAAATAAAATAAAATAAAAAAATAAATAAATAAAATAAAATAAAATAAAATAAAAGAGTGGGGGTAACTGGGGTTTGCACACTGCAGGAAGCAGGTACAAGTCTGGCTCCTCGGGCAGCGCTAGCGCCTTGAAAAGTAGTCAGTCCCTTCATTCAGCTTGTGACTTTGGGGATGACCTTGAAGTTAAATCTCCTGACAGAAGGGACGCGGCTTGCCAGGCCCGTTGCGCAGCCGCGGTGAATATCGGCTTGTCACCTGTTATTTGCTCGCGATCCCTCAGCCCTGCGATCCTGTTTATCTGCTGCTGTCGAGGCGTGCTTATCAGGAATCTGCCGTCTGTAGCCCCGTCACTCTGGCTGGGAAAAAAGATGTTAATTAAAAAAGAAATAGAGCTGCCAGAAGTGAGTTATTGAGTTCTGTGGTTATCTTGGGGCTTTACCTGTTGGAGACGTCACTGTCACAGGGGAAGGGGGAGCTCGGCAGCCGGAGTCCGCTGGCTGCCATTGCCTTGCAAAATGGGGGCGTTCCAACATGTGCAGATAACATAATCTTAAATAGGGGGGGCTTGAAGATTACATCTGCTTTTTGTCACACATCGGCTATAATCACATTGGTGGGAAAGGCTTACTGAGGCAAAAAGACTAGTTTACGGAAACCCAATAAGGTTTCTGACAAGCTCCCATTCCCCAACCCTCCGTGTGCCTTCACGCTATTCATTCTGAAATCTGAGAGATTCTAGTTTGATCCAGTAATCCAGCTGAATGTCTACGTGATTCATTTTCTCAAAGGAGAATTCATTTTCTTGTTGTTTGGGACTGTAGCGTGCTTTCATCTTCGCTTTTTTTTTCTGGTTCTCTCCATCTGCGGTACAACTTCCTTTTTTCCATATCCTGTATCTTCTCATTTTATTTCCCGCCTTATAATCATTGTTTAAGGACAAAGGAAGCCTTTTATTTCTTTTTTAGATGCTACACATGTTTTCTTGAAATGTTCAAAGACTTTCCTCCACGGTTCCCTTTTCATGCCATTATATTCAGCTCAGTGAATAACTTTTAGTTACATCTCTGAGTCACAGTTGTTTAGGGCTTGACTTACTTTTCTTCCTCTTGAATTCTTTTAGTCTCCAAGCTGCTTATTTTACTGGGTGCTTCTGCCCCACGCTCCATTTCTGGTGTCCACGAGTACAGCCACGGAGGCTTTATGTACCTGAGTTTGCTTATATGCTTGCAAAGTAGCAAGTCCTCAATGGGCATTTGTCAAAAGACCCTACTATGGACATCTTACACATCATGGTTTAAAAATAAGGTGTACATATGTTGTCAATGCCAGCAGGCTTGGAGACGATAAAGTGCGATGTTTTGAGACTCTGTGTTGAAAGTGTGATCTCTAAACCAGCAACAGGAGCATCACCTGGGACAGTGTTGGAAATTTAGACTCCAAGACCCCACCCAAGAGTCGTGGAATCAGTTTCCATCTCACCTAGATCCCCAGGTGATGTGTGTGCGTTTCACACCGAAGGAAAGTGTCCAGAAGTGTGCATAGCATTGATGAAGGCATTTGATTTTAATCATTACTAATGATGGCGAAAATGCGAAGACAGAGATTGGAGGGTGAGTTCTCTTCAGTGGTGAGAAGAGCCGTCGTTGGATTCTTTGTTTCCACTGCTAGAAAGACACTGTGCCAGGGCTTCCAGCCAAGCCCACTGTTTTTGATTTGTTCACAGTTCAACAAATCACTTTCGGATGCCTGTATGATATAGGAAAGAATGAGACACGGCCCTTGGTTTTGTGAAACTTGTATTTTAGCAGGAGTGGCAATCAATTTTTCAAGCATTAAAAATGATTTTTGAGGTCATAAGAAGGAATGAAGTATTGACAAATGGTGTAACACCAGTGAACTTTGAAAATGTTGTGCTCAGCGAAAAACGGCACCAATAGCCACAGAAAAATGCATGTCATGAGGCCTTTCAAATGAAGAGTCCAAGAGATGGCGCTCCACAGAGACAGATTCAGTCTCGTGTTAGCTTGGGATAAGGCTTAAGAAAGGAGCACAGGCGGATGATCACAGCGGAAGGGCACGAGACCTCCTTTCAAGGAGACGTCAAATCCTAAATTCCACTGTGATAATGGGCTGTTCCTATCTACTAAATTCCACTGAATACAACACTCTAAGAGGGCACATCTTATGCTCTGTGAACCATATGCAGTTATCCTATTGGATATAAATTGCATCCCAATAAATTGGTTATAAGTTATTTTGTCAGGGTGTCGGAGGAGTATCACTCACCATGAGTCTAGGTTATGGAGGCTTCGGGTCTGAACAAAAGAGACTTGGACATGGTGTCCCTGTAGCTAAGCTTAGGTGTGTATGAGAGGATGGCCAGGGCAGGGCAAGGAGAGCGCAGAGCATTCTAGACACAGAAGGTACATTGACTGGGGACTGCAGTGGGAGCCACATGGCACATTTGAGGCTAGTGTCAACTAGGAGAGCTAAGGGGAGGCATGTCAAAGAGGGAGACTAGGGGCTGGGGAGATGGCTTAGCAGTTAAGGCGCTTGCCTGCAAAGCCCAAGGACTCATGTTCGACGCTTCCAGATCCCACGCAAGCCAGACGCACAAAGGTGAGGCAAGTTCAAGGTTGTGCATGCCCACTAGATGGCACAAGCTTTGGGAGTTTGATTGCAGTGGCTGAGGCCCTGGTATGCCAATTCTCTCCTTCTCTCTCTGTCTCTCTAGAAGAAAAAAATAAAATAAAATAAAAAGAAGAAGACTAGGAAGATGAGAGCACCTGTTTCATTTTGCCAGGATCTAGAATCATCTAGGAGACAAATCCTGAACATGACTGTGAGAGAGTTTCTAGATTAGATTAACTGAGGTGAGAAGACCCACTTTAACTGTGGGCAACACATGCCATGGGCTACGGTGCTATACTTAATAAAAAGGGGAAGAGGCTGGAGGGATGACTTAGTGGTTAAGGCATTTGCCTACAAAGCCAAAGAACTCAGGTTCGGTTCCCCAGGACCCACGTTAGCCAGATGCACAAAGGGGCACATGTGTCTGGAGTTGGAGGCCCAGGCGCACCCATTCTCTCTCTCTCTCTCTCTCTCTCTTTCTCTCTCTCTGCTTCCCGACTGCAGATAGAATGTGCCCAGCTACCTCCTGCTTTTGTCACCATGCCTTCCCTGTAACCCTTGAAAGTGTAAGCACAAACAAACCCTCCCTCCCTTAAGATGCTTCTCATAGGGTATTTAGTCACAGCAACAAGAAAAGTAAGACATACAGGTGATGAGTGAGGTCACTGACAAAGACGAAACCGATTAAGGAGAGAGCGTGGTGTGAGAAGAAAAGACCTCTGAGCCCGTCAGCATTTCAAGATTGAACAGCCCGGTGTCAGCCTGGGAGACTAAGATAAACAAGCCAGGGAAGGAAGAGGAAAGACATGGATGTGGGTCGGTCAAGCCAGCAGGGGAGCATGCATCATAGAACAATGCGTGGTGAACTTCATTGACAAATGCTAGCTGATGCAATAAAATAAACATGGAGCAAGCCCTCTGGTCGTAGCACGATTCCCAATCTTGGAGTAGAGATTAATTTGGTAGCCATGGCAACCAAATCAGCAAAAACGATACGGTGGTAGGAGGAGGAGGGGAGGGGCACAGGACCTTCTCCTGAGATTCCAGTTATCACTCCTTTCTGGTCCTCCTCCCAGATGCCCCTGGGAGATGTTTGAATGAATAGGAAGTGGAAGGTTAACTGGAATGGGGAACCCAAGATACAGGGCCCAAGAGGCCATCATCCATAACAGCGTAGGACGTGACAGTGACGTGGCTGTGTTGGAGCCACCCATTCCTCATGCTATAAGGACCCCTCTCCCTGCTCAGTAAGCAAGCAGCCTAATAAACTCACTTGTTCACCACATTGGAATCTGGTCTGTCATTAGTGTCTCATCTGGGATGAATAGATGTTTCTTCACCTCGTTCTCCTCAGGAAAAGTTAATGCAAGAAACACAGAAGCAATTGGTGACTTTAGCAAGACATCTTTCAGTATGGGTAGTGTGACTGTAAACCCTATTGAAGCAGACTGTGAAAGTAGACGGGCCAGGGACCATGCTCGGCGGCTCGCCTTTTAAGTATGATGGCTGGTGACGGCCCAAGTTTCACTCTCCACAACCCACGTGAAAAGCTGGGCAGGGCCAAGCTTGTCTATTACCCCAGTCCAGGGATGGGGGTAGAGGTCAGATAATCACTGGGGTTCACCTGTAAAATCAGCAGCCCCGAGTTGCAGAGGAGACCCCCGTCTCAAGGAAGTATGTGCACATGGCGCAAAGGCACTGAAAATTCTTCTATGGCCTCTGCACGCACCTGCACATTTGTACACATGCATGCATACGCTGCATCTCAAAACTCTTCACACATACACACACAAAGGAGAAAACGAAGGAAATACAAGTAAGACTGTTGTGACTGAGCTGTCTAGCTACAGCAGGATGAGAGACGAAAGGTTGTAACTGCAACAGAAAATGGGTGCCGGGCAGCGTGAGTTCCCACAGGTCAGAATAGTCTAGTATGTCGAGAAAATTCTTGAAGGGGAATCATGTGACTCTTAAATTATGTTAATGTTTAATGGGCTGTTGCATATTATCAATATTTCCTGAGCTTCCATGCTGGGTCAGGCATTTTCCCTAGAACTAAGTTTATAGCAATGAAAATCCGTTTCTGCCCTTAGGTTACTTTTCATAATGTCTCCTGAATTATAAAAGTTCCCTTAGGCCACCTTCTGAGTTTCACCTGAAATCCTTCTCCATTATCTCAACATCTGTCACAGCAAGGATGGTCAAAAATTGCTGACTTGGTATTCAGCCTACATTCATGAGCATAGTTTTGGGGTTAGTTTGCTTCTTCTAGTAACTATAGCATGTATATTATGTACAGTAGTGATATTCAAGTTACTGGTAAGGATTAGACTTAGTAATACCCATCACCCACTAAAAGCAAAAGAACACTTTTCCTTTGAGGGCTGAGGAGACGGCCCAGTGGTTAAATAAAGGTGCTTGCTTGCAGAGCATCCTGGCCTGGGTCCAGTTCCCTATCCCCGCTCCTGCGAAGCCAAATGTCCACTTGCTTGCAGCTGCCAGAGGCCCTGGCCCACAAACCCACACTTACGCACATGTGCAATTCACACAGGTGCACGCACACACACACACACACCAGCAAATAAGCTATAAAAAGGACATCTTTTCTCTGGAGCTGCTTAGACCTTAGAGTTCCCTCCGGTGTGTTATGGTTCAATTAGGTGTCAGTCTGACTGGCAAGAAATGCAGGTAACTCACAGAGCATCACTTCTGGATAGGTCTACAACAGTGTTTCTGGAAGAGAGTGACATTTGAACCAACAGGCTAGGAAAGGACCCTTCTCCCCTTATGTGAGGGAGAGACATTCAGTCAGTTGAGGCTTTTGCAGACCAAAGGGGGCTTAGGACACCTTGTGCATATGGTTTTACATGGGTAATGGGGAATCGAACCTGGGTCCTTTGGCTTTGCTGGCAAGTGCCTTAATTGCTAAGCCATCTCTTCAGTCCCTCTAGGTTTTCTGGGCTTCATCCTCTGGAACTTGCCTCCCATCCCCCTCTATTTCTTCAGGTTTTCAGGCCTTTGATATCAGGTTGAGAGTTACCCCATTAGGCTTCCCTTGTCCGCAGGCCTTTGGATTTAGACTGAGCTATGCCACTTTCTTCAAATTGCACATGGGGTATACTGGGGCTTTTCGGGCTCTCTCATCGTGTGAGCCAATTCCCATCATAAATTCTCTCTCCTATGTCTGTGCACATATATGTCCTATTGCTTCAGTTTCCCTGGGATAGTGTACAATGCTGAAATCATTAATATTCCAATCTCCTCCCACAGGGCTCCAAGAGCTCAGTGTCTTCTCACAGCAAGTAATTAGGTGATTGCTCTCTGGAATGAAACAAACAGCTGGGATTCCTTTTTGTCTCTCACCTCTTCTCTCCATCTGGTCTCTTCAACCCATTTAGTCCATTTTGGTATGTATGTCAAACCTGTGGCCGTTGTGACAAGCCTCAGTGTTTCTCACCTTGGTTAATCTAAAAATCTCCTAAGCATTTTATTTGTCCTTTCCTAGATCATGACTTGGCTGTTACCAGAGAGGGTATTCTTTTATTAAATTTTTTTTTGTTTACTTTTATTTATTTATTTGAGAGTGGCAGACGGAGAAAGAGGCAGATAGAGAAAGAGAGAGAATGGGCGCGCCAGGGCTTCCAGCCATTGCAAATGAACTCCAGACCCGTGCACCCCCTTGTGCATCTGGCTAACGTGGGTCCTGGGGAATCAAGCCTCGAACTGGGGTCCTTAGGCTTTCACAGGCAAGTGCTTAACCGCTAAGCCATCTCTCCAGCCCACCAGAGAGGATATTCTTAAGTGCAAGGCCACACCTGGCCTCATTCAAGAAACATTCAGGAGACATTTGAATTCTCTGTTGTCTCCTCCCTGCCTATAGATTCCTGTAGATTCTCCTCCCCTTTTCCCCTACTTATCAGTAAGTAACTCCCAAATCCTTGCCTGCGCATTATTTTCTTCTTGGGATTTCTGTCTTACTTGCTTTGTTTTTTCCCATTTTGAGACATACTTCTCCCTCTCTTGGAATCTCCCCTAGCATTTTCAGACAGAGGCAGGAGCTAACCTTCCTCTCTGGACCCACAGTGTCCTGCAAAGCCTCCCCAAGGATGCTTTGCATTTTTTTCCATTACTGTTCAATTTCCCCCACAAAACAATGTGCTTCGGTTTCTTGTAAATATGCAATGGAGAACTTGATATCCAAGTAAGTGAAAAACCTATTTACAGCAATTCAGATCTGAACTTTGCTCTATAGAAAGACAAAATGCTTCCCCCCCCCCCCCGCCCACTGACTTAATATAACTTGAGATGCCCAAGAATATCATTAGCAAGTCAAATTAGAAAACAGCTGGCGTGTGCCAGAAATTGTCACCTTTTGTCAGTTTTTATAGCGAACAAACAAGCTCAAGTTTCATTGCCGACTTTCCTAAAATAAACATTTTAATAAATACTTTTAAAATTCCTTTGTTATGTCCTGTCTTCTGTGATGTCAGGGAGCTTCTGGCACGTTCTAGGCCAACACTGAGCTGGGCTCAGGAAGCCTAGCCTTAGTCATCAGTGCATCAAGGCCACGTGCCTAACTTTGGGCATATTCTGGAGTCCCCATTCCCACATGTGCAAAGGCATGCATCTGTTCATCTTAGTGCCTTTCCCATTTGTTCTGTTATGTCAGCCTCTGGAGATACAGACACTTTGAAAATTCTCATGTTAACTAGGAAGACATTATCAAAAAAAAATTGATTATATAAAGTAAAATGAAATAAAGGATCCCTGCCTACCCCTAGCTGAAACTATAGAAGAAGAGGGAAAATTAGCAAGAATGATGCTTTCTTGGTGAATCTGACATCAGCACAAGGTGGAGGAGATAGACACTGAGGACACTCAACACCTACCAAACCAGAGACCCAGAGATCCAGAGGCTCCTAAGAGCCCATCACTGAAGTAGACTTAAAACCCACCCACCATGGCTCGGGAATTTTGTGGAAGAGGGGGCAGAAAGACTATCAGAGCCACAAGTTGGGACAATATGCATAGATACATTGCCTCTCCCCCACAAATGACGGCTGCCCCCACAATGCACGACCCACAATCCCCATGGGGATGACCACAGCCCCAGTGGGAAGGGTCACTTTGGAGGGGGAAAGGGATGAGGGTAAAGATGGTACCAACAAGTGCTGTTCACCTACTCAGTAACTAATAAAAGAAAAGTGAGGGGAAAAAATCAGATTACCAGTAAAACCGTCCACCATTAAAAAAAAAAAAAAAAAAAAAAAAAACCTGCTCATGAATAAAGGAAACCTTTCCACAGGAAGGATGGAGCATGGGTTTCTTTTTTCTATTTATTATTTTTTTTTTTTTTGTGCTGAAACCACTTGGTGGTGGCTCACTGTTTCTACCACCCACTTGTATTTGCTTTCAGATAAGCAAAGCTGAACTTGGAAAAATTATTGTAACTGGAAAGCTAAAGAAACAAAAGGGAAAATTCTATCAACTTTTTTTTTCTAAACATTGAGAAAATAGCACACAATTCTATTCAGATGATGTAATATAGAAAGAAAATTGTACTGTAACTGAGCATTAGTTTTTCCTATTCGGAGGCTGGGTTTTGCTCCTTTGTTTTCTAGGTTTCTGTAATAATTATTTTTATTATGAATATATATTATAAATATTATATATATATATGCTATATATATATACACACACACACAACATATATATGTACATATGTGTGTGTGTGTGTGTGTTTTCTTTAACTTCAACCATGACAGGGTTAGAGTTAGCAAATAAAAGCACAGGATATCCAGTTAAATTTGAATTTCAGATATAATAGTGAATAGTTGTTGCTTTGGTTTCATTTGGATTTTTCAGTATACACGTGTTCCAAAACAGCATACAGAACAATCTGATTTCTGAAACAGTTGCTGTCCACCACTCCATGAATGTTTGCATGTTTTTCTTGTGCAAGGTCCAAAAACATCCCAAGGTCTCCTTTGAAGCCACTTATAAGGACCGCAGTTGCTCCGAGGGAGTTAATTCAAACAGCTGTTGAGCAATAGCAAAGTGCTTTAGCGTGGATGTAAATCAACGTGCACCTGGCCTAGGCAGTCTAGTCAGGGTTACTAACCCCGAGCATTAGGCTATGGGAAATGTGCTCACACTGCACCTGAGAGTTTGCAACATACACAGGAAAGACTGACTCTGTGTCCTCCTGTCCCCTGAGGAGCCACACCAGGCGGTGATAAGGGTGTCTGGGTGCCGTTCTGGCCTGTGTACTGTTCCGGGGGCTTCTTACAGAGGGCTGTGCACCACAATGGCTTCATTTAACCAGATCCAGAACCACGCCCTCTTGTGGCAACTCCACAGATGTGCTTAGTGCCAAAGAAGGGAAGTTGGTTAGTTTTGGCCCTTGTAATGTAGATTATATGGGAAATAAAATGAGCGAAGCTGACTCGAGATGTGAACCTTTGCTACGATTGTGTAAGAACCGTATAAGCAAGGCCTGAGCCGGCTCGAAGGTTTGGGAAAGCAACAACAGAAATTGTGTTGTCACACCCAGGAGATGGGTCTCACTTAGAGACGTTGCATAACTTAAGATGTCCCCAGGTTCTCCTTTGTGGACACTGTGTGGAATTAGATGAAGCTAGGCTGTGATCCCAAGGGACTTGAAGGTTGGATGCCTTCAACTGATAATGGAGTGGCACCCCAGAGGCAGTGGACTCCCAGAGACTGGGAGAGGCTAAAAGCTGTAATTCTGCCAACCTGAGGCTATTGAGGATGGTGAGGAAGGAAGAAAGCTCTGTTGTAAATGAGTCGTGGGTTCTAACTAAAGGTGAATATAATTAAGTTCATATGGAGGTCAAATATGTGAGGTCAAAATTGTGAAATGGGTCACTAATATTTGACACAGAAGGTTCTAAATTAGTCCAGCTAACTTAATGAAAATACCACTGAAATTCCTCTCAAACTCCTCAAAATCCTCTTTATTCTTATGACTGTACTTTTCTCATGCACTGACTTGCTCATCGAATGGACTCCATCGAGGTTCCGGGCGTCGTCACGAGCATCGGTCAATGATAGCCACATGTTAGGCATCGAACAGCTGCTGAGGAGGACAGAGTGTCACAGGGGTGAGCCTTCACCACACCCACATGAGCTCATCTAGGGACCATAGCCCCAACTTCACCCTGTTAGCAGCTGTCAGAGCAAAGCTGTCCCCTCCTGACTTTCCACAATCCCCTGCCAAGGTGCATTCAGATCATTCCGAGTCCTCTTCACTCCATCCACGCTTCCTTCCCCCATGGCTCACGGAATCTCCTTCAGGGAAGAGACGGGCAAGGCCTCACTGCTAGGTTTTCTTTTACTTGTGCTCTCTGTATTCAGGACCTCCATCAACTGTAAGAATAACAAGAAAAAAACCCAGACTTCATATTTATGGGTACTGATGTCTAGAACTTTAAAGACATATTTTTTGTTTGTTTGTTTTGTTTTTCAAGGTAGGGTCTCACTCTAGCCAAGGCTGACCTGGAATTCACTATGTAGTCTCAGGATGGCCTTGAACTCACGGCGATCCACCTACCTTTGCCTCCCGAGTGCTGGGATTAAAGGTGTGTTCCACCACACCTGGCTTAAAGACATACTTTTTGACGGGGGGGGGAATTGAAGTTGGGTGGCTATTTATTGACCATAGTGAATTTTTGTTTTGAGTAAAGAAACAAGTGCACTCATGATGTCAAACACGTTTCTTTAATTGAACCTAATTGTTTTTGGCAACTGTCATATTCCCCTTGGCCAAAAAAAAAAAAAAAAAAGTTGTTTGGAGATACTGGTTTTTTTCACTTTATCTTACACTCTCTTGGAATATTTTTGTTTTGTTTCTCCTAATGTCAGAATCCTAGCTTCAGGAAGGTCATGAACAGCATTAAGCATTTTGTGTTTTTATTAGACTTAAAGATATACCCCATTTGAGTTCTGAATTGCTACTTTGCTGTGCGTCTTGAAAAGGGGAAAATAGGTTTATAATAAACCTATTATATTGGAATCTTCTTCTAAACATATAAATGTATTGTTTTGAATTGGAACACATACACACATATTGAATTTATTTATTTATTCACAAAACATTCATTGACTACTTCCTGTTTGTCTGGCACTGTTCTAGAAGATGGGCCCCGTAATGCTTGTGTGGAGTTATTATTAGATTTTGTAGCAATGGGATTCCTGAATGCAAAGTTCAGTCAATTAAAATAATAAAAAATTTTCACATATTAAAAATAAGGAATTGGGCTTCTGCGTGAGAATGAAAATACTTAGTAGCAGAGGCCAGTAAGTTAAAAAGGAGACATAAAGGGTAGAGAAAGGAAGGGAGGAGGATACTTAATAGGTTGATATTGTATATATGTAATTACAATGATTGTAATGGGGAGGTAATATGATGGAGAATGGAATTTCAAATGGGAAAGTGTGGGGGTGGGGAGGGAGGGAATTACCATGGGATATATTTTATAATCATGGAAAATGTTAATAAAAATTTAAAAAAATAAGGAAAATGAAACACATGCATTCATTTGAGTTTCAACAGGACCCAAGCTTCACTCAATTTGGACATTTTGAGAAAAGTTTAATAAAATTCTAGTCACAAAAGCAATGACAGGGTGTGAGCTGGGAAATTCCATGAATTAGTGCCATTCTGGGGGCTAGTAGCTGAGATAACCCCAAGGTAGAGGATGCAGACACCAGAAGGACAGGGAGGACAGAGGGACAAGGGAAGTCTCAGAGTTTCTCATTGCAGTGAGATTTCCTTCATCTTCTGGGTTTCCACAGAAAATGAACCAAGAAAGAGAGCCTCCAACCTCACTGGCTCCCCACTGATCTAGTTCATTGGAAGTCAGGTGGAGACAGAAATATGACACCATCCACTCATGCAGGTTGGCTTTAGAGGGCTCAGAGTAATCATACAAGGCGAAACTGGGTGTCAACAAAGATCCGCCCACACGAACGGTGTCACTCTTGCCTTAGAGGGTCTTTACTTTGGAAGATGGGGAGACATTTCTTGGGGCAACCGTCATTGAAACTGGGCGTCGCAAGTCATTAGCTGTTGGAGAGGAGGAAGGAAAATGTCCAAGGAATTTAAGATGTCATGGGCCAGACTGCGCAGATGGGGACTGTCTTAGGAGCAAGCTGGTTACAGTGGCAAATGACACTGATCCTCTTAGAACCCAACTCCTAATTAAAAATAAATGTATTCTCTTCTAACCTTCCTCTGAAGGTAAATTTTGCATCTATTAGTATTGGCTCCCTTTCTCCCTTTTTCTCTTCCTTCCCCTTACTATTTCTCTCACAAAAAAAAAAAAAAAACACAAAACATTTATTTGCTTGAGGGAGGGAGGGGGAGAGAGAAAGGGAGAGTGGGCATGCCAGGGCCTCTCACCATTGCAAACAAACTCTAGAGCATGCGCCACCTTGTGCATCTGGTTTTATGTGGGTACTGAGGAATCAAAACTGGGTTTTTTGTCTTTGCAGGCAAGTGCCTTAACCACTAGGCCATCTCTCCAGCCCTTACTATTTCTCTATATTGCCTTCCTTATCTCTGTCTTCTCAACAAACACTTAAGACCACCCACCCTTTGTATAATTGCTATAAGTAAGCAGTATGTTACTGCCTTACACAAGCTCTTTGCTCTCACTAGTCAGAGCTTAGTTTCAGCATTCCAGAAGATTTCGGAGCCATTCAGCCGGATGATCATAACAATTACTGCTACATATGGAATATTTGCTGTGTACCGGACATGGTTCTTACTTGAGATTTGGTTTGTCTTAAAAAGGAGACATGAAAGTCTTAGAAGGGACTTTTGGAATGATCTTGCACGTTTGGGTTCTACACAGCTGCGTTTGGTTGTTGGAGAAGGGCTCGTTTGCTGAAATATTAATTTGTCTGATTATCTACTGCTCATCCCATGTGTATAATGTATCAGTGACTTTTCTGGATAACGTGGCAAATATCCAAGGAAGGCCGGAAGGGCTTAGCCCAGCTTACAGTTCTAGGGAATGGGGGCCAACATGGTGGGGAAGGCTGGGGCTGGGATCCACAGGTCACGTGGTGTCCAAGATCAGAAAGCAGACAGCAATGAACACGGAACACAGGTGCTCAGCACGCTGCCTCCTTTATATTCAGTCCAGGCCTGCCCGCACGTCAGGGAACGATGCCATCTATGGGTCCTTGGATCCTCGGGGTCGCGGACCCAGGCTACCATAGAGGGTTAGGGTCATGAGTGCAAGGAAAGATCCACTTTCAGGGGGCAGTCTCTGTGAACAGCTCGTGTATTTGTCAAGGAAATGGGCTTATCAGCAGTTGAGAGCGGGAAGAGGGTCCTAAGGAGATTGGTGGGTTCAAAGGCTGCTAGCTGATGCCTGGGGACATTCATTCATTCCAGCACATGGGGAAAGAGTCAGGTGATCTACATAGTGTGAAGGCTGCTGGCTGATAAGGAATTTCCTAGGCAACTGGCCAAAGGTCACAGGGCTATGGGCAGAGCCTAAGTGTGGCCTCCTATAGCCCGGGGGTCCTTACCCATGCTCAGCAGCTCAGACCCGTCTCCTGAAGGCTCCAGCTTGTGCCTGGCAGTGCCCCACAGCCATCAGTTAGAGTGGCTCTTCCCACCTCAGTTTACCTAATCTAGAAACATCCTCACAGCAATGCCTAGGGACTGGTTTCCATAGTGCTCCTACATCCCATCAAGTTGACAAGGTTTAGTTTCACACATGGGATCTCAAACTCTAAAGCTGAGTGTTTTCTCAGTGAGAGAGCCATACATACTGAGAGCAAGCCCAGTGTGACTTTCTTCTTGGTAGAAACATTTCTGGGATTCCTGGCCACTCAGAGGCAGAGAACTGAGATGGAAGATGAGCTTGCAGAGAGGACCAGCTTGAGGCTAAGCTCTAGGAGATCCTGAAGGTGAGAGGGGGTGAGGACAGAGTGAGCTGAGTTCCATCCCAGAGGAATGAACAGCATGATTGCGCTCTGTACCCACAGAGAGGGTTCTTCAGACATGTGCTGTGGGATCACTGTATATTCCATGCCAATAAAATATAGAATCCATTTTTTAAATATTTTTTATTTATTTATTTGAGAGTAACAGACACAGAGAGAAAGACAGATAGAGGGAGAGAGAGAGAATGGGCGCGCCAGGGCTTCCAGCCACTGCAAACGAACTCCAGACGCATGCGCCCCCTTGTGCATCTGGCTAACGTGGGACCTGGGGAACCAAGCCTCGAACCGGGGTCCTGAGGCTTCATAGGCGAGCGCTTAACCGCTAAGCCATCTCTCCAGCCCTAGAATCCATTTTTTAAAACTTTTATTTTTATTAGAGAGAGAGAGAGGCAGAGGGAGAGAGAGAATGGGCATGCCAGGACCTTCAGGCACTGCAAACGAACTCCAGATGCATGCATCCCCCCTCTTATGCATCTGACTTATGTGGGCCCTGGGGAATTGAACTTGGGTCCTTTGGCTTTGCAGACAAATGCCTTAACTGCTAAGACATCTCTCCAACCCCAGAATCCATTTTTTTTTTTTTAAAGAGCTCATTGTGTTACCTAACTAGCACTTTTATCCTTTTTTTTCCTTTCTGAGAACTGCATTTCCCTCAGAACTCTTACATCTTTCCATTTATTTATTTATTTTATCTATTTGAGAGAGAAAGAGGGAGAGGGAGAGGGAGAGGGAGAGGGAGAGGGAGAGAGAGAGAGAGAGAGAGAGAGAGAGAGAGAGAGAGAGAGAGAGAGAGAGAATGGGTGTGCCAGGGCCTTCAACTGCTGCAAACAAACTCCAGACACATGCACCATCTTGTGCATCTATCTGGCTTATGTGTGTCCTGGGGGAATTGAACCTGGGCCCTTAGGTTTTGAGGGAAACTCCTTAACCACTAAGCTGTCTCTCCAGCCCCAAATCTTTCCATTTTAAATCTAAGCTAGTTTAAAGAAATACTCCACATACAAACATGATGTCTTGCCTTAGAAAAGGCTAAGATAGTTCCCTGTTTCATTTATCTGTTATGGATTGATCTATCAAAGTTTTTATTGAAAGAGTTTCACTGCTTGTCCTTTTAAATTTTTTGCATTACATATAGTGTAGATGCCATCATAATATTTAAATTAGATGGATCATTGGGGTGAAAATTAGATGATATTATTAATGTGATTTTAAAAATGATCTGGTTAAATGTATTTCACAAGAGCGAAGTGTTTTAAACTTGCATTTTTGTTTCAAAATTCTCGAATCTAAGTATTTAATCAGCTAATCTTAAAGTTGTACTGGCATTAATTTTTATTTTAAACTTACTTTCAAAGGTTAATTTTGTATCAAATACATCTAGAGGTGAAAGACATTTAGCAGAGACCCTAAGGGATTGCCCGTGGGTGGAACATGGAGGAAGGATGGTATTCATGGTGGATGGGGGAACAAGAAGGAGGACCCACTTTCTGATAGTCTCAATTTTTGAATGAGATAGGAAGAGAAGAGGCTAGGAAGAAGGAGAAAATGCCAGATGTAGTAATGGGAATGCATGGAGATTAGCTTTCGTCCTGCCTGTGACAGAAAACGTTCCTCCTGGAGCTATTATAGAACAATTAAACACGCTTTGCAAACACCAGCACAGGCTGACTGTGAGGGACCCTGGGAAAGTCACAGGCAGCAGCGTGCTGGAGTCCAGGAGGAATGGAATCCAGGGTGCGTGGAGCACTCCACTGCATGACTGAGGACTCACTGACTCTGTGCCCTTAGCAGCAGCAGAGAGCCCGGAACCTCTGTGTTCATGGTGAATGGTGTGAACACTTTGAGACAAAGGGCTGGAAGGGCAGAGCACTCTTGAGAATTAAAAAAACAAAAAAATCACACCTGTCAATTTAAAAACAAATTGTTAGGGGCTGGAAAAATGACTCGGTGGTTAAAGCGCTTGCCTGCAAAGCCTAAGGGCATGGGTTCGATTCCCCAGTACCCACATAAAGCCAGATGCACAAGGTGGCATATGCAGCTGGCATTCATTTGCGATGAGTAGTGGCCCTGGTGTGCCTATTCTATCTGCCCCTTTCTCTCTAAATAAATAAATAAATATTTAAAAAAGCGTTCATATGTATACTCAGCTTACGAATATCTATTAGGACAAGGTAGAAACTAGAGTTTAGACTTGCCCCCTGAGTTCTGCCTCCACATACCTGAAGCCTGAAGTTGGGAAGCAAGTAGGAGTTGAGGAAAGAAGGGACGAGAACAAAGTGAGCTTGCACAGCAGATGAGGAGACCGGATATGAGACCCTTGGGAAGCTGACAGCCAAGGCCGGGAGGAATCTGCCTAACTAGAAATCCAGACCTGTATTCAAAGAACACTCATAAGAAGGAAAGACAGCCAAAGCCCCCAGTCTCAAGCAGAAACATCCCCGAGGCCCGGGATTCAGTTCCTTTAGGGTCTTTCATCCCCCCCTGCATTTCTGTCACCTGTATGTCTGCATGGACGGCCTTTCCTGACCCGTTGCAGACCGCAGCACGTGTTGGGAAGTCTCTAGACTGCTTAGGTCTTTGGGAAGAGTGGGATGCCTCCTAAATCTTCTAGCATCTGGCGTTTACTGCATTCATGTGGGGAAGGACTGGGACCTCTGGCATCTTCGGTTTCTTGAGAGACCAAGGGAAGCGATAAAGGAGAGGAGGGGAGGTTATAGCTAGATAATGGTCAGGTCCTTCCCAACACTGTCACATACAGCCCAGGTCCACGATGTGTGAGCCAAAGCTCTGGAGTATGAGGTCAGGAGCAGACAGGGAAATTGACAGTGTTTGTGAAACACAGAGGGGGAAAAAGAAGGTGGGAAGAGGGCTGGAGAGATGGCTTAGCAGTTAAGCGCTTGCCTGTGAAGCCTAAGGACCCCGGTTCGAGGCTCGGTTCCCCAGGTCCCACGTTAGCCAGATGCACAAGGGGGCGCACGCGTCTGGAGTTCGTTTGCAGAGGCTGGAAGCCCTGGCGCGCCCATTCTCTCTCTCTCCCTCTATCTGTCTTTCTCTCTGTGTCTGTCGCTCTCAAATAAATAAATAAAATAAAAAAAAAAAGAAGGTGGGAAGAGAAGATTCACTTCCCACCAGACAATGCCATGTATGACTACACTGGGAAGTAAATTGAGTAGTAGGTTTGTAAGGATTCCAGAAAGTTCTCTTAGAGTAAGATTTAGGTAGATGAAGGAATTTAGACATTAATATTCCCATGTGGTATTGGTTCTCACAAGAAAACCAAGGAACTGTCTTTGCACGCCAACCTCCAAGATACTGGAATGTTCCTCCCTCTCAAAACAGCATAAAACCAAACCGAATGTATGGGACAGTGGTTTTCAGGTGTTGGAGAACAGGCTGAGCCGGACTCGGAGCTCATGAGAAGAGAAGCACAGCAGAGGAGCCCGTGTTCACCCTGGATTCGGGTTCAGTTTGTGACATGAGGAGGTGGAGTCGGAATGCAGTAATGTTCTGAGAGGAACAAATGGGGGTTCAAGGCTTCTAAACGCAAGAAAAGAAGCTGATGAAAATAGAGCACCAGAATCAGTTTGCCAGAGGCCCGTGGCCCCAGGCCAGTGCTGTGAGGGGCAGCTGAGGGTTTGCAGTGAGAACAGAACCGGCATGGTAAAACTCAACTTCACTCAGTGATAGGAGATGCGGGAGTTCCATCTTGGAGCTGAGACACCCTGCTCAACAATTTGAACATTCTATTTATTTACTTATTTATTGAGAGAGAGAAGGAGAGAGAATGGGCAAGCCAGGGCCTCTAGCTACTGCAGATGAACTCTAGACGCATGTGCCCACCTCGTGCATCTGGCTTTATGTGGGTACTGTGAAATCAAACCTGGGTCCTTTGGCTTTGCAGGCAACTGCCTTAACTGCTAAGCCATCTGTACAGACCCTGAATATCTTTTTAGCTTATAGAAAAGCCATAACCTAACAGTGCTCCTTCAAGTAAGGGCCATGTCCTTGGGACAAACATGGCATCCTATTAAGGAATACATAATTCAGGCCATTCACAATATATCGCACACAGTGTCCAATGGACACTGCAGATCTGCACAGATAATATAAGCGGGAAAAAATGATTTATCCAAACCTGAGAAATAGATCTCCAAACAACACATTACAGTTGTCAGACAAGGACGATAAAACAGCTTTTGAAATGAGCACAAGGGATCAAGGGAAAGGATGGGTAGAATGAGGGAAATGATCAGGTATGGTAGCAAAATGTAGAAACTATAAAAATTACCTAGATGGAAAATATACAGATGAAAAGGACAATATCTGGAAAAGAGGTCTAATCTAAAAAGTGGAGTGGGGACTGGAGAGATTGCTCTGTGGTTAAGGTGCGTGCTGCACATGCTAATGACCAGGCTTTGATTCCCCAGTACCCACATGTAAAAGCAGATGCAGAGAGCGGCACATACACCTGGAGTTCGTGACAGAGGCCATAGGCCCTGGTGAGCCCATCCCATTCTCAATCTCTCCTTGCAAATAAATTAAAAAAAATTAAAGTATGACTTTTTAAATGGAATGGGCAATTGATATTGATCAAGTAGACAAAAGAAGAAGGAATTAGGGAAAATAACAAGAAGGAAAGAAAGGGAAAGATGGAAAGAAAGAAAAGAAAGGAAAGGAAAGGAAACTCCATCAATATCCAGCACATAAATTTGAGCAGCTCTACCTTTTACTAGATGTAATTGGCACTTATAGAACCCTCTACCCAAAAGTGCTGAATATGCAGTACTTTTAAATACATGTAAACTGCTCAATATAAATCACCTGCTGGGCCATAAAAACACGTCAGCACACTTACACAGTTAAAGTTATCAATTTTGTGGGCACTTGAAACGTTCTGTATTTTCATTGGCTGGTTTGATTACATGTGTCCACATATAATGTGCCTAGACAGACATAGATATAAGTTAAAAGCCATCCAACCTTATCCATGGCCTGTGTGTAGTGAGGGGGAAGGCCCGAGCTAAAAGCATGGACTTTGCACTTTTTTATTTTGGTTTGTCGAGCTAGGGTCTCACTCTAGCCCAGGCTGAACTGGAATTCACCCCGTATCCTCAGGGTGGCCTCGAACTCACAGAGATCCTACTGCCTCTGCCTCCCCAGTGCTGGGATTAAAGGCTTGTGCCACCATGCCCGGCTGACTCTGCACATTTTTAAGTGATATGCACTTGGGAGGTCATAGGTTGGGACCACAGATAGGTGTTCTCATTCTTGGTAGCAATGTTGATAAAGGAAGAGGGGATTGTGAGAGCAGCATCGTGTTTTGTGGCCTTCAGGCATAGGGAAAAGAGAAAGATTCCTAAGAGGGCTTTAGAAGGAGTTTTTTTCTTATTGGTTATTGGTTTTTTTTTTTTATTAATTAGAAACTTTGTTGTACAGACAGGCATGTGTAGGTAGGTCCCATTCCCTTCCTCCTGACCCCGTTCCAGTGAGGGGTCTCCTCAGTGGGGTTAATCATCATAGATAATGAGTTATGAGTTAGGACCGTAGCAGTTTTATTTAAGAGTCACCGCTGATGTACCAGAAGCACATTTTATTTTAATTATTTATTAGAGAGAGAGCGAGAAAGAGGCAGATAGATAGATAGAGAGACAGAGAAAGAGAGAGAGCAGGAGAGGATGGGCACACTAGGGCCTGCAGTTGCTGCAGACAAACTCCAGATGCATGCACCACCTTGTTCATGTGCCTTGCATGGATACTGGGGAATCGAACCTGGGTCTTTAGGCTTCACAGGCAAGTGCCTTAACTACCAAACCATCCCTTCAGCTCAAGCAGTTACATTTGAAACTATGCAGAGGCTTTCATCATCCTCTAAGGGGAGACTTGAGCGAAGAGCTCGCTCACCGTTCCTGGCCCTCAGAGTGGGCTCATGCTGCTTCTGGACATGCCGGGCACTCCAGCGAGGCCTCTGAGGGCTCCGCTTGCTAAGGCAGGTCAAAGCAGCTCAGGAGAGTCAGCATTTTCAAACCCCTTGTTTCACCATCAAACTCAATGCCCTGATAACACTGGAGAGGAAGTGGATGGCATGGTACCAAGGTGTGCAGTGTCCATTGCTGACTTCTGAAGGAGATGGCCCTTGAAGGAACTTTTACAGGTGAAGCAGGAATGTAGAAGTGGTTTTTTCTAAAACTCATCACGTAGGACCCCACAGGTGACTGACAGGAGGAACAAAGGGGGGCGTCTCCCCGCTTTCCCTTTGCCGACCCTGTTTTCCTTGGACCACTGCCTTGCCTCTGCAGGTCAGCACGTCCATTCCTCAAGGTGCAGCAGTGTAAGTGACCTCATCCCCCTTCAATACTAAAGTCGTTATCCTACACCTGCGGTCACCTTGGATTCCAGACAGAACAGTCCCTCTCAGGACAGTCCCTGATGAGGGCCACTCTGCATGAAGATGAGGCTGTACCCGGAGCCGACGTCCTCTGTCCTGAGAATGATCTTGTCCTCTCAAACAATAACGACTTTTGAGGACCATGGACCACACCTAAATCAGGGCTGCTTAATTGTGCATTCCTCTTGCCCCAATTCTTCCTCTATTTAAGCCTAAAAGCTCATTTCGGTCCTCAGATGAAGTTGGGTCAGTGGACCCAGTTCATTGTTACGTTTCCTAATGTGGACACACTGAATAGACTTCTCATTCTCTCTCTCTCTCTCTCTGTCTCTCTCTCCCTTTTGTCATTACTCTTCTCTCTAATTGGCATGTTGGCGATGGGTGACAGAGCATAGGTCACTGCAGACAGGTCCCGTGGTGGGTTTTGACCGTAAAACTCTCGCTGTATTTTATATTGTTCCACAACATGGGATGGCTGGTCTTCAAGACCTAGTCACTTTTAAAGCAAATCCTTCTGGTGATTTCTTCCTGAGTTGCTTGCACAAGGTGAAACGCCCTATGGATTTATGTGTTCTTGTAGTTCGTTCAGAGCAGTTTTGAATTCCCTCTCTGTTCTTTCACTCCCAGAGAGACCCTTAGGTTTCTCTGGCTGTTCAGAAACAGCTTGGAGCTATGGAAACCTCGACAGAACATTCTGGGCACAGCTGGAATTTACTCTGTGTACAGCTCAGTCAGTAATGACAGCCATTAGTTATGGATTCAATTTCTCAGCACATGGATCTCCTTGTCACCAACTCCCTCTGCTGGCCTTGACTTTGCATCTTACTCCTGAACTCTGTTCCCCATCAAATACGATTTTTATCTGCTTGGAGTATTAAAAATAGCAACTCCAAACAACAACAAAAAAACCCAAAATGTGTTTATTTATAAACATAAGTAGTCAATGAAACTTAATTGCTCACAGTAGTTTTCCACCCCACATTCCAGCCCGTCTACTGTCCCACTTTGTGGGTCACTAGCTCGGGCCCGCCACGCCTCAACACACCATCGTTGGGGTCAGCAACAAAGCATCTCTCGCATAATGTGCTCTCTCTCTTTGCTAAATATAAAGTCCTGAAAATATGTATTTCCATAAACGGTCACTAACTATTAACAGATTTGTGCTCCTGAGTTTTTTCTTTCTTTCTTTCTTTCTTGTTTTTTTTTTTTTGGCAAAATCTAATGTTAAAATTGTGCATGCCATCTGATTTAGAGGAGTGATTAAAATCAAAGGGGTAAGGGTGGGTAGGTAAAAGCTGAATTATTCTTAACAGTTCTGGGAAAGATACCATATTTTAAAATCAATCCAGAATGGAAATGGAAGTTGCTTTCAGGCATGACAGTCTAGTATTTGCAGTTCTGTTTCTGTTTTCAGCTCTCCCAGAAGGCACATATCATGAAGTATTTCATGGAACTCCCAGTCCCCTCTTACGATGGTGGTTTTTGGAGGCCAGGAACAAAAACCACCGAGGGCTCGGACTGATCTGTATTTCCTAGCCCCCTTCCACCTAGTGAGAAGGAGGTGTGAGTAGAAAGCAAAATCCTGCCTAGGAATTCTGCATCCTTCTAAACCTTCTGCCAGAGCCTTGGGCTGTGGTATGCAGTCCTGTACTGAACAATCTCCATGTAGAGCAACTTAATGAGCCTGACCCTGGTTTCGAGTAGGAATGGAGAACTGAACTTTTTGACTCAGTAAATTAATATGACTGTAGAGACAGGGCCTGGCGGTCAGTAATGGTGAAGGGTCCCACTTGAAATCTCACTGGAATGAGAATGACTAAGAGTGTCACAAACCCAGGGAAAGCTTTATAAAAACAGGGATCTAATAGCGTTTACTTTCCAAAATCTACTCAACTTTTGGAAGTTATTCTACATTATAAGCACATTATTTGAGACATGCCTCATGGCTGATTCTCACAGCAACGTGTTGAGGTGTGGTGGCGGAGAATTCTGGAACTGCACGATGTGAAAATAGAAGGGGTGGCTTGGATGGGAAAAACAGAATTGTAGAAGGAGAATGAGAGCTAATAACAGTTGAATTTGTTGAGAATTTATTATGTATTATTAGACATTGGGTACTTCCAGTATATTATTTCCTCCAAATCTTTGCAGTAACCCTGACAAGTCACAATTATCATCAGTTAACACAAGGGATGAACTCAGGATTCAAACTCCTGTCTACAGCTCCAATTTTTATAGAGCAGATACAATTTACTTTACTTATGCAATTGTTTATTCAAATGAATAAATGATGGCCTGGGTTTGATTCCCCGGTATCCATGTTAAGTCAGATTCACATAGTGGGGCATGCATCTGGAGTTTGTTTGCCATGGAAGGAAGCCTTGGTGTTCCCATATTCACTATCAGTCTCTCTCAATTAGGTAAAAATGTATGTTTCTAAACCAAGAAGAAAAAAGCAAACTCAGGCATGGTGGCACATGCCTTTAATCCTAGTACTTGGGAGGATGAGATAGGAGTGTAGTGAGTCCAAGAGACTACAGAGACTCCTGAGACTTCATAGTGAATTCCAGGTTAGCCTGGGGTAGAGCCAGACCCTACCTCAAAAAAAAAAAAAAAAAAAAAAAAAAGAAAGAAAGAAAGAAAAGAAAAAGAAAACAAGAGAGACAACATTTTCCTCACCTAACTTTCTAACCTATAAAATGGCAATTAGAATTCTTTCCCTGCAGAAGCACTCAATGGTGGAAGCATGTGGAATGAGCTGGCACACCCCACACACATAAGGTTTCATCAATAACTACAAGGCTTTTTGCCCCATTTTGTTAGCATCTCACTTGTCCTCATATGCATTTCTTTACTCAGAGTACTCCACAGCTTTCCAAGAAAACCTTCCCTGAGTTTCTTTATAGAACAGTTTATAGTTAACTACATGGGTAAGAATAGCTGCACTCTGGAAACGTGTTAACCCTTCATTTAAATTTGATGGCCTTCTCGGTGGAAAAATAGAGCTTGCTCAATGAGAAGAAAATGCTTCCTATAGGAAAGAGGATCTCGCTTCCTGCCCAGGCTAGACCAGGCTAGAACCAAGCAAGGAGGTGTGGGCGTCTCTTCACACACAGCTAGTGGCCACTGTAGGACTGACCTAGGTGGGTGTTACTGCCGTGGACTGGCAAAACCAGGACCACCAGTCCGAGGGAAAACAGGGCCTTGGGAGGTGGGCAAAGAGTCAGCGAAGTGACAAACAGACACACACACACAAGGTTGATGTATCTGAGTGTGCTTTACTGAAGTAGAGCATCAGGTTATATACAATTCTGGCTGCATAAGCTTAGCCTTTGTTTATTTAAGCGGTACAATTTGTATGAATAGCCTGTTCCAGGAGAGGCACAAATACATTGAGTAAAGATTACAATCACAAATTTAATAGTTAATATCTCACCAAAATCAGTGTTAGACAGTCAGTGGTTACAAATGACATTTGGTTTTTAACCTGCTTCAAGCATCAAGCAGTTTTAACAAAAGTTCTAACAGGGCAACTTCATAGCTCTAATATATTTTCTTCCTTGAACCATGCCATAAAAATGTAAGCAAGCACGAAGGTGGCCTCAACCTAGCAAGTCTGCCCACAAAAGTTAAAGAATACCAAGAACCATGCTTCCCACCATTGTATACTCGTGTATCTCCATTCTTATATACTCCTGGATAAGGCGATGGTTCATCGAATTGGTTCTGGTCCTCGGAATTTTGACTATGGCTTGAAACAATAGCGGGGTCTTTGGAGGAAATGTCACACCATCACGTGACTCAATTTTTTGGGAACATGTTCCATATCTAATTTTTACTAAATTGTGAAAGAACGTCATGCTGCTGTCATGTGTCAGGAACAGAACAGTAGTAAAGAAGAAAACGGCTATTAGAGAGCAGCAAAAGGTGCTACAAGCCTGGAGAATGCATGTCCTTCCAGGGGGCTTTCTTCCTTGAAGCTTTCGCCTCAGCCTGGTGAACAAGTCACGCAGACTCCGCTGGAGTTGGCGTGGCATGTTATGGTTGGGCAACTGGGGGATCATGAGGTCTATTTTGAGGAGGTGCTTTGTTCAAGGATGTTAGCCTGTGTATCATAGGTGGCATTTTGAAAAGCCCAGAGCCTTCAGCTACTGCGTGGGCATCGCTGGAGCAGGCACCTACGTGGAGGTACACAGGATGCTGGCTGAAGAAGCCAGATATGGATGGGGAGATGTCAGCAAGCAAGAATGAAGCACTTTTGCCATAAAGTGCATTATGCACGTAGTGTGAAGATACGTGCCACTTCTGCTGAATGGTGACATTAGTAATGGTGATACCAAAAAAAATTAAAAAAAACAAATCTAAGATTTATTACTTTAGAGACAAGTTTCATGTAGCCCAGGCTTGCCTTGAACTCACTATGTAGTTAAGGATGACCTTGAGCATCTGATTCTCCTACATCTACCTCCTGAGTGCTGGAATTCTAGGCCTGAGCTACCACACCCAATTTATAGGGTGTTGGAGGTCAAAGCCAGGAACCTGAGCGTGCTAGGCCGGCGCTCTGGAAAGTGAGCTGAGTCCGTCTTCAGCCCTCGAGTGGACTGTCGACCCCAAACACTCCCCAGGCTGACATTTCTTGGTCAGATGTCAATCATACATCTTTTATGCTTGGTGCATCCATTTCCATTGTTTTCTTTTTTTAATTGGTAAAATATTATGCACTTCATTTACTCTATAACCAGTGTGGAGCTATTAACTAAACTATGCAAAATTCAGTAAAATGAAAATAAAGTCAAATAAAAAGGAAAGTGAGATGAAACGAGGATGGACTTAACACCTGGAAGTACATTAGGATATCGCACACATACAAAGAGAAAGAAAGGGTGGTGTGGGTCTCAAAACAAGATTCATGGAGCCTCCAAGTTAGAGATGTCTCTGCCACTCAAGAGAATAAGGGTTGGCTTTCTATGATGTCACAACTTACAGGAGTGTTTTCTCCCCCATATGTCTTCATCAAGGGAGCATCGAAATCTGATGGCGAATGTCCCAAGCAGTATGTTTAAGACGCAGGCACTACTGTGCTAAAGGGAGCGCAGGGGAACGGCAGGCTGCAGCACGGCCCCCGCTGCCGCGCGAGCTCCCACGCGCTGCCTCTTGCTAGAGTGAGTCCAACTTTCCATGCTTTAACATTTGCTAAGTGTGACCCTGATCCCTTTGCAGGTGTGAAAACTGAAGCCATTAACTGTGGTTTAGTGCGTTGGAGTGCATACTAGAACTTGCAGCCCTTAAATTTCTCTCGCTGACTTCTCACTTTGCCTTGTGACCATTTGTATTTTGCATTAGGCATGTTCAAGCCAACAGATCTCTCGTGAGTCTAGAGGGCGCCTCCCTGCGCTTCTGTCTGCGAGGTGCGTCCTGCCGGTGGGAAGATCTCTGTGCATAAACACAGGGTGACTCTTTGTTTCACAAAACATATGCAGAAGTCAAACAACTAACAGGAAAGCTCATATGATTCCAATTTATGAGTCTCAGTCCCCAAAGAGGAGTTTAAGCATGAATCCTTTGGGGGAAAAAAATCCAAAATCCAGCTCCTTTAGACTTCGCAGATGTTGCAAGCTCTCCTTCACGGGGTGGGGACTGGGAGGCTCTCAGCAATCACCCGACATGGAACCTAGTTTCGGAACCCAAATGCAAATGAGCTGAGGATGAAGTGTTTACAAAAATATATCATTTAAAGAAACAAACATTTCCCATGCTTGCGCCCCAAGAGAGAGCACCTGCTGGTACTGTGGGGAAGGGTCGCTCAGGTTTTTATTTTCTATGGAAATAGTGAAGTGAATGTAACTGTACAGTGGTCTTCTGTCCGAGCTAGAATGTTGGTCAGAAGAAGATGCATTTTAGCTTCTCTCTGGTCATGTGGTGGCATGCCGTGGCCTAGCAACGTTGACAACTGGACAGGCCACTCAGGGAACCTAGTGTGTGCTGCTTATCCTCTGCTGAAGCAGACACAGGAGGATGACGCAGAGAGTCACTGGGGTTGAAATGTCACCCTTCCCTCTGGAGTCCTGTTGTCTGACCCAACTGGTGTCCAGAGGGTGCTGAGAGGTCAGCCCATGCGCTGAGGCAGTTAACCTTCTAGTTGCTGACCAGAAACAGCCTATGGGAGGAAAGGGGCTCACTTCAGTTTACAGTTTCAAGGACATTTTCATCATGGGGGGGGGGAAGCATGGCAAACCCAGGTAGCCTGGCATCCCATTTATGCCATCCCATCCCTTCAGCTAGGAAGAAACAGCAGGTGTGAGCCTGGCCAGGGACAGGGGCTGCATTATAAAATCCCCAGGCCTGCCATGCCTGTTTGACAACTTCTCTCCTTGACAATATGTCCTTGTTATTTTCCTCTGTTGTGTACCATTAAACCTGTTTATTCTTTTATTTATATATTTAAGTATGTGTGCCTATATTTTTAAAAACTATTTTCCTTCCTTATTTATTTATTTGATAGGGAGAGAGAATGAGAGAGAGAGAGAATGGGCATGCCAGAGCCTCCAGTCACTGCCAAGGAACTGCAGACACATGCAACCCTTATGCATCTGGTTAACATAAGGTGGTTCCTAGGGAATCAAACCAGGGTCCTTTGGCTTTGCAGGCAAGCGCCTTAACCTCTAAGCCATCCCACCAGCCCAGGTGCAGATAATTTTGAGACAGTGTCTCAGTATGAAGCCTAGTCTGGGCTGGAGCTCTTGATCCTCCTGCCTCGGTGAGTGATGTGATAAGAGACGTACACCACCACTGTACTCCCCTTGTCATTGGTGGGGCAAAGCACCCCGCACAAAGCAGCTGACAGGAGGAAAGCATTCACTACTGTCTCACAGTGTGGAGGAGAAGCCTCTTGATGGTAGTGAGAAGCGTGACATGAGCAGGAGCTGGGCATCACCTCTACCACAGCAGATAGAAGATAGACATAGGTGAACAAGCTGAACTCTGAAAAGGTGGAGCTGTGTATAATGTCACTCCTCAGTTCTCCCCCTCCAACACACCTCCTCCAGCAAAGCTCCACCTCCCAAATTGCCATCAGGTGCAGAGCAACTATTCAAAACACACGAGTCTATGGGGAGACATGTGATCCAAACCACCATGCCTGACTTGCTTTTACTTTTAAATAAGTGCATACTATCATACTATAGCAAATAAAATTAATTAATTCCATTTTGAAGGAACTTTTCATTATTTCTCATTTTTTTATTGGAAAATGAGGATGTTTTCTACTCAACACTGGACTTCCTCAACATCTTCTTGTTCTGGAAAAACAATACATAAGCTTTAGCACAAAGCTTCGTTACTACTGCAATCCAGTATTTACTTGCTTGCACTTCTCTTATTCATCATTTCAGCACATTGTGTAATTCTCATGGTTCTAGGTTGAGAGACATAGCTAGTTAGAAGTCACCTTCTCATTTCTTGGACAAAACACCTGACCAGAAAGAGCTTACAGGATCATAGTGTTTTTGTCATACAGTTTCAAGAGGAAGTTTCATCATAACAGGGAAAACATGGGAACAACGGGAAGCTGGCTGGCACGCTCACGTGTAAGGAGTAAGTAGGAAGCAGCCAGTGTGAGCTACCTGGTGCTGGTGAAGGGCTGGTCAACGAAGTACAAAGTCCCACCCAGTGACACACCTCCTCCAGTACGGCTCCGCCTCCCTAATGCTCCACAACGTCCCCAAACTGCCACCAGCAATATTCAAAACACATGTGTCTATGGGGGGACATTTCATTCAAAACACCACACTAGTCTATTTTGTGGCGACCCCTCCTTTTTAGGTAATTTTTCTTGAAGTTATGAAAAAGTATAGAAGGCTAAGTCCTGCTTTCTGACCTAAGCCACAGGGTAGAAGGGGTCTCCATGGCATTGGGGAGGAGTGAGAGAGGCTTGCCTATGCAATGAGTGGGCGGAGCTCAAAGTTCTGTTTCAGTTTTGCTAAATGTGAGATGCCCATCAAAAGTAAGCAGGACTTCTAGTTGCAATTTTATAATACATGTACATAATGTGTTTCGATCATAATCCCCTCCTACTGTCTTTTCTTGTCCTCCATCTCTGCCTCCTTTTCACTGAACCTCTTCTTATTTCCTTCTAGTCCCTCTTGTAGTTTGATGTCCTTTCCCCCCTTGAATATTTAACCCCACTAAGTCTAATTAGGGTTGCCTTCATGAGTAAGCTGTTTTTTAAAAAATTTTATTTATTTCCTTATTTACTTATTTGTTTATTTGCATGCATAGAGAAACAGAGAGAAGAGAGAGAGAGAGAACTGAAGAAAAAATAAAGAAAGAAAAGGGCATGCCAGGCCCTCCAGCCACTGCTTCTTTTTTAAAGCTTGAATATTTTTTATTTTTATTTTTTATTATTTTTAATTTTTAAGTATTAATTTATTATTATTTAAAGTTATTATTTATTTTATATGTTAGAGAGAGAGAGAAAATATCAGTGCACTAGGCTTCCGCCACTGCAAATTAACTCGACAGATGCACCACTTTGTGCACCTGGGTTTATGTGGGGCACTGGGGAATCAAATTCTGCTCACTTGGTGTTGTAGGCAAGTGCCTTTACTGCTGAGCCATCTCTCCAGCTCTGACATGGCTTTTAAAGTATGGTGGTACTTGATCCTTAATTCCATGCCACCAATAGTCACTATTTATTCTTTCCCAGATGAGCATCTTACTGATGTGAAAGATTTGAGCTCGTTGACTTACTGCGGGTGGAGGTGAGTTCAGGAAGCACTTTTGTGTGGTTGGGAAATGGGCCCATGACTCTTCTCCTCTGGATTTAACTTCTTCCCATCCTTTCAGCACAAAACCTTCAGATGGGTTTTTGTTCTCCATTTGGTTTGCATATGTACATGCATAGAGAAAGGGTAAATTTGACTAGTAAAATGAAGCATTTGTCACATATAAAGTCATGATAGAAAGGTTTACCTCTATTGCCCTCTGAGTATTTATGTTAATGTCCATATATTGGTACTGCTTTCACATTTTGTTAGAGAAGTTTCTTTTCTCAAATAGTTGTAACTGCTGGGGAGACTTACAACAGGTCCAAGTGCCTAGAAGAAGTTACGGTGGAGTTATACTAAAGGAGACAGTTCTATTCACTTTCCAAGGCTCAGAGGGCATTGTAGAAGAGGTGACAGAAAAAATATAAGAACCAGTGGATGGGGGTGGGGTGGCTGGAGAGATAGCTAAGTGGTTAAAGGCACTTGTTAGCAAATATTATGTCCCAGGTTCGATTCCCCAGTGCCCATGTAAAGTCGTATGCATAAAGTGGTGCATGTCTCAAGTTGTTTTGCAGTGGTAAGAGCCTAGTGTGCTGAGTTTTCTCTCTTTCTCTCTAACTTTAAAAAAGAAGAAAGGATAGGGAGGAGTGTTTTAAAAAGATACCATCCAGACACAAAATGGTTGGTGCATTTCTACCTCATAGCAGCCGTTGCTATCTGCCCCAGATCTACATAACATTGCACCCAGAGCATGTTGTCATGGATGATGTAGGAGGGCAAAATAAAATATCAAAATAGCAGAGGGACCAATTGGACAAAAACAAGGGTGTTCAATGGAGGAGAAGATGGGAGAAGGGAGGCAAAGAAGGGTGGTGGGAGGGGATTATGATCAGGGTACTATAAGTGTATATACGGAGGTTGCCAATTTAAAAACTGAGAAAAAAGAGATTTACTTCCAGTTGATCCTAAAGGTAAGTGCCTATAATCCAAGCACTGGGGAAATAGAGAAAGGAAGATCAGGAGTTCAGGGTCACCCTAGGTTACATGAGACCCCATCTTTAAGACTAGCCCAAGACTAAGATGAGGATGAGAAAGAGGAAGATTTAACAAACAATTTAGCTTCTACATTTATGCTAAGTGAATAGAAAAGAAGCAATGGATATTGCTGACATGACCAGGTGGAACACAATCACAGAGTCTGTATGAACTATTAAGATGCATTGGACTTAAGTAATTAAAATTATATTACTTATTTTTTAAAATCATAATCTATTTTGAGAGATAGACAAAGAGAGCAAGACACAGAGAGAGAGGAGGGGGAGGGGGAGGTGGAGAGAGAATAGATGAACCAGGTCTTCCTGCTGCTGCAAATTAACTCCAGATGCATGTGACACTTTATGCAGCTGACTTTATGTGAATATTGAAGAATTGAACCCAGGCCTTCAGTCTTGGTAAACAAGAACCTTTAATTGTTGAACCCTATTATTTGGTTTTGATGTGACAGGCATACATTATATAATTTAATGGAGTTCACCATGATATTTTAACCTATACATACAACATGTACTAAGCAGCCTCCTGTGTTAAAATTGATTTTCTCTTGATTAGCTCCTTGCTTCAGATCAGTGGTTGGTAAACTATGGTACATGCACCAGAACCAGCCTGTTGCATGTCTGTGCCACCTGTGAGCTAAGCATGGCCTACATACTATTTAATGATTGATAAAAAGGAGATAAATAGTATTTCTTGACAAATGAAAAATAAATGGAATATAGATTTTGGTTTTCTTAAATAAGTAGTTTAGTATTTTTTTTTAAGGGAGAGAGAGAGACAGAGAGGAGAGGTTGAGAACTGGCATGCCAGGCCCTCAGCCACTATAATCTAATTGAATTCCAGACACTTTCACCACCCAGTGGGCATGTGAGACCTTGCGCTTGTGTATCTGGCTAATGTGGGATCTAGAGAGTAGAGCATGGGTCCTTGGGCTTCGCAGGCAAGCGCCTTAACTGCTGAGCCATCTCTCCAGCCCTTAGATAACTTTTTTTTATTGGAACACAACTATTCACCTGCAACTGTCTATAGCCCTTCTGAGCTGCGATGGCTGCATGGAGCAGTTATAAGAGAGGCTATATGACCCCCAAAGCAT
Organism: Jaculus jaculus; assembly: GCF_020740685.1. Lineage (NCBI taxonomy): Eukaryota > Metazoa > Chordata > Mammalia > Rodentia > Dipodidae > Jaculus > Jaculus jaculus. Next base: position 101,543,024 of record NC_059113.1, on the reverse strand, counting down.
AAAGTATGTGCCATCTGGACCAAATTCAGAAGTTTTCCTAGCTCTGGGGTAGAAGTGAATCATTCTGTTGGGGTGTACGTCAGTGCCAGAACACTTGCATGGCATGTGTGAGGCCGGTTGTTTTATCTCTATCATGGAAAAAATAAAAATAAAACAGCAAACAAAACAGAAATGACTGATGGTGTGGACCCTGTGACTCATACACATCCATCCTATAATGAGTTCTTAAGAATGAGATGCTGGAAAAGATGTGTTAATATTGGCAGGATTAATAGATGGCAGGTGCCGACCAGGTACCAATTTATTTTTAGAGTCAGATTTTTTTCATGCCCAGCTTTCTTCCTAATATGGTTCCTCTGAAATTATTTTTGTAAATTTGTAAAGATTACTGGAATTAAAACATGAAATCATTTATTTCTCACATTAGAACATTTGGCTTTTCTCTGATTTTTATAACCCTATACATTTTTGACATACATAATGTATGTTTCATCAGTATTTTACATGGATATTTAAAATTTTTATTAACAATTTTCATGCTTGAACATAGTGTAATTTGATCAACATTCCTTCCCACTACCTTATTTTGCCTCTTCTCCTGCACTCCCATTCCATTGAACCCCTTCTTTCCAACTAGCTCCTCTTCCGTTTTGATGTCTTTTGGGGGTACTCCTCCATCATCCACGTCAAAATGTTGCGGGATCAGTATTCTGCAGGTTTTATGGAAGCAACGACAGCCACGTTAGGGCCATAAATGCCACAATTGCTTCATGTGTGGATAATAGTGTTCCCAAAAGACTCTTTTCCTCTCTCCTGGCTCTTACATTATTTCAATTCCCTTTTGCACAATTTTCTCTGATAGAAGGCATGGAGGGCATGATAGAGATGTCTCATTTAGTGCTGAACACTCAATGGTCACTTATTCTCAGCATTTTGTTGAGTCTTTCCACTAGTCACATCCATCGGCCAAAAGAAGCCCCCCTGACCAAAGATGAGAGCAGCACTAATCTATGGGCATAAACATAATGTAAAATTTAGAGGACAATTTGATAAACATATCATGTCCATTTTAGGCAAACAAAACTGTTAGCTTCCCTAGTAAGGTCAAAGACTTTCCCAGCCATGGGCTTTTGACTAAGCTTTAATTACCAGGCATGAATTCCCTCTTGTAGAGTGAGCCTCAGGCTCAGTCGACAGAGCTGCTGGTTATTTCCATCACAATGATACCACTATTACAACAGTGTGTTAGTTGGATATTTTTCTAACTAGTTACAATATTGTGGACATTTTTTTTAAATTTATTTATTTATTTGAGAGCGACAGACACAGAGAGAAAGACAGATAGAGGGAGAGAGAGAGAATGGGCGCACCAGGGCTTCCAGCCTCTGCAAACGAACTCCAGACGCGTGCGCCCCCTTGTGCATCTGGCTAACGTGGGACCTGGGGAACCGAGCCTCGAACCGGGGTCCTTAGGCTTCACAGGCAAGCGCTTAACCGCTAAACCATCTCTCCAGCCCTATTGTGGACATTTTTAATGTATCTTTAAATAATACAGTTTTCCTATGTACTTTAAATTTTACCCTAATGGTGAATTATAATTCATTTAGCACTTCATTGTTGGATATTGGGATTCTAGATTAATATTATATTGTATATATTTTATGCAAATACATATATATATGAAAATATTGAATTAAATGAACATTTTTAGACTTTGAAGAATATTTATCATGTATAAGAAATTTATTTCCATATAATAGATATTTGATACATCTTTTCTACCACTTAATACTTTAATGTTATCAATTTGTAAGGCACAATTACTTTTCATTATTTTTATGAGTGTGGAAATTTAATTTCTTAAATATATTTATCTTTTTAATTGTTCATTTTCTTGGCTTCAGATATATATAATAAATATATACTCATATCTACATTTATATATATATGTCACATATGTCATATGAAATCTGCCCTTTGTGTATGATATTTTTTGACATAGTGCAGTATCACATGCTTGTATTATCATTGTTATGTTCTTTTTACTTTTTCCTTTGTAATTTTTGTCCATTATTTTAGTTCCTAAATTTCTTTTTTATCTTCAAGTTTGTTTTCAGTCTGCAGATTAGCCAGATCTATACTTGTGTTTTCAATGATTTCATTATTTACATTTAACATACCTGTGTAGAATTTGCTTGAGCATGAAGATATTGATCAAACTTGAGTTTTCCTCCATGTACTTTGCCAATTTTTCAAGCAATTTATGTGGGTCACCCCAAATTCCTTAGTGGTTTCCTTTGTAATTGTACAAAAAAAAATGTAGTCTGACCAGGATCTGTTGCAGACCTTACTTTGGTGCTCACAGATCTGCCTGCAAGTTCTTGTTTTAGATGCACTGTTTGCTTGTTTTTGAGGTAAGGTTTCGCTCTAGTCCAGGCTGACTTGGAATTCACTATGTACTCTCAGAGTGGCCTTAAAACTCATGGCGATCCTCCTACCTGTGCCTGCCAAGTGCTGGGATTACAGGCGTGCGCCACCATGCCCAACATATTGCACTGTTTTAATTGCTAGCGATGTAGCACTCCAGGAGACAAGAGATCCTCCTACTCCATCTACTCAGGGTTTGTTTTTGTTGTTTTTTTCTTTTTTGGTGGGGCATGGGTAGACAGAAGACACTAATTAAGAACTTGACTTAGTGATTTCTTAATCTCATTCTTTAATTAAGGCAATGAATATATAACATTTTTTGACTGTAACTTAAGAATATGTACTCAATTTATTAATCTCATAGCTATATCACCTTGTTTTTAATATTTTATTTGTTTATTTATTGGGAAGAGAGAGAGAGGAGGGGATAGGTATGTCGGGGCTTCCAGCTACCACAAATGAACACCAGACACATGCATCTGGTTTATGTGGATTCTGGGGAATCGAACTGAGGTCCTTTGGCTCTGCAGGCAAATGCTTTAATTTCCAAGCCATCTCTCCAGCCCTCAGAAGTCTTTAAAAATCTCATTTTCCACATGAGGTAGTAATCACTCCTCGATCGTTTGAGGTGATGTTTGCAGGTTCCTGGCATAAGGACATCAATGGGACTTTTGTGAAGTCAGCATTCATACTCCAGTGAGTAATCAGTATGGATTAAACCCACACTGGAGAGACAGAGGTAGGAGGATCTCTGTGAATTCAAGGCCAGCCTGAGACTACATAGTGAATTCCAGGTCATCCTGGGCTACAGAGAGACCCTAGCTCATACCATCCCACTCCCCCACAAAACAGAAGCAGCCCCATAACAACAGCTCACACCACTGTTTGGAAGCCTAGAGGACCACAGAGCTAGGAAGCCAACTGAGGATAGTCCATTAGGGTGTGTACGGAGGTCAGATTGGGGTGACAGAGAGGGATGTTCCAACGAGCAGGGCAGATTAGCTGTGTGAAGGCTTCTGAGTGGCTCAGATCATAAGGAAGGAAACTGATGATCAACTTTGGCAAGCCAGGGTTGATCGTTGGTGAACCTGCTAAAATTGTGTTCGGTGAGTGTTGCAGTCCAGTTCGCATTGCTGGTAGAAATCACCCAACAAGAGTAGCTTCTGGGAAAAAGAGATTTATTTTGGCTTACAGGCTCGAGGGGAAGCTCCACAATGGCAGGGGGAAACGATGGCATGAGCAGAGGGTGGACATCACCCCCTGGTCAACAGAAGGTGGACAACAGCAACAGGAGGGTGTGCCAAACACTGGCATGGGGAAACTGGCTATAAAGCCCTTAAGCCCACCCCCCACAATACACTCCCTCCAGGAGGCATTAATTCCCAAATCTCTATCAGCTGGGAACCTAGCATTCAGAATACCTAAGTTTATGGGGGACACCTGAATCAAACCACCACAGTGAGTAGCACACTTGCAAGCCCATTGGTTTTCTATGTTGAATCCAACTTTGCAACTTTATATCTCCATTAAATGTGAGATAGACCAGAATCTGGGAGTATCGTCCTGATTCACAATAGGCTTAAAGCAAAATCATCAACTCCATCTTGGTGTAAAAGGTAATTGAATGGAAGGGAGGGGTTGAGAGACACAGGGAGTGGTACCCACCAAGAGTGGATTCTAGGATGTAGGCCTCCTGAGCTCCCTCAGGTCTCCAGTTCATGTCCCGAGACTGAGATAACAGAATGGACGTCATCAAGTAACTTCTTGCTCTTAGTTCACTAATTATTCCTCAGGAAGTGGTGCATGAAGCTTCTTGTTTTAGCTTTCCCTGTGACTAAGAAAGCCTTTTCCATTTTGTAATTTTCAAATTGTCTGAAATTTTTATATCTGTTGCTAAATTGAAAGTCTCATTAAGATTACATATTAATCCTAATCATTCAAGACCCATTGTTAGTAGGGGATATGTTGGTAAGGAATAGTGGAGGGCTGAGGAGATGGCTCAGCTGTTTAAGGCACTTGCTTGCAAAGCCTACTGGCCCAAGATCACTTCCCCAACAACCCATGTAAAATGGGATGCAAATGTGGCACAAGCCTCTGGTGGTGTTTATTCACAACGTGAAAAGACCTGGTGCATGTGCGCGTGCGCACACACACACACACACACACACACACACACACACACACACATATGCAAAGGAAGAAAAAGTAAGGAAAGAAAGAAATAATAAATAAAAAAGAAAAGGAAGGATGGAGAAAGAGAGAATGGAAGGAAGAAAGATCAGGAAAGCTGGGTGATATTTCTAGGTGGTTGGTCCCAGCTTATGGATTGCCATGAGTTCGAGGCCACCCTGAGACTACCTAGTGAATTCTAGGTCAGCCTGGGCTAGAGTGAGACCCTACCTTGTAAAACCAAAAAAAAAAAAAAAGTTATATATATATGGATACATATATCTATATATATATGTGGAGAAATACCCTCTTCTTATATGTTCTGAGACATGGACTCTGAAACACCAACATAAACCGTGATCAGTACATTTATCCCACTTTCAATTCTCTATGTTTTGATCTACAGTGGAAGCAAGAAAACCTGCCTTTATGTATGCCAAAACACTTGTTCCTAACTGCTATTAAAATGAAGTTTTAATTAAAATTTATTTAAAAAATTTATTAAAATGAAGTTTAGTCCATTTTATTGTCTCCTAATCCAACCAGTTCATGAGACGTGTTGTCTTTGGGAACATAAGGTTAGGTAGTTATTGACAGCTGACAGAGTACAACACACCACATGTCAAATCTCTGTAGCAGGAAAATGTATGGATTTTCAGGTTCTGCCCATCTAATGAGAAGTCACTCAAAACTGTTAGCAGATTTCAGAGGATATGAGATATCTGAGACAGAGGAAGTGAATAGCTGTAGACTGCGACAGGATATAAGATTGCATTTGTTTGGAGTTTTGTCTGGCCTAGTTCTTCTGCACCTGACCGTTATTGGCATTTTGGGCCAGGTAACCTTCTGCCATGGAATCTGTCCCATGACTTGTGGAACAATTACCAGTGTTTCAGACCACAACCCGCTAGCTGCCAGTACAATATCCGCCCTGGCTGTGACGGCCAGAAATGTCTCCAAGCAATCCGGGGTACCCTGTTGGTTGAAAATCACCCCAGACGTCACATCTCACTTGTCCCACACAGCACGCTACAGAGATGGGCTTATGGGAAGCTTGGTTGTTGAAACGAGTTGGAGATGGAGTTTCATTTGGGAAGTGTAACTAAGGAATCAGCATTGCATATATATTGTGTAGATGAGAGAACAGATCTGTTTTTCCAATTTTAATTTAAAAGACTATAGTAATACCGAAAATCCAGAAATATTTATTAAAAATATTTTATAATTATTTATGAGAGAAAGGAGAGAGAGAGAGAGAATGGGTATGTTAGGGCCTCTAGTCACTGCAGACGAACTCCAGATGCATGTGCCACCATGTGCCTCTGGCTAACTTGGGTATTGGGAAAACAAACTTGGGTCCTTAGGCGGCAAGTAAGTGCCTTGACTGCTCATCCATCTTTCCAGCCCCCAGAAATATTTTTTTAGCCTCTCTCCAAAAAGCATAATTACAGAAATATGGTTGAATTGGAAGTTTTTTTCCCCAAAGCCATCCTGTTGCAAGTGGACACAGAGAGAGACAACTTTCCTGAGTTTAATTTTCCATTTGTTTAAATTTCACTACATGATAGAGACTATTCGGACACTTAAGCCATCCTGTTCATTGGTACTCATGTACAGGTTAAGTGGCACTGGGGACAGACACTTTGTTTATCCTATCCTCTACATTCCTTAGCTTCCTGTGCAGGGAAACGTGAATTGACATAAGCTGGGGACTGAGGAATTTACAGCCAACTGTCCCCTGCTTTTCGGTCCCGAGGCCCTATCAAGGTGAAGTGGATTAGACAAGGGAGTGTTCCTTGTGCCTATTGTGCGTGCTCTTCCTCTCTCCCAGGAACGCAGACGCTGGGCTTTCTTAGTTAATCTGATCACTTCACTTCCAAGTTCTTTCACTTTGTTTTTGTGCTACCCCAGGGGGAATTTGACCACACAAATCCCAGGTCCAGCCCTCATGGCTGGGACATCAGTGCTAGTGACCTTTCTTCACGTTAGCACTATTGTGGCTAGCAAGACACATGCCAAATGGATAGAAAGTTATTTGGTTTTAGTGACAAATCCATAAAGAGATAGACCCAAGTAAACTGAAAACAAAGTTCTGCTTGTATAAGGACAGGAATGCTATGAATAATGGCAAATTGTGTATAGTTCTTAATTATGCATATATAGGTATAGATGTATAAAGCTGAAGTTCAAATATATATATATACAGACATGATTTTAACTTATGTATTGAGAGGAATTAAAATGAAGAGGTTTGCACTTTCACAATAATGTAGTAGCCTAATGTCAATGAATGTATATGTCTCAATGACACTGTAAAAGCTTCAGGACAGCAGACAGAAACACACCCATAACCTGGGCGTGGTGGCGCACATCTTTAATCCTAGCACTTGAGAAGCAGAGGCAGGAGGATCACTGTGACTTCGAGGCCGCCCTGAGACTCCATGGTGAATTCCGGCTCTGCCTGGGCAGGAGTGAGATCCTACCTCAAAAAAAAAAAAAAAGAAAGAAAGAAACACAGTACCTTGGAGTCAGTCCAATATCTATATTATATTGTGCCTGGTTAAAATCTCTCCAAAATGTATCACTTTCAATTCTTCATCCAATCCTGATTGTGTCTTTCACAGTGCAGTTCAGTAAAGAGCAGAGTTACCCATGAGGGGGTGGGCATTATTTGGAATGTTCTTACACATGATGTAGGACACTCTGTTTAAGGAAGTGAGATCTGGGATTTTCTTTTCAGTAACTAAAACACAACATGGCAAGAGTTCGGGTGGCATGCAGCACAGATATGCCCGGACCATTAAGAGCTTGTCTCTGTTGTTACTGCCTGGGTAGGAATCCTTGGCAAGTTACCCAAGTTCCCTGGTTTGATTTTTCTGATCTGCAAATGGATATCTGATATGCCTATGTTATAGGCTATAAACATGTAAAAAACGTTAACACCTTAGGAGCACACCCCACCCGTTTGAACAGTCTTCCTCCCTCCCTCCTTTTAAATACTTCCCTTGTTCTCTCACTACCTCTTTCTTTCTCTTCCCTTAATTTGCTTCATTATTGTAAGTGCTATTTCGACCACTGCTGTTATTATTCAATGGGTTGTAAATCAAAGGAATTGTATTGAGCCGATGAACTCAAGAACTTCAGAGCTCTGTGCAGCCTGCCGTATTTCTCATAATGTAGACACCCTCTTCCACTTATACCTGAGGTCCAGTGGTCTAAGAATATTAATGGAAAAATTCTAGAAATACAGGTTTTCACTGCTATTCTTAGTAGTGTGATGAAATCTTGCATTGTCCTCCTTTCCACTAGGGACATAAATCATCTCTTTTCCCAGAATATTCACACCATATTGTTACGTGCTCCTGGGTTGAGAAGGCAATGAGAGAGAGAGAGAGAGAGAGAGAGAGAGAGGAATAGAGAGAGATCTTACATAATGTTTGTTTAGGTGTATCTGGGGTGTTGTAAATTTCACAGTGTACTTGCTTATAAATTGAACTTTATCATAGGTATGCACGTTTAAGAAAGAGCTAAGTATAGAGTTGGCTACTACTCTGTTTCAGCGCACACTAGGTTTTGGAATGCACCCCTCCCCCCTTGATGAAGAGGGTCCACTCGGGTATGTACATTGCATGGTTAGTACAAGCAACATGTGTGTTTTCATAATTCCAGCTGTTTCATGCTTTCTCCTGGGCACAGGCCTGCTGACAGAAAGGGCATGTAGTGGAGCAGAAGTGGCCTTCCCTGGGTCAGCTATCACTCTGTGCCTATGTACCTGCTTTGGTGAGCAGAGAATGACCAGTACGGCACTCCCTTGTGCGCACTGGGCAACCGTGGCAGTATGTGGTTGGCATGACTGTACAGGGCCCTGGCAGGGACATCATTCCCAACAGGAAGCCTAGCCTGTGCAGTGAGGTGCCTGCCCATGTCATCCCACAGGGTGAGTTCTGTCAACAGCGTTGGATTTCTACTCATCATGCCGCCTCATGCATTGATGGCATTGCTGCTCTCAAAGGACGAGGTATATGAATTATCTGATGGAGGACGAACGTGGAGACAGATTTGCCAGGCAGGGAAGAGGGAGAGGAGATAGCCTATGCTTCCTGAGTAGCTATGGGGTGACTTGGTGGCACAGTTGAATGATGGTCATAACTCAAGATCAGCTGAGCTGTCGTGCAGGCACATCTACAGCCTTACTGAACACCCCCCTCTCTCGCAGGTCAAAGCCTCGGATGCTGACGCAGGGCTCTATGGCGTTGTGGGGTATTCTCTCGATGATGGATTCCAAAGTTACAAGGCGCCTCCCATGTTCCAGATTGACCCACAGGATGGGCGAATCTGTGTGTCCCAAGATATTGACAGGGAACGGGATCCGACCACTTTTGATCTGCTGGTGAAAGCTAAGGATGGGGTAAGTCTTTCCATTTGACATCCTAAGCATCCTGAAAAGCAAGCCACCATACACACTTCCCAGAGTGGCAACAATGATCAAGTCGCTAACTGTGCTTCATGTATCCATGTCCTATGTCTTTCTCTAGAGTCTTCTTGAAGCTAATACCAGGCATTATATTACTTTATCCATCAGTACTTATAGACCATCTTTAACAAGTAATGACTTTAAAGAAAGCTCTGAGATACATTAGCAATAAATCTCTGGTAGCACCCAATATCTGTATCGTGTTAAATTTTCTGGCTTATCTAAGCACATATTTTAATTGGTTTATTTGAATCCACAGCTAGTATGCTCGCACATTAATTTGTTCTGTATGTCCCTTAAGTTTCAGCCCTGCCCTGGCCATGCCCACGACATTACTTGAGATACAAAAAAACAGGTCACATGTCCTGTAAATTTTCCATGTGTTAAAAGAGGTTGATTGCATTCTTGGAATTCGTTTAATTTGTTCTTTTATTTCTACCATTTCCTTCAAAGTAGCATTTAGAGCAGAAACCTGAGTAGTTCCCAGGCTCGTTCAGTGATGCGCATTTCCAGTCCTGTCAGGATGGACCATCATCTCAGCAGGGGCTGCAAAACGGTGACCTTCTATTGTTCTCTTACGCTTACTTCCTGGGCGGCTACAACCAAAGTGGTCTTACACGAACTCTTCATTGCTTGAAATATAATGTACACAGGAAAGGGAAGAGACCGCTGTTTTCCCTCATTATTTTTGCCATTTTTAGAATGGTCAGTTGACACTTTAACTGTCTCCAAATGTGACCATTTTTTTTTTTCCTAATCTGAATGTAAATTCCTGGATTCTTATATATTTGACACTGCTGACCTTTACTATTGTTCATATTGACCCAGATTTGACCACTCTTGACTAGGTTATGGTATCTGTTTAAAAGAACTCTTAAGTTGATATATAAAACGCATACAGAAAAGTGCATAAAATCCAATACCCAACCCTTCTCTTCCCCAGAATAACCTCTATTGACTTCTAACACCAAACACTGCTGTGCTGGCCTTTTAATTTTCATTTAGTGAAAATATGCAGTGTATTTTCAGTTTTTATTTTCTTTTGCTAGGAGAATCATTTACACTATTGTGTGCAGCAAGTCCACTCATCCTTACTAGTCTATACCATGCTTTTTATATGAATATATGATCATTTCCATTGATTCTCTAATTATTGGTATCCAACTTAGCTCTTACGAATAGCCTATTAACATTTTCTTAAAAATAAAATTACTTTTAAATTGATGCATAAAAATAAAATATGCATATTAGTGGAGTAATATACAGTGTTTTAATACATACATAATAATGTAATATTTTAATCAGGTTAAATATGCCCACCTGCTCAAACATTCATTATTGATCTTTTTGCTGTTGAGCCATCATGTCAGCCAGGAGAGTACTATTCACCTCCTAAAAGAATCAATTTATTCTCAGAATGAGCGTAGAAGGACACACCTAATCTTGGTAAAGGTAAAGATCATGGAGTTTCTGTCCTCTTTTTTTTTTTTTTTTTTTTTTTATTTCTTTATTTGAGAGAGGGAGAGAGAGAAGGAATGGTTGTGCCAGGGCTTCCAGCCACAGCAAACAAACTCCAGACACAAGCGCCACCTTTTGCATCTGCCTTACATGGGTCCTGTCGATCCTGGGTCCTTTGGTTTTGCAGGCAAACACCTTGACTGCTAAGCCATCCCTCCAGCCCCAAGTTTCTGTCTTCTAAGTTCTCTTAGAATCACATGATTGGAAATGGGTTATCAAGATTCTTAAACTTCTAACAGCTTCCTGACCTTCATTTGTTTGACCTAAAACTACTTGCAATGTACATTATGTTTACCTGAAATGCACATACACATACGTATGTGAAATATGTGGGATTATGTGTCTATATGTCCATGCACATCCTTTGTATCTGCAAACACAAGTAAGCATTTATGCCTATGCACACGTATGGAGTTTTCCAGCATGTAGCCATCACTGTGTAATCTTCATGAAATTTCTGTTACACTGTGGTTTCAGCAGATTTTTCTCTGCATCTCCCATAAAAGTACTGAGCAATATTGACTGGCATTACATTGCTCAGACACTCATCATCCAAAAGGCTGGTAAAAATGGTAAATAAAAATTGATAAGGGAAAAACTAGTAATGACTTGGTAGCCTGCCCCTAAATATAACCTGAACTGGGTCCATAAAATAAATTAATTCAGATGTGATATGTAAACTTGGAGCCATGGACTTTGGTTCCTAATGAATTTACTTAAAACAAAGAGCTGAACCTTGACAGAAGTCCTTTAACTTTTTGTGATCATGCTGACAATCTGTGTTTCTTTTCCTTAGCTTTTTTCTCTTTCTAATAAATGTCCTATTCGTCCTTGGTAAGAAAATTGCTGAAAACTCATTTGCAGGCAGTTCCTAAGAGATTTTTATCTGTCAGTGGAGTAATTTTTCTTATAAAATACCCTAGATGTTCTGTGCTGTTTTTCCAACTGCTCTATTTATCTTGATGACGAGTGTCAATATTTTTTTAAATCCAGTCACCTCTCCTACTTTGCTGACACTACATCTGAAATGTCCTATTTTTGCCCCCACTGTTGCTGATACTGCTGTGTATCTCATGCACCAAAGCCACGGTAAGGATGCTGTGAAATTACATAATGGAAACAAATAATTGCACTGTGATGGCAATCAAGTAGTTTTCCACAATACGGCTCTATAATTCTATTATCCCGTCCTTATAAAAAAGTTTTATATTTCTTTTTTACCTCATGTATTCCCAATGGAGTTCTTATTTGTGGATTTAGGGTTTTTATTAACATCTTTCCCTTTATTTTCTGATCACTTTCTGCATTCTGTAGTTGAAATATATGTCTGAGATAAAACATTCCAGCTCCATCACGCCCGTTTACTGGAGGCTTAAAGAAAGATTTGACAGATATAAAATGTAGAGAGTAAATTGGCCTGATGCCTCCACACTATTTATATTCATGATGAGAGGTGGATATTGAAATTATGCTATGTGATATGTATGCACGCTGAATCCAGAGAGCAAAAGTTCTCGGTAAAACAGTTAATTCTTTCAAATTCTAGTGGCTTATTACTTCATAAAGTGTTCAAGCTCTTTTACCCTGCCTTTGTTTTACTGATGGCCACTCCCACGCCCGCCATTCCAAGAATGCAATTGCCCAATAACTAGACGTTTTGTGGGCTGTATCTACAATGGATCACCCACCATTCTTTCATATACTGCACATACTGCAGGGAAGGGATGTGAAATGTCTTATATACCACTTTCTTCCTTCCTATCTGCAAAACATTACATGTCTCCACCACAATCCACATTTTCATTCTCACCCTGCTCAGTTCAACTTGCAACTCATTATAAACTAAATTTTGTCTTTGTCTCTTTATCTCCTAACCCTGATGGTTAGCCTGTGACCTGAGGGCACCAATTCTCTTCCTTCTCAGAGATTCCCAGGACGCCACTCATTATAATCCTGGACATGGTGCTTGTTGCCTAGCATCCAAGTTACTTCTTTTCCTTTCTCTATCAACTCACGTCGGAATCTAACAGACATACCTCTGTTTGTTGCTGTAACCAGCCCTTAACCCTTAGGACCTTTAAACCTAGCTCACGTCATCATCTTTCTTTCCACCAGTGCATTAGCCATCTTTACATCACTGCAAGAAAACACCTACAATGATTATTAGCTCTTTTTATTTGAGATGATGGGGTGTGTGTGTGTGTGTGTGTGTGTGTGTGTGTGTGTGTGTTGGTTGCTAGTATATACACAGCTATGCAAACAGATGTGGATGTATTTTCTCTTTAGAATCTCTCTGGATATGGGGCTGAGTTTTACATGAACCCCAACAATACACTAGTTTCTGCTCCACATAGGACTGGGGATACAGATGTGTGTGGCCACACCCACGTTTCCATGGGTCCTGGGGAAATGAATTTGAGGAGTCTTAGGCCCTCATGCTTACAACAAGTGCTCTTACATGCTGAGCCTTCTAATAATTAAACTGTAAAGAGAAAAAGTTCAGCTTGGTTCATGGGCTGAAGGTGTGAGCCTGTGATTGAGTGGACCTGTTGATTTAGGCTGCTGGAAAGTCCTCAACATATGACAGAGTAAACAGCCCATCTCCTGATCCAGAAAACAAAGAGACAGAGGCCAGAGTCCCACCATCCTCGCCAAAGGCACATCCCCAGGGACCTAAGGACTTCCCACAAGGACTCATAGCCTAAAGATCTACAGCATCTCCCAACAGTGCCACCCTGGGGACCAAGCCCTTAACACATGGGCCTCTGTGGAGACCTTCACCATCCAAACTAGAGCAACCAGTGCATTCTACCATTTCTTGGCTCTTTTACTTTCCCAAGCCCCCCCAAATCCCAAGCCTCCTCATTCTCTGGGTTTCTCACTTGCAAAACTCACCACCAGCACTCACCCCCTCCCAGAAGTCTTGATTTCAAGCGTGTTCTCCTCAACTGCCACTGTTGGTAGTTCTTCCCCCAGGGTGCCCGACTTTAACATTGCCAGCTCCATTGCCCAGAAATTCTCCTGGTAGAAGCCTAGCTTGTCTTCTCAGCACTAGGCTTTTTCTGACCTTGTGTCTCTCAGTAGCTGGAAACACCTGCAATCGAGGAACATGGCTGCTTGAGAGTTCTTTCCTAAGCACCAACAAGCCTTTCTTCTACCTGTCTCTGCTTGTCCCTCCAGGCTTCAAAGTACCATCCACTCCAACCTTCTCTAAGATTTCACTTTTATATTGACTTTTTTTCTTTTTCCTGAACCATCAGTGTTGCAAATTCTCTTGTGTGGCTTCAATAAGCAAACGCGGCATAATAGTAATTGATACCTTAATAGCTAGACACATCTTAATTTCATATGCTTTCTTAGAAATAAAACTTTTAGAACATTTTATTACTTTTCTCTGTTTCATAGCAAACATGTCTTCTTTATTCCACTTTCAAAGTTCATATATTCATCCTTTTCTCCCTACCTCTCTAGAAAAGCTGTGTTTATCAGCAGGATTATGATTTATTTATTTTCATTTCATTCAACCTTTCAATGAATATGAAAACAGTCTTTGAATGCCTCTTAACTTAGCTTTGGAGACGTAAAATTGATATTTCTTTTCTTTAGGAAGCTGAGGCCTCATTTCTCTTCATCTTTTGTACATGGGGTTTAGACTGAAATGCATTGGCATAGAAAGCTCCGTAGAATGCAAGGAGACTCATGAGAGCTATGAGTTGTGAAGAACAGACATTAATATTCTACTATGTAAAAATCCCAGAAAGCAAGTACGAAGAGAAAAGAAAGTAGATAATTTCCGAGGTAGAAATATCAGTAGGAAAATTTACATATCAGCTGACTGCCCGAGGCAAACTTCCAAGTCTTTTACAGCTTGGAGCATTCTAGATGTACTTACACTTTTTTTGTTTGTTTGTTTGTTTTTGGTTTTCAAGGTATGGTCTCACTCTGCTCCAGGCTGACCTGGAATTAACTATGTAGTCTCAGGGTGGCCTTGAACTGGTGGCAATCCTCCTACCACTGCTGGTATTAAAGGTGTGCGTCACCACACCCAGCAAGATGTACTTACACTTTTTACAGCCTAATTTGAGAGAGATTGCTTAGGAGTCTCTTAACATGATTTCAAAACTTAATTGATTAAAATTAACCAAAGTGACCTATGATTTGTTGATGGAAACAATGAGGTACAATTAATATTCATGCAAGAATTTAGGGGATGTGTTAGTTGCATGTTACAATGCAACAAATTATTCCGCGAGTTAATAGTTTAAAGTAACATAGTTGCTAAGAGCCAGGAGCATCGGGGTGGCTGGCTGGAGTGGTACTGCCAGGAGTGCTTCTATCAGAATAGTTTCTACGTGCTGGGCAGAAGGTTGTTACAGAGCCTTGGGAAGGGAACTCATTAAGAGGCTGGAGAAATGTGTTCATTTAACTTTCTTCATACTGTATCTTATAGGATAATGGCTTCCTAACATGCTCCTTCCAAAGAGCATTCTAGCTGGGTGGGGCGATTCATGCTTACTTTAATCCCAGCACTGGGGAGTCGGAGACAGGAGGATCTCTCATGAGTTCAAGGCCAGCCTTGAGCTACAGAGTGAGTCCCAGGTCAGCTTAGACTAAAGTGAGACCCTGCCTTCCAAAACAAACAAACAAAATCAAAATAAAACAAAAGAGAGTTTTATGGTCCAAAATGTATGTATAGGGTCACGACTTGACATGACTATAGCCATCTTGATTGTGACTTATCCCAAGTCCTGTGTCATAAAGTCATTAATACAGTCAGCTGAGCATTTTGTGTTGTTAGCTATAATGTCTCATATAGGGATTTGGGAAGAAAACATTAGATCTTGGAATTTTTATCCTTTAAGATTTCATTTTTAGTGTAACTAATTACTAATATGATAATAAGTATAAACAATTTGTTAATAAATAAAGACATAAAGCACTGAAAGACACACCAGGTTTTCACTGATGGAGTCCACTGCATGCTGAGTGAAGTCTGTCCTTCTTAGCTTCTGATTACTCAAGTCCAGGAGGTAGTCAAGGCTAAAACAGCCTCTGTTCGGTGTTCATGGGTCATTTTGTAATACATCTGTATGTGATGTAGCCCCACAATGCTATACCTTTGTTACTAAGGCTCCAAAAACTTAACTGCTGAGAGAACGGATGGGAACTTATATGAGACTGATCATGGTTTTTAAATCCTTCTCAGTGTGTCTATTCATACATTCTGTCATGAATTGTGAACTGCTTGAACACAGGGCACTGCCCCAGACACTACTGAATTTATATGTGCACTGCATGACCCTTCTAAACTGCCAACAATGCAAAATTCCAACATTAAATCTGTCTAACCCTAAGTATTTAGGACAAGGAGTCTGTGAGATCTTGTGTGCGGGGGTGGGGGGGGGAAGGCACTGTTTCTGCTGGGTTGGACATGCTCATTATTGCTTTCTTAAGTCAGAGTGGCTGTGACCACTGGCTGGAAGCACTCATGAGATTGAGCCTACTGATATCCCCACGAGGACGTAGACTTTACACCACAGAAAAATGCTGACCCTTTGATTCACAGGACATCACAGTCAACGGCTCAGAAGAACTTAGTTCCAGTTCAGATCTGCCACATATGGTCTTGGGCATCTTGAGCAAGTCACCAGCCTCTCTGGTTCCTTGTCGCAATAGAAGAGAAGCCACAGAGATTTGTAAAAAGAGAGATGATAAGTATGGAAAGGATAAGTGATAGAAATGCCAGTTAGAGAATTCATAACTAGTTCTCAGAAGAGGGAAGCTCCCCTATGTGATTAAGTCAGCAAACAGTGGATTTACATTACCAAAAAACAAAATGGTGCGACTGAAATCTTTTAATTATTTCCTTGTGAAAACATACATTGTTCTATGACAGTTTATTCTCTTTGTTGTCTAGCTAGCACTGGCTTATTTTATTTTTTAAATAGGGTTATCTTATTTGGAATCGTCATGGAAATAAGATCTCTGTTCACCTGGTGGTGTATTAATAGCTTCTGCATATCTTCCTTCTTTTTATTCCTTTGCTTACCTGCCTTCTCAGTCCCTCTTCTACTCCAGTGACCGCCTGAGCCCAAGGAGAACGCAGTAGGATAGGGAGAAGGAGGGAGGGATCAAAGGTGAGAGGCCAGGCATCCAGCACAGTCGGCTGTGTGTCAGATGTCCCCAAGGAGTCTCTACACAGTGGCGGTCAGCCCGTGGCCACCGTGTCCGCGTCTCTTGGGGTTAGTGCCGCTTGTCTGCATTCGCTGGGGATGGAAGCCCTTCTCTCCCAGTACATGACCAGCGCTGATCACCTCATTACTTCTGCTCATGAGCAGTCATCATGTCCCCTGCTCTTGTCAGTGACTGTCAGCACTCTGATACATTTTTCATCTCTGAGAGAGCATGGAAAAATCATGTTCATTTTAATCATGTATTTCTCAGTCCTTCCTTTTTATTCCCAAAAGCGTGGTGGACATGGAACCACAGGGCGTGAGAGCCACGTCCAGATTCATGATTAACTTCACCCCCAGCCACGTGGTCCCTCTGCGCCCCGTGTCTCACAGCCCTTTTTCTCTTGCCAAGCCTCCTTCTCTGTTCTTCCATTTCCTCTTGACTCAGTGCCTCTGCCACACCAGAGAAAGGGAACAAAAAGAAAGAAGACAGGAAAGGGAGGGGGGGGCACAGGAGTGAGAGCCCAAAGGCTATTGTGACTTAGCAAGGATTTTTGTCAAAGCTGAAAGTCTCAAAAATGTCCCAGATGCAAATGGAAAATGGTGTCTGCAAACGGGAACAGATGTTTCACTTCGGAGCGGTGACGACAAGGATGGCTCCCTCCTCGGTGCTGGATGGAGCCGGCATAAAATAAACACGCTTCCCTGCTCTCTAACGCTCGAAGCCTGCTCCCCACTCCTGCCCCCGCCGCCCTCCCGTCCCCCCTGAGCCGCCCGTAGAGCAGCAGTTAACGCTGAGGTGCCCCAGCATGACAGAGCCCTGGTGCTTGCAGAACACCACGGTGGCCCTCTAGGGCTCGTGCTGCCTCTCTGCCATCATCCCCCGCCTTCCTTGCCCTGTCACCTCCTCTCCAGGGAGACGCTCCGTGCTCCTGCGTCAGAGATTTTGCACTGGGTCCTTCCTCTGTGTGGTAATCTTTTCTTCCAGGTGATGGAAGCCTAGCTCCCTCATGGAGGCCTGTCTACCCTCAAATATGATTTTTAAAAGATATTTTATTTTTATTTATTTATTTATTGACAGAGAAAGAGGGAGAGAGAGAGAGAAAGAAAGAGAGAGAAAATGGGCATGCCAGGGCCTCCAGACACTGCAAACAAACACCAGACATGTGTTCCCCCTTTTGCATCCGGCTTATGTGGGTCCTGGGGAATCGAACCTGGGTCCCTTGGCTTTGCAGGCAAACGCCTTAACCGCTAAGCCATCCCTCCAGCCCAAATTGTGATTTCTTAGTGAAATTTTCATGCCATGCTATGATATAGGAACTCATATCCTAAAATAAGACTAAAACCACCATATATGAATATGTATATTATTTATATATGTGTAAAGGCTATTTTACGATCATTGTTAATTATTGTGTCCCTGTACCACACACACAACAAACCCACATGCACACACACACATTCATTTCATTGTTTTTAAGTCTATTTGGGTCTGGAGAAATGGCTTAGCAGTTAAGACACTTGCCTGTAAAGCCAAGGACCCAGGTTCAATTCCCCAGGACCCACATACATAAGGTGGCACACATATCTGGCATTTATTTTCAATGGCTAGAGGCTCTGGCACACCAATTCTCTCTCTCTCTCTCTTTCTCTCTGTCTCTCAAAATAAATAAATGAAACTTTAAAAATTTAAAGCCTTTGGGGGATTGTTGTTGACAATGCTGTATACGAGTGTTCAGCCGAGACATGTTGTAATACCTGTTCGTTCATCTCAAAGGGTGGTCTAAGTGCCCAAGCTTTCGTCCGCGTGGAGCTGGAGGATGTGAATGACAACCACCCCGTGTTTGCCCCATCAACCTACATGACCAGCATCAGTGGCCAGAGCCAGCCAGGCACTGAGGTCATCAACGTATTTGCCAGTGACAGGGATTCTGGGACGTATGGGACGGTGGCGTATGAACTCATTCCCGGAGACCTGTCGTCTCTTTTTACCATTGACTCCACCACAGGTATGTGATCTTGAGACAGTTTTTACCCTCTGTTTAGTAAACTTCTTCTGAACTATTTAAACAGTCAAAATAAAAGTAGAAAAGTGATTTTCTAAGACAGGGGTCTTACAGGTTCAACTTTGTAGAGGATACTGTGGTGAATCATTGTTGTTATTTATTTTATTTGCAGGGAGGAGAGAGAGAGAAGGAGAAAGGGAGGGAAAGAGAAGAGGGGACAGAATGGATATACCATGGCTTCTTGCCACTGCAGATGAACCCCGGATGCATGCACTTAGAGCATGCAGTTTTATGTAGGTACAGGGGAATTGAACCTCAGCCGTCAAGCTTTGCAAACAAGTACCTGTAACCGCTGAGTGTCTGCCCAGCCCTGCCATGTGCATTGAAGAAAAGGCTGGTGTTTGTCATTTGCTAAGACCTGAATCTAAGGCCCAGCTTTGTTTGTTTTGACCTTGTAACTTTTGGTGGTCTCAGCTTCCCAGTACTGCTAATAATTACAATGTTGCAAAGTCGGTGTGAGAACTAAAGGCAGTAAATATTTGGAAACCATTAGCCAGTTGTATTTATTTTGCAAATGTTCATCTCCCTTAGTTCGTGTGAACATTCAATCTAAGGATGGCAGCCTAATTTCAATGTCTTAAAAGATGTTAGTAGGTTAGAGCTGAGGTACAATAGCTGCCTTTCTTTGTTCTAGCATCTGCATTTCTTTTGACCTTTGGGTTTTAGTTTTCCTGTTTCTAAAATGATACCTAAAGTTCTTTTTGTTCCTCCACACTGTCATTGCATATCCGCCAAAGAACTCCAGTGGGCAAACAGAATCTCCTAGAATAATAAATATCTGAGAGATTATCTTCACTTTCTGCTCGCTTGTTGCTAACAAAGTAATGTTGGGAATATTTGGTTCCAAGAAAGCTCCAAATTCCAAGTATACTGTTTTATAATACTTTTAAGATACCTAGAGGTATTTTGATTGCAAAATGAAGCTATAAGACAAGAGTTCTTTTCTCTTTCACGTGTCTTCACCAGATCTGAGAAATGGACCACAGGAGTTTCTCTTGTAAAGACAATGATTGTGCCAGCCAAGGATGAAGAAAGACATTGCACATTGCCTTACTCTGTCTATACAACGTCTTTGTGATAACCACTGGCGTTTAAAGCCAGTCAACTTCTGCACAGGAAATGCAGCCTGCTGAGTCAGTCTGTCCTTCCTCTCAGCCCCACAAGTTAGAGGCAATGCTCCGGCCTGGGTGCTGCTGGCTTGTGTGATGGCTGGGAATTCATTGTTTACCCTGGCACTCATTACAAGACAAAACTTTCTTGCTCAAAATAATCCACCGACATGTAGTTCCTTTAACATTTCAGAGATCTGAAGAGAATACTTTTGTAGGAAATTAAGTCTGCTTATCTTCGCTTTTTCAAAATTCATCTTAGCCGAGGTCCTTAACTGCCTGTAGAGTCATCAGGCCCCATAGGGCACTATCCTTGCCAAAACAATATATAGGTCAGCCATAATCGGGAAACAGGATCTAAAAGCACTGAGTGAATTGTTTTTAAAAGACAACAACAGACTCATCAGCCTGGCTTCCCTGGGAAAGCTTGAAGAATGAATGGTACTGCATTCTGTTTATAGAAGTGACTTCTGTCACCCTATGGTCCACAGCCAGCCCTGTGCTGCCCTTCCTGCGTGACAAAGACCATCACTAATCACAGAGAATACCTTCTCGGGCTGTTATCTAGGAAAATACTACAGGTTATCCTTTCATTTCTTTCCTTTTTAAAAGCAAAGACCAAATTTGTAATGGAAATAGCCTTGGGTTACTATTGTTGGCAATTTCAATGGCCGTGAATTTAGGTGGAAGACATTTCTCAAGCAAATAGCATTTGGGATTTGGCTGTATTTAATCACATATTGTGAGTGATCCAGTAGGCCTGGTAATGGTTTATTTTAACCTTTAGAGAATGGAGCAGCATCATGACTAGCTGTGGGAAAGGGATGTTCAGAGAACAGACAGTCTCCATCCCGAACCACTGAGTTCCAGAAACCCACTTGTGGAACCTGAGAACTCGTGTATGCTTTTGGCGCACCAAGAGGTGCGTTACCATATGCATAAATTATGAAATGATTAAATCAAGCTAATGAGCATCTATCGAGTCACATATTTCTTTGTAGTGAGCATATGTAAGATCTTTCTTGGTAATTTTTAAGTATACAGATTACAATGAATTATAGTCAATATATTACAATAGAGCTATAGAAATTATTATCCTTATGATAGAACTTATTATCTGACTTAAACTAAACGCCTTTTGACCAGTCTTTTGTTTTCCCCAATTCTAGCTCATGGTAACTTCTCATTCTACCTTCAGCTGCTACAAAATTGACATTTTTGGTTCCACATACCAGTGAGATCAGGCAGTTTGTCTTTCTGCACGTGGCTTATTTCCCTCAGCAAAATGTCCCTTAGGTTTGCCCATGTTGACGCAAAGATGGAATGTCAGTCGACCAAAGATACCTGTTAATAATAAGCTTGGTCCTAGGACTGTGGCTCTGCCAGTAAGTGTTTGTGCCATCAGTGAATATATGGCATCCGGAAATAACTGGAAAATGGTTTAAATTCTTCCTACAGCCTTCTAAGAAATCGCATGGAAGTTTTACTGATAACATGAAACAAAGCTTAATTTAAAATCATTGTTGAGATGCAGTGCGGTCGGTAACCCTGTGGCATTCCACCCTTTTTTCTTTAGGGCTCTTAGACTCTCTCTTAGGTTACTTCTGTGGAAATTTTATCTTTTCTCCCCTCCTTTTATTTCTTGATTTATGCTATTTCCTTCCAGGTGTCACTCTGCCCTTTACCTTAGCAATGCCAGCCTCAGCGTCTTTGGCAACTCTCCCTTCCTAAACTCCATCCTCACTGGGTGGGCAGGAGGAAGAGGGGTCTTGCCCAGCCCTGACACCTGATGAGTCCATCTACCCACGATGGCTCCTGAAATCCTCACACATCTCTTCGGGACAGCCACTCTTTTCCTTTGGGGGCTCTGCGACTCCTTTCATATGGACGATTTCTATACCAGACGATGTTATTTTACATAATTTGTGCTGCAGGATCATGTTTTTCTGAAGATGAGAGATTACTCATTGATCTGTCTGTGCCACGACGAGACTCATGCATTAAAAATAGAGCTCTTTGACTTACTGAGTTCGTCTGGTAAGAGAAATGTTTTGGAGAAAACTGGAAAGGGGTATGGCCATGTCATGGTTGTTTTCTCTTGTGGGTTTATCTTCCTGTTCTGTTTTTGGTTTTCTAAGTTTGTTGTTGATCCAAAAAATATTTTTGGAGGATGTGTTTGGGCACTCAGAGAGAGATACTGAATTGAGCCTTCACGTCTCCTATTCTCAGCTCATTGGCTTGCTTTGATGTGGGCACAATGCAGACCATTCTGTTTTGAGTTTTAAAGGAAGGAACACAAGCAGTGTGCTTATTAATAGCTTGCTTTCGTGTATTTTCATCCCACTTTATAAATAAGATGTAAAATATTTTCCTGTATTTTTGAAGTAATCTCTTTAGGAGCATTAAAACCAGCAACGCATTGTTATTTGAATTTGTCCTCTTTATTTGGTAGGTTTACACTAAAGAGAAACTTGACTGGCAATTTGGATTCCTTTAAGGTGACAGTTTCAAGCATTTGGGTTGAGCATTTACTGCCCCCTAAAACTTATGGTTTTATTACGGCTACTTTTGATTAAACGCTTGTGTTTTACCTTTTGCTTTAAAAAAAAAAATAGAAGCATGGTAATTATATAAGGAAATCCATTAAAGTCCTATAAAGAATGTAGCATATCTACTCAAGGCAAATAACAGAAGCAAGGGCGTCTGTGAGACTCATCGATGTGATCATGGTGTAGCAGGTTCTGTTCTAGGTGTTCAGAATAAACCAGTGAATAATGCAGACAGACCTTCCTCTCATAACGCTTTGAGCAATAGGGTCACATTGCCTATCCTGCTGTCTGGTCTGGGTGTGTAGTGCTTAGCACTACAAAAGAACAAATAATCAAGAGTTAACATACTGCCAGGCCAGGGCAGCCATGCCTCAGTGTTTCAGGCAATCACTTGTTTCTGTGGGTCGTGTGGATTTTAACAAGTCATGTGGCATGGGCTGGTTTTCTTTATTTCAAGGGTAGGTTCTTTCCTGATATTCATTTTGTACTCAGATTTCATATCATATGAAGATTCTCATAATTCTTCCTGACTTCCATTTTCCTGCACTCAACATTTGATGTTCTGCTATGTATTTAATAAATTAATACCATACCTCACTGTAGAAGGATGCAAGCCCGCTCATGAAAAATATATAATGATTTTCTTGTTTATGCAAGACAGAGTCTGAGATTAATCGTGAGCACCTAATAAGTAAGTGTTACTTTCAAAGGAAACAAAGGCATGGGAGAGAATTTTCTCAGTAGCTTTCTCATTACAAGATCCTAGACAGCCAGATGGAAAGATTTTTATGAACCAGCTGAGATTGAAATTGTAGGTGGAGGGGATCCAGTGACTTGTCTAAAGGTTGAAAGAGGCGATGTATGGTCAAGATGGTTAAGATAATGTTTCAAACCAGGCGTGGTGTTCTAGGAGGAAAGGGTTCATTTCAGCTCATGGTCTCAGGGACGTCTCATCATGGAGGAAAGCATGGCCCAAGCAGAGGCTGGGCTTGGAACAGAGGTGATAAACACCCAGGTTTTCCCTCAGTGACACGCCTCCTCTAGCATGACTCCACCTCCCAAATTGCCACCAGGTAGGGATTGAGGACAAGGCTTAATCATAAACACATGAAGCTGTGGGACACTTTCCGTTCCTACCACTGGCAGTTTGTAGGTCTGAACAATACTTGGTATTTCTCCTGGATACAGATGATTTCTCTCTCTCTCTCTCTTTCTTTCTTTCTTTTTTTTTCTTTTCTTTTTTTTTTTTTTTTATGTAGGGTCTCACTCCAGCACAGCCTGACCTCGAATTCACTCTGTATTCTCAGGGTGGCCTTCAACTCACAGCAATCTTCCTACTCTGCCTCCTGAGTGCTGGGATTAAAGGTGTGCGCCACCATGCCCAGTTTAATACAGATGATTTCTGAGGGAGAGAGGGATACGGGGTTGTCTTTGGATTCTGTCTCAGGACCAGACGACCTGCTACCAATTCTGCAGCAGACTAATAATAAACAATCCCAGCACTTATATATTCACTTCTGCTAAGGTAGCTTCTGATTATAAATTAGAAAGTTGATCAAAATGAAAACAAAGAAGAAGAAAAAACAGCAACAGGATGGTATCTGCTATAATTTGAGTATTGAATGTCGCCAACGGGCCCACATGTTAAAGGCTTGGCCTTCAGCCCGTGGTGCTTTGGGAAATTAGGGGAAGCTTTAGGCAGTGAGGCCTTGTCAGGGTGTAAAGGATCTTATATGGGTGCCTTGAAGGGCATCTTGGGACCTTACTCCCTCTCTCTGACCACTGTAAGGTGAGCAGTCTCCTCTGTCTTCTCTGTCATCATGAGGTTCCATCTCCCCCTCCAGTCCCAAAAGCCATGTGCTCAACTTCCACAGACTGAAACCTTCAAGACTATGAGCCCCCAGAATCCCTTTTTACAAGCTGATTGTCTCAGGTATTTGTGACAGTAATGGAAAGTGGACTGGCCATGCCTGTAAGGGACAGTGAGTTGTTTTTTTAAAAAAATTTTTATTTATTTATTTGAGAGCGACAGACACAGAGAGAAAGACAGATAGAGGGGGAGAGAGAGAATGGGCGCGCCAGGGCTTCCAGCCTCTGCAAACGAACTCCAGACGCGTGCGCCCCCTTGTGCATCTGGCTAACGTGGGACCTGGGGAACCGAGCCTCGAACCGGGGTCCATAGGCTTCACAGGCAAGCGCTTAACCACTAAGCCATCACTCCAGCCTGGGACAGTGGGTTTTAAACTACAGCCCAGGCTAACGACAGCTGTGTGGGTGTTAGGTCACTGTGACAATGCCAGCCAAGGAAGAGCTTCCTTTCCCTCACCCACCCCTCGTGCCTTCTCTCCCTGCCCCTTTCTTGAATGCCGGACGTTCAGAAAGTCAATGACTGTTGACCCTACCTGTCACAGCAAGTGGAGAGTTCTAATATTACATCACTTTTATGTTTTATTATTAACTTTTAGGTTGCGACTCCAAGCAGCAGAAAAGATTTTAACTGGTCGATAGTGACTGTTGAAATCATAGGAGGTTCCAGAATTTTCACTTAGTTTTGAACAGTTAGCTGCATACGATAAATTTAAATAGGAAAAAGAAAAAAAAAAAAGAAAACAGTCGTTCTATGACAGCATCCCATTAGGTGGGTCGTGTCACCATCGGTGCTCCATGTCGAGGTGACAGCAGGCTCTACCTCTCTTTGAAGGGGAGCGTGTGGGCAGTTGAGTCGCGGCAGGGCATAGTTAGCGAGGTGGTTTATGAAAGAACGCGAGCGCGTGGCAGAGAGCCTACGCCTGTTTATTATGGGAATTACGGTCTTGTGTAAAAGCGTGGAGCATCAGTGTGACATGATGAAAGCTCTGCTTAAGGAAAATGACTCCAGCATTAGCGAGCTAGGTGAAATGCGGGAGTAGAAATTTCGAATCAGGAGGCTAGGTCCTGGTGTAATGAGGTTTGTACTTAAGAAGCCGGCAATAAAAAAGAGCAGAATTAACTGAGTGGAGGATATTGTAGAGGGAAATGTTAAAGGAGCGGTAACTAACTGGATTTATTAATGATGGAGAGCATGCATCACATATGATTTCTTAATTTTAACTAAGGTGGTTTATAGTCCAACTGGCCTAATTGACAAATGACTCAGGGGAAATATCATCTGTGAAAAGGCATAGAACTGCAATTCAGGAGAATAAGCACAGATACTAGAGGAAATTTAGCTATCGAAGTCAAGAAAACATGAATATTTTGAAGGAAAGAGTGATTTTTCAAGTTTTATGTAATAATTACAGTTAGAGCTTGTTAAAAATGAAATTCCCGTGGCTAGAGAGATGGCTCAGCAGTGAAGTGTGCTTCCTGCACAAGCATGAGGGGCTGAGAGACCCTGAGACCACCAGAATTCAAATCTCCAAATTCCACATAAATATTTGGCCAGAGTCAAGTCTACCTATAACACTAAATCCTACAGGAGAGCAAAACCTGATTGTCCTCAGAGCCCTATCAGCTTGAGACTCAGTAAAGAGACTCCATCTCAAATGATGGCGTGGGCCACTTTACAGTCAACTCTGGTCCACTGTAGATGAAGGCCTCTCCACCACAGGGTAGAAGTGTGGGGAATCTTATTTTCTCAAACTCCCCAGTGTGGATGAAGATTGTCAAGGACACTCTCTGACCCTTCAGGGAATAGGACAGAAAACTTAGTATTCAGGTAGAGGGATGATTAGAAGTCAGGGGAGAAAGGAAGATCACTGAGAGGCCCAAAGGGTAATTAGAAAGAAAACAACTATAGAAACCCTGAAAGGAAAGAGTCAGAGAACAAGGGGACATCATGTGTCAGAGAGCTACCAGAGAGATTGCAGGAGTTCATGATGTCATCCACTGTCCACTCCTATGTCCATCCTGTCCACAGTCTTTGTCTCAAGTGTGTTTCTTATAAATAACACATGACTAGGTTCATTTTAAAATTGGTATATTTTTTAAAATATTTATTTATTTGAGAGAGAGAGAGAGAGAGAGAAACAGAAAGAGACAGAGAGGAAGAGGTAGGCAGAGAGAGAGTGAGTATGGGCCTCCTGTTACTACAAATGAAATCCAGACATGTGAGCCACTTTGTGCATCTGGGTTTACCTGGGTACTGGGGAATTGAATGCAGGATATCAGGCTTTGCAAGAAAGCATGTTTAACCACTGAGCCATCTCGCCAGCCCTAAATTTATATTTTAACTAGAGTATTGTGCCTTATTTTACAAAGTCTTTTCTAGTTTAAATATAAGAGCAATTTTCAGTCTCATTTCTTCTAATGTAGTACTTCTTTTTCTTTTACTTTTTAATTGTGTATGTGTATGTGTATGTGTGTGTGTGTGTGTGTGTGAGAGAGAGAGAGAGAGAGAGAGAGAGAGAGAGAGAGAGAGAGAGAGAGAGAGAGAATTGGCATGCTAAGGTCTTCAGGCACTGCAATGGAACTCCAGAAGTGTGCACCACCTTGCGCACATGCGTGATCTTGTGCATGTGTCACCTTGTGCATCATGGGATTACATGGGATCTGGGGAATCAAATGTGGGTCCATTCACAGGCAGGTGCCTTGACTGTTACGCCATCTCTCCAGGCTGTTACTACACTGCTAGTTTTTCTCCTTCTTCTTCTTCTTTGTCAAGGTAGGGCTTCTCTCTAGCCCAGGCTCACCTGGAGTTCACTATGGAGTCTGAGGGTGGCCTCAAACTCACAGTGATCCCCCTACCTCTGCCTCCTGAGTGCTTGGATTAAAGGCGTGCTCCACCATACCTGGTAAGCCCTAGTACTTCTCTTTTACTATATTTATTTATTTATGAGAAATAGGAAGAGAGAGAAAGAGAGAGAGAGAGAGAGAGAGAATGAGCATGCTAGGGCCACTAGCCACTGCAAATGAACTCTAGTAACATGCTACTTTGTGCATCTGGCTTTATGTGGGCACTGGGGAATCAAGCCCTGGTACTTAGGCTTTGCAGGCAAGCACCTTAACTGCTGAGCCATCTCTTCAGCTCCTCCACCCCTTTTAAACTGTTGTCTTGGATATTTTTTTAAGAGAACTCTTTAACTCTGAAGATGAAGACTAGTTTTTCTGGAAAGTATTTGTGTTTATTTTGCTCAGGTGTCCTAAAGAAATATGTCTACACTGTGTCTGTGTGTTTGTATGCATGTGTGTTATGTGTGTATGTGTTTGGGTGTGTATGTATTTGTTTTGTGCGTATGTGTATGTATGGGTATATATGTGTGTATGTGTATTTGTGTGTGTGCGTGTGATCATTTCCTATGTAAAGTCTATACCATTAGAAAAAATAAAAACCATTCTTAGCTTGAAATGTTTCACATTATCCTGTATTGCGAATTCAGACTGCAAATTAATGCAAGAGCTGTTTTATGTTTAAGAAGCCTCAAAAGGAATTTTTATTGCCTGTATTTAGCACCAAATTTCAAGTCAGACAATATTCTTAGAATTCTCCTGGGGATGAAATGGTTTATGCTAGCTCAGCCTTAAACTGAAACTTTGTGGGCCTAATTTTATTACACAAATTCTTGAGGGACTTTCAGTCCTTAGCCTTTCTTTGCCTATAAAAATCGGTGGTCTGGTCTCTCGCCTTCTGAGCAGCACCAAGTCACTAATAGGAAAGCTCACTCCCAGACGCTAGGATTTGGCAAATGCCCCAAAGCACAGAGCTCAGTTGGGGCTCCTGCTTAATCTCTGTGTTCCTGACATCGCTTAATTTTTATTCTTCTTTATGGTTAATTTACTTAAGCACTTCAGAGGACATGTTTTGTCTTGTTTTGTTTTGTGTTTTAATTCCACAGAGCGATCACTTTCAGGAAAGGCATCAAAGTACTAAGTGAAGAAACTGAAGTCCACCACTAATGTTCCTTCCAGTTGTTCTCAGCATTGGTCTGTGGTTATCACATATGTGATAGTTAATTTCACCAATATTACCTTATGGCCATCATGATTGAGGCCCAGGGGAAAGCCTTGAATGAGGAGACATTGGGAGCACTTGCAAAGAGACAGGATGCATGAAAGGCTGCCTCTAGATGCCTGGCTCTGAAAGATTCCCAGCCCGACTCCTCCACAGTTGGAGGGATGGTAACCCATCTCACCCAGAAGGTCACAGTTAGCTGAGTGAGGATGACAGAGGCTGTTGCTTATGATGTTTGCTTTATTGACTTAGAAAAGACTCTTTATTTAGTCTGGTTGGTTGAGATAACTTAGGGCCTGCGATGACTCTAGATAGGACTTGAAAACCTTTATAAAAGTATTACAAATGCAAACATTTAATGTAATGGTTGACAGTAATAGCCCTTTCATTTCTGCACAAACATATGGCTTCACAATATATGTTGGCAGTTAGGTCACTCTATATTGCAGTAGGTTGGAAATGGCTAGTTATAACTGTGATTAATTTGTTTTGAACATACATAGCTAGTAGAAATAGCAAATGTCTTATGGCATCCCACGCTTTCATTTAAGGTTAAACATTTCAATAATCAAATTTGTTAAATAAACAGTATCAGTTTGGGAGACTCTGCTTATGAAGGCATTTTGAACCTTTCCAACCTCAGTCATCTGCAGTTGTCTGTTTTGAGGATGGTGATAGATGCCGCATGACAGCTTTTAGAATTTGTATTATCATAGCAGCCTTATATTTTTGGTAACTTACCAACTGTATTATAACACCAATGGGTGGTGAATATCATTCCTCAGCTACACCCCTCCTAGCCCCCAGCCCCATCCACACTACGTCCTTCATGCATTTGGGAACTAGTGTAATAGCTTCTTTTCTGACCAAAACACTCTTTGGAGACACACTTTATTGGAGCTCTTAGAAGGCTTCCTTCTACTTTTCTTTTCTTCTATTGTCTATTTTTCCCAGTTCCCTTTGCTTCATTTGGGCCGTGCTGAAAGGAAAATATGCTTCTCTCAAACACCCAAGTTCACAACTGCTTTCCTCAGGGGTGCCTTTCATGTCAGCCAGTCTACAGTGGGACCTGTCATCTTTTTTTTGAATAATACTTCATTTACTTGCAAGAAGAGAGAGAGAGAGAGGGAGAGAGAGAGAGAGGGAGAGAAAAAGAGAGAAAATGGGCACATTCGGAACTCTAACTACTGTAAATGAACTCCAGATGCATGTGCTACTTGGTGCATTTGGCATTATGTGGCTACTGGGGAATTGAACCAGGGTCATTTGGCATGCATGCAAGTGCTTTAACTATTGAGCCGTCTCTCCAGCCTTTGGAACCTGTCATATTGGCTAGAAGATATGGCTCTTCTTAACCTTCTGCCCATCCCTTTGACCCATTAACCTACCCCCTGAGGTCTGAATTCTCAGTTAATTTCTTATACTTTACACTTTTGAAGCGCTGGTATTGTTATGATGTTGAAATAAGAATGAATGGCCCTGCTTTGAATTCTGCAGGTCATTTCTTTGCAGAGAAATGTTTTCTTATAAATTTTAAAGTGTTTCTGATGGTAAATATGTAAACTAAAGTTATAGAATGCGATGAACTATTTTATGTTAGAATAATTAAAATCAAAAGAATTCAGTATACAATGATATGGAATATGAGTTTCATTAAAAAGTTTCTGAAAACTTGCCACATGGAAAATGCCATGGCTGTTTCTTCACCAAGTTCCTCAGAATTCTTCCAGGTAGAAGCCATTAGTGCCCTGTGTTCCCAGTGAAGACTCAAATGTTCAGAGGACATTGGTGACTTGTGTAATGTGAGATGTCTAGGACAGACAGGCATCAGCTCACCACATCAAACTGGAAAACTTCAAATGGGTAGAGTCTAATTTCTGAAGCAAAGCCAAGACTTTAAAAAGTGAAGAGTTTTGATTGGTCATCATCTTCCATAGATTTTTACTGGAATTATCTCTCCATCTTCTTATTTTTATTTTTTTTAAATTCCAAAATAAGTCAAGATTCTGGTTTACTATTCAAGGAGTATTCATCAGTTATCTTTTTGTTTATTTTCTGGAAAGTAATTATAATATCCCATTGAAATATGTATCATGTGAGTCAGCATTTGGTTACAACTGCCACATGCAAAAAAATAAAATAAAACAAAATGCATGAGTTTCTTGATAAAAGCTATAATTTCCCTTAGCCACTAAACCCAAAATAGACCTAAAAGACTAATCATGGAAACATGATTTTATTCTGCACATTTAGCCATACTTTAAAAAATAATTTATTTCCATTGTCAAAATGTTTCTATAAAGAAGACCAAATTATATGTTATTGAACATACAAGACTATAGTAATCTAGTCTATAAATAATGATGAATTTTCTGAAGTAAAATCTGTAGACAATCCATTGGTCTGCCGGCCAACGGAACCCCAGAGGCACTCACGTTGGCATCCTATGTCACTAAGCAGAAACTACGTTAATTACCTTATCTTGCAGGAAGTCAGAAAGATCACAGGCCAAATCCCCAAGTGGTGCAGTTAATGCTGTCGTTATAAGGAACCCCTCTACTTTATGTGGGTCCTGGGGAGTTGAACAGGGATCCTTTGGTTTTGCAGGAGAGTGCCTTAACTGCTAAGCCATCTCTCTAGCCCTCATGTCTAATTTTAATCAAAGAATTGAATAAAATAAGACTGAGAAGGATAATCATGGAATAATCACGTTTATTTGGGAAGAACAGAACCAAGGAAAGACAGAGCCCACATGGAGGGCCTGAAGAAAACAACCATAGAGAGGAGAGAAAAGAAGGTTCAAAGAGCTCCTGCCTTGTGCGGGGCTGGAGGGGATAAAGAGCCCACGTGGAGAGGACGGGGTCGGGGGCCTCCCAGGAGTGTCCTAGGAGGAAACTTGCCAGCAGCTGGAAGTTCAGGGATGGTCAGGAAGGACAGAGACATTGTTCTTTCCTCGCAAACATATCTATAAACTTATGGTGATGGGCCCTACCTTCCCGCTCAGGTGAACCAGAGTGAGGGGTGATTGGTCTGGGCTAGGCACTTTCTCAAGAAGAGGCTAGCCAAGTTCTGGGGTCCAAGCTTGACTCAATAGAGTGTTAGGATTAGACTTAAATCCTAGGACAGATCCCCCTCCCTGGAGGGGCCCATGTTGTTTGTGGAAAAACAGCTGTAGGGAAGTAGGCAAGAGATAAGAGGTCAGGTCATCCTTTGATCTCTAGAAAGTGTAGACTTTTTGTCTTTTCAGGGTCCCAGTCACCCTAACTGCCTAAAAGAACTACCTGACTCTCAGTAGGGTATTTGGGGCTCCCCAAAACACAGTTATATTGTTCATATATGTCAGCATCTAGGTTTATAAAGTTAGACAGGCTATTAAGTGATTGTGAAACATTAACTTCAGAGGATACGTATAAATCCCAATAAAAGCAATAGTAGGTCTATGCACAGAAATAGGATGAGTGGAAAATACGAATCCATCTAAGACTGATTTAAATGAAACTAATTCATTAGGGAGCTGCGGCGCGTTCATACAAATCATGCCATCCCAGCCTCGTTCACAGCGTAGTAAGTATAGCTGCTTCGCCTTCCCAGTGACTGTCTCATGTTTGCTTTTCTTCTCACAGCCTACAGAATATTGATGTGACTCAAGTCTCCCAGCTTTCCCTTCCCTCAGAAGATGTTTAAGTTACTTATGATCAAGTCTTTCCTACTGCATGGAATTACCCCCCAAAGTGCCTTGCAAACCTCAGGAAGGAGGAAAGGGAACTTGTATTGTACTATGCACATGGAAGGCAATGTGCTAAGCGGTTATTCGCATTGCTATTTAATTGATCCTCACAGCAACCCTGGATCAGCAACGACACTGATCTCATTCTGCGGGCTATTTACAGTCGATTAACAGACCCAACCTTACGGAATTGCTCAAGGTCAACTAGGAATGGACAAAGTCAGGGTTTGAACCCAGCTAGATCTGATTTTGAGCATCCACCTCCATGGCTTTTTATGAGTCTGTAAACTCTAAGGAATGGATGTGTTTGTTGACTTGCTTCTAGGAATAAACTCCCCACATGGGAAATGACTGAGCTGCCACGTTTATGCAGTCTGGTTATGCTAACATTTAATCAAAACCATTCACCTAGTACTGAGAACATAAAATTAGCATATAGAAATATAACCTCCATAGCATTTGAAGGCTGCGAGTCACAAGCAAGGTAGGGATAAAAATCATCACAAGCTTCATTCGGTTGTCTGTGGGGCGCTGAATGCAGGGGAAAGATTGGCATTTTAAACCTCAGAGAATGATTGTGTGATTGAAGTGCACCCCGTTGATTAAAGTGGTGTTTTAACTGTCACAGAAGTATCGCTTATGCCATCCTGAGCAGGTTCACAAGACTTGCATATGTCCAATCACAAGTCAAAAATTTTCACTGACAATCAAGGTATTTTTAATTGTCTAGTTTTGTGGCACTATATTTGCTGTTTGTTGCAGTTAAGTATTTGACATAAAGTAAAAGGAACAGGGTTAAACTGTACGTGATTAGGATCCAGTATGAGGGGGAATTTTATTTATTTATGGTTCTGATGCTTGCCTTGGAGCTATGAGCTGTTTTCTTATAGTTGTTTCAACACCAGAGTGCCTCTCATTGGCTAGTGACAGATTTGCATGGTCTCAAGACGTAGCTCAATGAGCAAATGACTTTTCAGGGACCCTTGGACAGTGGCTTAAATGAAGGGCTAGATACGAATCTGTATGGTAACTTTCTTTATTAAGCTGGAAATGAGGTACTCTTCAAGGGTAATGTCATCAAAATAACTGACTAGGTTGATTATCACATTTGACACTAATATTAGATTGATTAATGCTAAAAAGTTGTGGGGTGTTTTACCTAATTTGCTGATTTTAAGTGCAATGAAAGCCAAAAGAAACCCTTCATTAACACCAGAGTCTTCAGGACTGAACCCTAAGTGGACCAGCATTTTGTTTTGTTTTGTTTTTTCAAGGTAGGGTTTCACTCTAGCTCAGGCTGCCCTGGAATTCACTATGGAGTCTCAGGGTGACCTCGAACTCATGGCAATCCTCCTGCCTCTGCCTCCCAGTGCTGGGATTAAAGGCATGCACCACCACGCCCAGCTGGACTAACATTTTTAGGGGCTGTATGTCCTGTTCTATTACCTATCATTGAACTAGTACTATAAAGTCTTACTTCTTAGGCGTATAAAAATAAATTTAATATTTGACTTAAAGTACTACTCCTGTGTTGCTCTTATGTCAAGGGCTGCATGTTTGTACCCTTCCAAAATCTGAGACTGTAGTAGTTCCCAGTAGCATAGCATTGGGAGGCGGGATTTGGGGGCTTTAATTATGTCTAACAGATGTTTTGAAGATGGAGGTCCCATGCCGGGATTAGAGTCCTCAAAACTTCATCACGCGTCATGCCACGTATTCCCAATCAATGGAAAGACAGCCAACTGCAAACCAGAAGGGAGCCCTTCATAGACATGGGATCTGCAGCTGCCTTCAGAACTGTGGACAATAAATTTCTTTGTTCAGTCTACCTGGGATGTGTTATTATTTTTTTTTTTGTAGCATCCCAGATTGACAAAGACATCTTCTCTTTCTTCTCTTTGCAATTCCTTTCACTAATCTCAAGCAGAATCTTGCACTTTTGTTGACTCATTCAATAATTGTTTGTGGTGTCCCTTCTCTGGGTCTGGGACAGTCCCAGGCCCTGGTTGGTGAGGAATAGATATTCTCCTTGTCCTTGGGGGCCTCATGGGAAGCAGTATTGTCACCATGTTTCAAGTTACAGCAGCCACACCACAGCATTCAGCACATCTTCAGTACAGTGCCCTGTACTCTCTGCATGTCTGAATCTAGCTGCACACCACCTTCTGAGATGTTAGCTACAAGGAGATTCTTTGTAGCTGAAGGTGCCTTCTTTGAGGTGTCGTCTCATAGCTCCAAGTCCACGGTGGCTCTGCCTCCTCTTCCCTTTCACATGAGTAATACCGCCTTTTCCACAGACTTAGAGAATGTCACAGCTTCCTGCTGTTATTGCATGTCTCCCTCTTCTGACTCATAGGATCACTCAATTTAATTAAATGTCCTCTAAAATCATTGGGCTTGCACACACACAAATAATAATATTAATAGTAAGGCTTAAAACCAGGAAGAGGAAGTGTAGCAGTTAGTCTGAAGGTAGCAGAATAAAGGCAATGTCCCAATTTAAAGATATCCAGACATGAGGAATTGTCTCTTACTCTTGAGAGGGTCAAATCTCATGTCCCATCCAGGCTTTCAGTTGATTGGATAAGAGCCATCCACATTACAGAGAACATGCTATTGTATTCCATTTGTGGCTTTTAAATGTTCATCTCATTTAAAGACACTAGCAGAGATATATCCAGAATAATGAGTAATCGCAATATTGGGTCAACCCAGACTCAGTCAAATTGATAGAAATTTAAACACCACACAATAGTCTTCAACAAACCAGGTGCCATTCTCAGTATTGATTTGCATATTAGGTACTTACTGAATTTCCCTTTTCCAATGTAGGAATTATTTACTTAGCATCAGCCCTCAGTCATCTGGAACCCACCACAATTCTCCTGATGGTCCTTGCTCGTGATGGTGGTGGGCTCACAGCTGCCGTCAACGCAGATGTCACTGTGCACGTCCTGCAGAGCACACTAGCTCCGGCTGAATTTGAAAGACCGAAGTACACGTTCTCAGTGTATGAAGATGTGCCCCAAGACAGTCTTGTTGGAACAGTGAAAGCAAGGGAGTCCTTGAGTAAGTACCTAATTATGCTGTGCCACCTACCATTCATTATTGGAAACTTTCATAATTTAGTGGGCTACACAATCTTAAATAAGCCTTTCCTTCCCTGTATACAAGGTGGAAACTGTCCAGTCCATGGCTTGTTGATGTTTTTTTCAACACTGTCTCTACCCACCTGTAGCAGACACCTTCAGGTTCACTGACATGAACTGCTAGACCAGGCACAGTTAGGGAGGAAGGGATTTATTGAAGTTTATAGATCCAGGGGAGGTTCCCTAATGGCAGAAGAAGCTAGCCTGCTTTCATGGGACCAAACACAGAGAGAGAAGCACAAGCCTAAAAGCCAAAAGCCACACAGCACAGCACACCTCAGGAACACCAGGTGGAACTAGGGACTTTGCATATCTTTAGATTGGAATTTTAAACCCACCACCACACCTTAAGATCCACCAAATGACACCTCCTCTAGCCATGTGGCTACAGATGCAAAGTACAAACAGATAAAACACTGAATATAGAGGCCATTTATTCAAACTACCACACCACCTTATATATATATATTTTTTTTCCTAACAAAAGTAGTATGTATATTTGAAAGAATTCTTAAATAGTGCAGAATGATTATCCTGCAATCAACTCACTAAAACACACATACTTGACCATTTTTAATAAAAAATAGACCTTACTGTTTATTATATAATTTACCCCCCAGTTTACTTTATATAGCTTTCCAGATAAAGTACATTAACACTCTATCTTACTACATAGCAAGTTTCAGTGTTTTAACTTCAATTTTATTTAAATATTTCCTTTTTATGCTAACAATTGGGGTTACTCTAACATCACCTGCTAGTCCAAATAGTACTTGAGAAAGTGTCACTACACGTGTCCCTTCAGAACAAGCTCTGTGAGGGAATCCTCTCTCCGGGGGTTTGTCCTTTTCCCTTCTGTGCAGTTACACTGGGACAAAACACCTGACCAAAAGCAGCTGACAGTAGGAAAGGATTTGTTTCAGCCTACAGTCTAAAGTAAAAGTTTCATGATGGCAAAGCAAACATGGCAGAGCAGAGGCTGGACCACCTCTGCCATGGCAGGTGGAGAATAGCCGCAGGAGAGCGAGCTGAGCTCTAGAAAGAGGGCGTCGGCCGGGACGCCACACACACCACTCTTAGCAGCACACCTCCTCCTGCCTGGCTCCACCTCTCAAATTGCTATAAGCTGGAGAACTCCCGGGCATTCAGAACATGTGAGGTTAAGGGGAGCCTCTGATTCAAACTACCAGCCCTTCTATCTCTCTTCTCTCCCTCCCTCAGCTTCTGAGGGGGTTCTTCATACTAGATATCAAAGAAAAATGTGAACCTAAATGGGCTTCCTCAAATAAATAAGTAGAGGATGCCAAATTATTTTATGAATACTTTCCCTTTTACCTAACACAAAAAAAAAAGGTGAAAAAAAGGGAGTGAAACATATAGCTGCCTTTCATATACCGACAATTTTCTTTGTATGAGCCTGCATGTCGGGCCCATATGTGTACACTGGTGTGTGTGACACACACACACACACACACACACACACTCCTAAACCATGTGTTCACTTTTCAGTAACCTTTGGGGACAGGAAAGGGAACACATTGCACAATATTCTCTGTAGATGGCGTGTTAGGTATCTCTGCGTTCCCCACAAGCTCATTGCCTTAGTTTGCATGCAGTGATTACACTCTCTTTTCAGATTCCTCAGAACCAATCTCTTACCACATTTCCTCTGGCAATCTGGACGGCAAGTTCTCCATTCACCCTTGGCTGGGCACAATTCGCACCCAGGAGCCTCTGGATCATGAAGCCCAGCCCGTGGTGGTCCTCACCATCCAGGCACAGCTGGGCAACTCCCCCATCTGCAGCAGCACTGAAGTCAATATAACGGTCATTGACATCAATGACCATCACCCGGAGTTTCACACTGCCTCTGATGAGATCAGAATACCCAAGACCACACCTCCTGGCACAGCCTTGTACCTGGCCCGTGCAGAAGACAAGGACAGTGGCCTGAATGGACTCATCCACTACTCTGTTGCAAGCCCGAAGCCAAGCATCTTCAGCATGGACCGTGCACAAGGTCTGCTGTACCTCAGTGGGAGCCTGGGGGGTGATGTACCTCAGGAACTCACGCTGACCATCATGGCAGAGGACCACGGCTCTCCTCCTCAGGCCTCTCTGATGATGTTGACCATCGTTATTGAAAGCCAAGAGCAAAGGCCAGCCTTGGCTTTTGAAAATCTGGTCTATCAAGTGGAAGTGAGTGAGAATCTCCCACTGATGACTCAAATACTGCAAATCCAGGCCTACCCACCGGGTCCATGGTGCCCAGTCTCACAGGTGGTCTACTCCCTGGACGCCAGTGCTGACTCTGCAGTGTTCAGAATGCACCCTCACACGGGGTGCATTTATCTGCGGAGGCAACTCGACTCTGAGTCTACATACATGTACAGGTTCAGAGTGTTTGCCCGGATCCTGGGGGACACAAGATCACAAAATGTGAGCACATCCGTAATTGTGCGTGTCCTGGACGAGAATGACAATTCCCCCATGTTCTTGCATGACAGGTTGTTTTTGAAAGTGGAAGAGAGTCCTGTTCCCCTAGGGGTAATAGGCAGAATCACAGCTGTTGATGCAGACTCTGGGAAGAATGGACTTTTATCCTATTTCCTTTTGTCTGATGGAAAATTCTTCAAGATGAACCCTAACACAGGTAGCTCTTTGCGGCTTCTACCTATGCCTTTAAAATTAGATTCAAAAATAAGAATAAATAAAGCATTAGATAGCCTAGCTTTAATACATGCAGTTAAAAATTACAAGTTGGTTTTTTTTTTTTGTTGTTGTTGTTGTTGTTTTGTTTTTTGAGGAAGGGTTTAACTGTAGCCCAGGCTAACCTGGAATTTATGATGTAGTCTCAGTGTGGCCTGGAACTCATGGTGATCCTCCTACCTCTGCCTCCTGAGTGTTGGGATTAAAGGTGTGTGCCACCATGCCCTGCAAAAATCACAAATTTTAGTAAGCCTAATTTTAGTAAGTAAAATTTAGTGAAAACTTGTGGTTTTTAAAATGGAGTTGAAATTGAAAAGAAATTGATCTATAAAGATTCATGTTTCTCTGTCCCCTCCACCCCATCACACCTTGTTACGCAGTCCCATGCCTCACAAGATCTCAGCCAACATCCCATTGCCTGCGAGGCAGACGGGGCTCCCATCGAATTGGAATGAGGCTAAAAATTCCCATTGCCCGGAGTTTAAATGTAGATGTTCCTTGTCTCAGTATAGTTAGGTATAGCGATATTTTCCCTATGTAGAATTGCCTATTGTGTGCAGTATAATGGCCAGCCATACAGGTTTGTAGCCCAAGAACAAGAGGATGTAGGCCCGCTGACGGGATATATAGTAAAGCCTACGTGTACAGTAGGCTGCCATGAAGTCTGCACAGCTATCACGTTGGTCAGTGACGCAGGCTCAGAGTGCATCCATATCGCTAAGTGTATGTGACTATCCTGATATTACATTAGAGATGTGATCAGGTTGGGATTGAATACCTCCATTCTAAAGGTTAGTTGTTGGCAACTGTCTCGAAAAGACACCCCCCCACGCACACACACACATGTCTTGGATAGACTGTCCTTTTCCCAATCCAACTTTATTCCTGAAACTTTCCTACTGGGGCTCTTTTCTGGTAATCTAGCAAATCTAATGAATGTGGAACCCTGCTGCTCGTCCCTTATTGCAGAAAAATGTTTGTCTTCAATTGTTCTTTTTTCATCGATAGACTACTTTTTAAAACAAAGACTCAAGAAGTATTTTATGAAGCATAAATGTCATCAAGAAGCAGTAGGAAGTAATTTATCAGTTAAGATTTCAACATCACTCTAAGAACATATGTGTCCAGTTCATTTTGGTAAGGGAATCAGAGGGCATGGGGAATAATTACAGGGATGTAGTTTATCTTTGAAGCCAATTTGAAAGTTAAATGTAAACCATTACTGTCTTTTTAACTTTATATTGTATGAATGTATAAGGACATCATTCAGAACTTGGCAGGCCACCCACCTTTCACCCCTGTGTGTGGAGCAGTATTCAGAGTCAGGGGTCAGGGGTGCTCTAGCTTTGATCATGACCTCCACTCATTGTCCAGGCCAGCTCCAGGCCAGGCCCCCCCAGTTCCTTCCACCCTCATCCTCAGAACAGCTGCTACATAAAGTCAGCAATGTTTTATGAAATAAAAGTCAGTTAGCTCATCATGTCTTTGGGCTTTTCAGAATTACAGATTTGAACTTTAAAAATGTGGTTGTGTATATGAGTTTTCTTGAAGTCACGGTGACAGCACACACTATTTAAATGCAGTTTATGTAGAGAATAGCTGTAGTAAACCCTGTATGTAAGCTCACTGACTCATCAGCATACCCAAATATGGGTTGTGATCCTCATTGCAGATTTCTGTTTCATACAGTGTCACTTTATTTGGATTGGGAGGGGGAAACAGAATCTCAGCGAGAATGGCAGCAGTGTAGAGTCTTCATATTTACTTTCTCACAAAAAGATTTCTTCAAAAATGTTGAAGAAACTGGCTTTTGGGCTGAGTGTGAGAGCAAAAGGCATGAGGGGGTATGTGACCTCCAAAAGGGGACAGGCACTCGGGATTCTAAGCAGGAGCCTCCGAGACGGAAATGTGTGGGGCTGCACCCAAACAGCGTGTTTCCAGACACGACTTGTAACACTCAGACTGTGGATCGTTGCTATTTACTTGGGCTATAAAATTCGAGGCATACCCGCCATGACACAGCAGTTCTTCCAGCAAGGCTCCACCTCCTTGCTGATCCACAAGTTTCCTGAACAGCGGCATGAGCTGGGGATTAAGTATTTAAACACATGAGCCTATCCGGGACATTTTACCTTCAAACCGCAGCACAGTCCTAAGAGGTGACCTCTAAGAGGTCATGAGATGGGGATCTGGGACCCAAACCCAACCTAAAGAAGAATAGGTAGTAATTCTAACTGTTCCAAAATCATTTGTCTTATGAACTCATTTCTGGTTGTAAATAAATGTCACGTGAAAAATAACAAATGATATGTTTGAAGTGGTGTTTTCTGGAGCAACTTCAACGATTTGATTTTATTTCTTTTTTTTTGCTTTGAGACAGTGCCTTGTTGCTGTGTAACCCAGGCCGCCCCGCAGCACATTCAGTCAGCAGTCCCACCGGCCTGTGCTGCTGGGTGGCCCTGGCTGTCACCCTGCTGTTCAGAGCTTTGCCCTTGGCCTTCCTTCCCGTGGACTTGTTCAGAGGTGGCCCCTGAGCACCCCAGTGTCTTCATCATGTTCTGCCCTGTGTTCCCCAGGCGAACTGATCAGCTGGTTGGCCTTGGATCGTGAGCATCAGAGACACCATCAGATGACCGTCCTAGTGACTGACCACGGCTCCCCACCACGGAATGCCACCACGATGGTTTATGTCACCGTTACCGACATCAACGATAACAGGCCGTTTTTCCCACAGTGTCTCCCTGGGAAGGAATTTCATATCAAGGTTTGTGACTTAGCTTTACAGGAAACTTGTACTATTCCTTGTTAGACGTTTGTCTGGAGCACCATCTTGTGGTAAAAGATGTGAAATTGTTAAACCAGTCTTGGTGGAGCAAAATATATTTGTGGGGCATCTAGAAAGAGTGCACTGGTTAGAATGACAGGGAGGAGCCGGAGGAAGGAGAAGAGGAGGAAGAGAAAGAGAAGCAGAAGGAAGAGGAAGAGAATAGATGTGCATACTCTGGAATTGCACCTCCAGTTTGATAAAAATCCCCATAGTTCTTCCCTGTGTGCGCAGACTACTGACACCTGAATACTAGTGATGTTCACATGTGCGTTGCGTTATACCATTTAGCGTACATCTCAAAATCACTTCTTACCACTGAGTGACGCATGGCACTAAGATGGTGGGTTGAGGGCTGGAGAGACGGCTTAGCAGTTAAGCGCTTGCCTGTGAAGCCTAAGGACCCCGGTTCGAGGCTGAATTCCCCAGGTCCCACGTTAGCCAGATGCACAAGGGGGCGCACGCGTCTGGGGTAAGTTTGCAGTGGCTGGAAGCCCTGGCGCGCCCATTCTCTCTCTCTCCCTCTATCGGTCTTTCTCTCTGTGTCTGTTGCTCTCAAATAAATAAATAAAAAATGAACAAAAAATATTTAAAAAAAAAAAGATGGTGGGTTGAAAGCAGAGACAATGTAATCATGAAGTGGGTAGAGGTACATCCAGTGGTTGTACATGTGGTCTTGGTTAGCACAAACTCTTAATTATATGTACATTAAATAAACATTTAACTATATTTATATTTTTATTATATTATCTCCTAGTTTTTTTATTTTGGTTTTGCTTGTTTATAGTGTATATAATGCATCAGCATATTAGTTTATGCACAGGATAAGTTAATATATTGTGGAAGCATTCCTAATACTTTTGAAAGGATAGAGTGTATACACATAATGTTGTCAACTACAGTTCCAAAACAATTGAGTTGTCTATTCAAACTGAAAAGATGGCTCAGCAGTTATAAACGCTTGCTTGTGAAGTCTGCTGAACTGTGTTCGGGTCCCCAGGAATCCATGTAAAACCAGACAGGCATTCATTTCCAGTGGCAAGAGACCCATACACACACACACACACACACACACACACACGTGCAAAAGTAAATAAATAAACATTTTAAATATCTCGTATCTTATTGGACAGTTGAGCTTCACATTTAAATTTCATTATTCTGGGAAAATTCCTGTTAATAATGTGATATTTTTCCTGTGTAAAGTGCATTTCCTGAAACAACAGCTCATGTTTATCTTACCGTCTTTTGAGTTGTGATAAGCAGCCCAAAGAGTAACTTGAAAAAAAATCACTTAAATGAGAAAATGCTAGAATTCTTTTAAAGCATCTAACATAGAAAATTAGTTAAGTTGATTTCCTTTATTATTATCTATTTGCTCAATTAGTTCAGATATCCAGATAACATGTACAAACTGAGTAAAAATTTATATTTCTAAGATGGATTATTTCCATGGACTTCTGTCCATACAACTTCTATATGACAGACATTTGAATGGTATTCAGATTCAAAAGGTTAAAAGTACCTAGTGTAATGGGTTTATTTCATTTATACATCCATTGATACTTCATTTTAAACTTCCACTGGCTCATTTATAAGCCATTTGTTTTGATGACAGGTTCTGGAAGGGCAGCCCGTCAATATGTTGGTGACAACCGTGTTCGCAAAGGATCCTGATGAAGGAACCAGTGCAGAAGTGACATATTCAGTCTCGTCAGGTAAATGTCACCATGTATGAAGAGTTAAGAGCACTTAGAATTCCTTCTGTCATTTACCACTTGTCTCTCTCCATAGCCAACTTTCAGTATAGCCATCAGGAATGACCTTCATTTTTTGCACATATGTAATGCATGTGGTATGTATGGACGTATGTGTGGGGTGATCCCCATGTGCTTGCTCACCTGTGGTAGCAGGATAAGAACTTGGGGCGTCTGCCTCCTTCACTCGCCTGCCTATTTTTCCTTGGGACGGAGGCTCTTGCTCACTCTGGAGATTGAAGGTAGAGAGCTCCAGGGTTCCTCCGCTCTCTGTTTCCCATAGGACTGGAGCTACAGGCATGTGTAGCCACACTCAGCGTGTTCATGTGATGTGGAGACTCCAATCAGGGGCCGTCTCCAGCCCCTCTCAGGCCCTCGGGCTTGCACAGGAAGCACGCTTAACCACCGAGCCACCTCTGCAACCCCGCCTTCATTTTTTTTTTTTTTTTTAAGGAAGACTGTCTTAAGTTTTGTAGAAACTTATAGCTGCTTTCCTGTATCTTAAATACAAACCATCTTAATAAGAAATTTGCAA
Organism: Jaculus jaculus; assembly: GCF_020740685.1. Taxonomy (NCBI): domain Eukaryota; kingdom Metazoa; phylum Chordata; class Mammalia; order Rodentia; family Dipodidae; genus Jaculus; species Jaculus jaculus. The sequence continues at coordinate 101,499,909 of NC_059113.1, read as the reverse complement.
TTATCTGAAGTCTACAAATTGAAAGTGAAGCGGAAGCTGATGGATAGGAGTTGTGTTTAATGTGTGGAAAGTATCATGCGCTCGTGAGTCTCTATGATGGCCATTACTCATTAGAGCAGTTTAAGTCATGTCTACCTGCATGATACCATAAGTCATAAACATGGACTGTGGTATATGGAGGCTTTATTGAAATATAATTACTTTTAAGGGTTTTGATTTTCTTTTAAATGTACAGTCATCAGACTGGTTCCAGTAATTGGTTTTACTTGGCATTGCATTTGCAACCATTTGTTAGACCATTTGGTGTTTTACCTTGTTGGACAACAAGCATAGGAAATCAAGACAACAGTGCTCTTGCCTGCGGATGACTGGGTTGTCTTCATGGAAAGCCTAGGAGATAGAACAGACAAGCCCAGGAATTAATGTCAGCACGTTCTCTGGGAGTAACGTCAACACGGAAAGCTTCCTAGCATTTCAAAGTGAAGCAGTTTTACAAATGTCTATCACAGAGATTCTCTAGAACAGCACAGGATACCGGTGGGTTTTACTACAACACTAAAGAACCCCAAAATCCAAGGCCCTTTGCTCCCTCAGACTTCTCCTGAGTCAGGGGATAGTATGCAATTCCTATTAGTAATACATGCCATGTTTTGATAAGGGGGTCCCCTCAAGTTGTATAAGACTCTGAACCACATGCATCAAAATCCATGTCTACACTATTCTCATTCAACATGTATAAGACCTCCATGAAGAAATTTATAATTTCAATGAATGACATGAATGATAAATAAGAAATAGCTATGTCATATTCATGCCAGAAAGACTTAGTAGCCTAAGGATAAAAATGTTTCAAAATGTATTTATTAGCTGAGTGGTGAGTAGGGAGTGGTGGAATTTGACAAGCTAGTTCTGATGTCATATAGACTAGCACAAAGAAAAAAAGAATGGTGAATATTATGTCAAAAGAAAAGTGGAAGACTTGCTCTACAAAAGCTTAATTTTTAAAGCTTTGGAAATTAAAATATTATTGTTTTAAAGCCTTGATTACAGACTTCAGCTCATCTCACATGCATGACGATTTGATACACCATATGTGCATGTAGGTAGAACATCAGTTATGATGCAGATGTAATTAGTGACCCATATGGAAAAATAAAATAGTCTACCTACTTCTCAGCATAGAGAAGATGGTTTAATTCAATTTGAAGACCCTTAACTTGTATAAAAGACTATGTCATTATTTGACATTGAGGCTAAAGACTCATGTTTAGACAATCAAAGCAAACATTTCAAAGGAATTGGTAAATGAAACTGTATTAAGAGTCAACACTCCAGAAAATGTGCCTTTGTTTATGCTGTTATAAGTCAGATCGCACAATGGGAAAAAATAATTGCGACTCATATAACCAGTATGGAATTGCATTCTGACTTTCTTCAGAATTCCTAACCATAAGGAAAGGATAAATTGTTAAATAAATTAAGTGGACAGAAGATACTAACAGAAAAGAAGTCAGAATGATCAAAGCTATGCTAGGGCATAATCTCTTGGCATGTGTTTGAAGAACAGCGAAATGGCATCTGATAAACTTAGAGGTTTGGTGTGGCTATGCGCTGCCCTGGAAGTTCAAATCCTCTTTTATACTTTCAACTGGCAGGTGTGTTCAGCCTTTGGGCACTGTGACACAACATTGTCATCCACAAAGTTTATACTCAAGTCACAAAAATAGAAAACCCTCAAAATCAATCTTCTCAGTAAGTTTGTGATTATGTGATGGGCCACATTCATAAGCCACCCTTGGTGGCATGTGGCCTGTAGACTGTAGGTTGGGCTCATGTACTGGAGCAGTGTGTGTGTGTGCAGCGCAGGAAAGGATGGAGCATTTATGCAAGCATGGTTTTACATGCATGCAAACTACGGTGTGCTCCAATGGAACCCTCTACAGCAACGAAAACGATTGTCCACATCCAGCTGGACAAACCTTGAAGTTTAATTGAAAAACGCAACTTAGAAAAAAGAAAACGAATTACATCTTAGGTTGTACCACCTTTCGCTGGGAAAGAAACCAGTGGTTCTCTCCGTCACATGACTAAGAGGGGAATCAGAGAGTGAGGTTCACTTTCATGCGGCTTGGACGCCACAAAGAGGACCGGTAAATAATTCTCCACCTGGAAATATTTCTTATCTTTCTCAATCTCTAGACATGTGAACAGTCAATTGTACAGAGGTAACAAGCCCGAGAAGCGAGAAAAGCCTCTCCCCCCCATCCTTCCATTAGCCCCCACTCAATTTGCACTTTCTGATCTTTTTAAATTTATGGATTTTTTTTTTTTTTTACAAAAGGTTGCACACATAGGCCCCTTCTCTTGCACCCCAATTCTGTGGAGGGTCTTCGGTGGGCCTATTGGTATTCATTGTGGGGACCAAGAGGTCTCAGTCAGTCTCAGCAGGGAAGGGGGAAACACAGTGTCTCAGGCTGTTCCCACCCACCCTGAGGCTCTTATAATCTTTCCGCCCCCCTCTTCCACAATGCCGTCTGGTCCTTTGCAAGCAAGCCTTAAAATGTGTCCCCTGGCTGTTCTGTCAGTTAGGTCAGTGAAATCTTTGTGCCATTATCCCTCTGTTTCATTCTGAGCTCGCGAAGAATATGAAATACCTGGGAAGGGCAATGGGGAGTGGATAGGAACACACACACACACAGAGCTATGATCCTTTAATAATGCCATTACCTCAAAACCGGTAAGCCAGGCTCCACGTGGACCATGAACTATGAAGATAAACCCCCACATCGGTTAGGAAGGTGACTGCACAGGGGAATAGGGGGGAATGTGATGGGAGCATACCACTTTCTTTATTTCATCATTTCTTTTTTTAAAAAATTTTTTGAAGAAATATTGAGAATCAATAAGCCAATAAGGATGGTCATTTTTTTAAATTATTTTTTAAATTTTATTTATTTATTTGAGAGTGACAGACACAGAGAGAAAGACAGATAAGAGGGAGAGAGAGAATGGGCGCGCCAGGGCTTCCAGCCTCTGCAAACGAACTCCAGACGCGTGCGCCCCCTTGTGCATCTGGCTAACATGGGACCTGGGGAACTGAGCCTCGAACCGGGGTCCTTAGGCTTCACAGGCAAGCGCTTAACCGCTAAACCATCTCTCCAGCCCCATTTTTTTTTAATTTTTGAGACACTTTTAAATTAGCTTCCAATATGATACTTGAGGCAAGCAAAATAAAAGTACAGTGAAATAAGCGGTATGTTATGTTTACTACATCTCATTAAAAAATATAGGCAACTACAAAAAGAATACAATAAGAAACAAGATAAAAAGTAGTCTAATGGCACCAGGAACCTTCATCATTCACAAGAAGCATTCTACAGAATTCCTGTGAGACAGGAGAGAGGAGATTAAAACAGAAAACATGGGCTGGAGAGATGGCTTAATGGTTAAGCACTTGCCTGAGATGCCTAAGGACCCCAGTTTAAGGCTCAATTCCCCAGGACCCACATTAACCAGATGCGCAAGGGGTCACACGTGTCTGGAGTTCTTTTGCAGTGGCTGGAGGCCTGAAACGCCCATTTTCTCTCTCTGTCTTTCTCTCCTCTCTCTCTCTCTCTGCTTCTTTCTCTCTCTGTCTGTCGCTCTCAAATCAATAAATAAAAATAAAAAAATAAAAAAACAGAAATCATAACTAGTAAGTTATGTAACTTCCTGTTCCATCCTCTGAATTTCTCAGCGATGATTCATTTTATTTGCTGTTCTGTCCCCTGCAACTGGTAAAGAATTGATCAATGATGGTGACTCAAAAACTATTAAATCAGAGAATAAAACACTGTCTGTTCAAGATTTACCTGAAGTTTTGGATTGATAGAAGTAATCAGATTTTACTGAACTTCCCAACCTATTATTTAACTAAGCACATTGAAGTACAAACCTGAATGATTAGAATTAATATGAATGTATGATAAACTTTAGTGTGCATATACATCTATTCTCTGTCCACGGAGAAGGTCTGGACACCCTAACTAATCCAGAAACACTGAGCATCCTTCCTGTCCAAAACGTGGTCTCACAGAACTATTATCTGCCAGGAGGAGTCAGAAGTCTTGGACAGGAAATCCACCATTCTGTACGCAGATACAGGGAAGTTGATAAAGACTTCTGGGATCATGTCCAAAAGACCCATCCATAAAGATAATAATAAATAAAATGTTGGAACCCCTTCCTGTAATGAGCCCTTTCTCTGGGTTACCATGAAGTAATTGGAAGGAAATTTCTTTTTATTGGAATACTCTAGCCAATAAATAAAGGGGGATAAAAGGGACATATTATATGTGTTATAATACTTAATGAATCCACAGATTAGACATTGAACCAAAAGGACCAACATTAAGACCCAAGGGCAGCCAGGTGTGTGACTCTGAGGGGAATGCAGCATTTGTGAAGGAATCAGGCCCAAAAGTCCACCTGAACCTCATCATTTTTTTGGCTCTTCTGCCAGATTTAAAGTACTTCAAGGAAACAAGCATTAGAGGAAAATACAGAGGAAATTATATAGCCACGTATTAGAAATGTTAACCACCAAATATAGACCACAGAAAACTTCAGGATGCGTGATCCAGTCTCTTCAGCACATGAATTAAAATTAAAATTAAAATTAAAACACATGAATTAAAATGAATTAATACAGATATGGGTGGAAGAATTATGTTGATTGGAGAACTCTGCAATATATTGACTTTAATTTGGTGCAAATTTGAATACACTTAAAAAAACCAGATAGTTAGAAGTTGAAATCTTCCTGGACAATTTAATAATATTAAGGGATCCTTATGACTTCGTGTGTGTGTGTGTTTAGTGTGTGCCATGTGGTGTGTATTCTGTCTGCCTATGTGTGTGCAGATGGGCGCACCTTGTTAACGCATGTGGAGGCCCAAAGGGAACATGGAGGACCCTCCTCTATTGCTCGTGTGCTTGTTTCTTGAGACAGAGTGTCTCACTGAGTGTGGAGCAGCTCCTATGATCAGACGACTGAGCAGCAGCCCCAGCCATTTTCCAGTCTCTGCTTTCCCAGGACTGTGGTTATAGGCTTGTGCGACAAAGCCCAGCTGTCTACGTGGGTTCCTAAGAATTGAACTTGGGGTGAATCAAGCCCTCCTGCTTCTCATGCTTGAATGGCAAGGGCTCTTATCCACATAGCCATCTCCCAAGCCCCTACTTTTTAACGCGTGATATGGTACTGATTATTTAAAACTGTCTTTTCGAAATTCATTTTATAACGCACAGGGGGAGTAATAGGATTACAGAGACTTGCTCCAGAAGTACTTGTGGAAAGCACATGCGTAAGTGAGGAATCCATGAAATAAAATGGACATAGAATTTATAATTATTGAAGTTTGAAACTACATAATATGCACAAGGAGTTTATTATGTTTAAATTTTAATCTTAATCCTTCCTTAATCTACTCTTTCCTTCCTTCTCTTCCCTTTCTCCCTTCCTTCCTTCTTCCCTTCCTCCCCCTTCTGTCCTTTCTTCTTCCTTCCTTGCTTTCTTCCTTTCTTCATTCTTTCCTTCCTTCATTCCTTCCTTCTTTCCTTCCCGTCTTCCTCTCTTTTCCTTCCTTTGAGACCGGGTCATATGATGTAGCCCAGGTTGGTCTAGAGCATTTAGTCCTCCTGGTGGGTTAAGGGAAGGCACTCACCATACTCAGATATCTACTTTTTCATCTTAATATGTTTGAAACTTTTTAAGAAAATCTCTTATGTATATTGTCCATAACTTAGTGGCATTTAAAATTTTTAATTTATTTTTAACTTCACATAAAATATATAAAAGTGGCACAGATTAGTGGATTACTACACATTGTTGGAACATATGTACCCATTTTATAAGGTTTGAATAGGGGGGCTGGAGAGATGACTTAATAGTTAAAGTACTTGCCTACAAGCCAAAAGACCCAGGTTCAATTCTCCAAGACCCACAAAAGCCAGATGCCACAAGGTGGTGCATGTGTCTGGAGTTCGTTTGCAGTGGCTAGAGACCCTGGCCCACCCATTTTCTCTTTCTCTCTCTCTCTCTTTCTCAAACAATAAATAAAAATAAATAAAAAAGTTTTAAAAAAGATTTGAATAGTGTAAACATATCCATCTCCTAATATTCTCAAAGAACTCAAAGCAAAGTAAATATTCCTAAAGAATGGAGATAAACTCCTTTTACTGATCTTTGTTTTCTGCCTTGTTACTATTAGTTTCTTAATCTCTGTGTTTATCTAGACAATTATCCTGCTCACTTCAAGATTGATGCCAACAATGGTGAAATCAGAACCACTACAATCCTGTCACACCATTATAGACCTGCCTATAGGATGACAGTCACCGCCCGTGACCAGGGAACACCTCCACTTCAAGGAGAGGCAATTATTAACATCCAGGTAAGGGAACATTCTGATATCAGTTGATGATTACACAAGTATGTAGAATGAAGCTTTACCCAGTGTTTGGATAATATTCTAAGAGCATGTTATGCTTAGTACTTCACTTATATAGAGCTAGAAGAATTTCTTTTAAAAATAGTATTTATTTGAGAGCTGGTCTGGTGGTTCTGTCAGGGGAGCGTAGTTACTCATGTACATGTACCCATGACCGAAGACCAGTCCTCCTCTATTCGGAGAAGTTCGTCCTCTTCTGCCAAGCGGGCAGCTTTTGGAGGGACTCACATGGAGCAGAGAGGAAGGGAGGGGACACCCACCTAGCTAGCCAGATCAGCCAAATCATCCCTGGTGATCAGTGGGGTGACAGATGTCACAACTAGATCACCCTCACATCCAAAGTAATATTTATTTATTAAATTTGTGTGTGTGTGTGAGAGAGAGAGAGAGAGAGAGAGAGAAAGAGAGAGAGGGAGAGAGAGACTGAGAGAGAAAATGGGCATGCCAGATCCTCTTATTTCCAATATATATATGCTACATTGTACATCTGCTTTTACTTGGGTACTGGGGGATCAAACCCAGGTCACTGGCTTTGCAAGCAAGTACCTTTCACTGCTAATCCATCTTCTCAGCCCTAAGTCATATGATTGTTTTAAAATCTCTTTCACAGAAAGTGAGAGAGAGAGAGAAAGAGGAAGATAGGGAGAATGGGCATACCAGGCCTCTAGCCAATGCAAACAAATTGCAGATGCACATGCCACCATGTGCATCTGGCTTGTGCGTATACTGTGGAATTGAACCTGGGACCTTAGGCTCCATAGGCAAGTGCCTTAACTGCTAAGGCATCTCTCTAGCTCCCAGATGATTTTTTAAAATTATTTAAATTTTTTAAATTATTTTTAAAATTATTTAAAATTAACAAGATATTCATCCATGTATGGACACTTATGTTGCCTTATGTATGAGAAATCAAGAGCCTTCTCTCATATTTATGACTGCAGGGACCTGATGAATCTGTAGGTGAGCCTTTAAACACATCTGTTTGTAAACAAATGGTCACAGTATAAATCATGGAGTTGTTTTTTTGTTCACTTGTTAAGACTTAGAACTATTCCTCAAGGTCTGTTTTAAAGTTCTATGTTACCCATAATGAATAAACAAGCTATGTGAAGTCTTCATAGCAGGAAAAGTTACCTCAACCAGTCAAAAATAGGTGACTATGTTAAGCTAGAGTCTTTGTTGGTGCCCATGACAATCAATAATATTAATATAGGTACATAAAGGCACATATGCAATAAGAGTAAATTTCCCTAAGGCTTCTTCTTTCAATCTCTATCCTTCATAGATTAAAAAATATGGACTGGTAGGAAAACTGACATGTTCATACCTCAGGTGTTCTGTGTAAGACAGAGATACTTGATATTTGTTTATTTTAAAAATGTTTATTTCTTTGAGATGCAAGGGAGAGAGAGAGAATGTGTGGGGGGGTGTATGGATGCACCAGGGCCTCCTGAAACTGCAAATGAACTCCAGACATATGCACCACTCTGTGTATTATCTGGATACTGGGGAACCAGACCCTGTCCATCAGTCCATCAGGCTTTGCAAGCAAGTGCCTTTAACAACCGAGCCATCTCTCCAGCCCTGATACTTGATATTCAAATGTACAAACATGTCATTATCAGTAGAGAGGTCTCTATGATTCCTGGCAATTTACAAAAGTAGCTATCCAACACTTTCTTTCACTAGTCTCACAAAACTATCATTTCATGCCTTGTAGCAAGTGCAAATTTCTGTAGTTTCTTCTCGCCTCAATATGCAACATTTAGTCTTCTGAGACATACTAAAATTACATTAAAATTTTCTTCTCACTAAATGACATATTTATGTATGTGTTATATACATATATATTGATATCTAAAATAAATATACATATATATTTATATATAAAATAAAGCACAAGTAGGATTTAGCTTCCAAACAATATCATAATCATATCTACAATTATATTTCAATGCTGATATTTAACAATCTTTTTAAATGTTTTAAATTAACAGCTGTTTTTGTTTTGTTCTTACTTCAGGTGATACCACTATCCAAAGGGAGAATGTTTGTTTCTCAGAATATCAGACATTTAGTTATCCCAGAAAACATGAAGCCCACAAAAATAATGAGTGTGATGAAGTCACCGGATCACTTTCCGCCACATCCTAGCGGACAACCCCACTTCAGTCTTGTTCCAGAGGACAAAGATGGCCACTTTGAAATTGACAGCTTGACAGGAGACTTGTTCCTGTCTAAGGAACTTGACTATGAAGTGACGTCTCATTATCTCTTCAGGGTGATTGCTCGAGACCACAGCCAGAGTCCTCCCCTGAACAGTACCATCTTCCTCAGCGTTGATGTGGAAGATCAGAATGACCATACCCCATCTTTCCAGGATGAGTTTATTGTGATAAGTATACAAGAGAATGTCCCTATAGGGACTCCAGTATATGTCTTCAATGCCAAAGACGGTGATGGCAGCTTCCTGAACAGTAGGGTACAGTACCTCATGGAATCCCATCATGTTGGAATGAATCCGTTCCTCATCCACCCATCCTCTGGCACACTGGTCACTGCGTGTCCCCTGGACAGAGAGCGCGCTTCAACTTTTCTCCTGACCATAACTGCATGTGACCAGGCTGTCAATGTGACGGACCGGCGGTGGGGGTCACTGGTGGCTGAAGTGGTGATCTTGGACGTCAATGACCACAGCCCCGCTTTTGTGAGCTCTCCCCTTGCCCATGTCAGAGAGGATGCTGCTGTGGGCTCCCTGGTGCACCGGGTCAGTGCCCAGGACCCAGACGCAGGAAAGAATGGAGAAGTAGCGTACCGCATCCTCTCAGGAAATGAGAACTCAACCTTTGTGCTGGATGAGTCATCAGGTACAGTGCCCTGCATACACTTCTATTTTATTTTATTTTATTTTATTTTATTTTATTTTATTTTATTTTATTTTATTTTATTTTATTTTATTTTATTTTATTCTACTGTAGTAAGAATTTTTGTTATTATTGTTGTTGTTAGAGACAGGGTCTCATGTAGCTCAGGCTGGCCTCCAACTTGATATCTCTCTGAGAATGACCATGAACTCCTGACCCTCCTGTCTGTACCACCCAAGTACTGGGATTACATGTGTGCACCATCATGCTCAACTTTGTACTCATAAAACTTAACGAATATTAAGACTTACCTTTGTAACATTGTTACTTGCACAATTCATTCCTCTTTTTTTTAAATTTCTTTGTTCATTTTTTATTTATTTATTTGAGAGCGACAGACACAGAGAGAAAGACAGATAGAGGGAGAGAGAGAGAATGGGCGCGCCAGGGCCTCCAGCCTCTGCAAACGAACTCCAGATGCGTGCGCCCCCTTGTGCATCTGGCTAACGTGGGACCTGGGGAACCGAGCCTCGAACCGAGGTCCTTAGGCTTCACAGGCAAGCACTTAACCGCTATGCCATCTCTCCAGCCCCATTCCTCTTTTTTTTAAAAAAATTTTTTTGGTTTATTTTTATTTATTTATTTGAGAGCGACAGAGAAAGAGGCAGAGAGAGAGAGAGAGAGAGAGAGAGAGAGAGAGAGAGAGAAAGAGAGAGAATGCGTGCGCCAGGGCTTCCAGCCACTGTAGACGAAATTCCAGATGCGTGCACCCCCTTGTGCATCTGGCTAACGTGGGTCCTGGGGAATCAAGCCTCGAACCGGGGTCCTTAGGCTTCACAGGCAAGCACTTAACCGCTAAGCCATCTCTCCAGCCCCAATTCATTCCTCTTGAGTGTGGGCGCAATGGTATGAACAGATCTGTGTATCCTAGTCATCTTGCTTAGCTCAAACTTCTCTGTTCCCCATTGTCCCCTTGAGCCAGCACTTGACCCGCACCATACCACTTTATGAGTCTGTGAACTTGACTATCTCAAGTACTGAAATAATATAGTTTGTGTCTATTACTGGATTATATTATTTAACAAGATGTCCTCAAAATCTATTCATGTTGTCACATACTATAAGCCTTCCTTCCGATTTTTTTAGAGGATAGGAATGTCAAGGTCTAAATTTTTTGGCTCATTATGCTGATTAACCTATATATGCTGATTAACCTATATATGATAAACATAGATGTTGCATTTTCAGAATCAACTTTCATTGGCCCATTTGCTATTATCTGTGCTTTGTAGCCCGCTCACATCTCATAGACTAGATACGCAATAGCTCCCCTAATGTTTCATTGAAGTTGGAAAGGGTCCTTAAAGTGTCATTGACATGACAAATTAACATTTTTTTAAAGACCTTGACGTGGAAACTCATCTCTACATTATGTAAACAAATATTTCTAAACAATTGGAAATAATACCTATGATTTCATGGCTGAATCCATGTGCATAGTAAGGCTCTTGCTTTTCACATCAATTGTAACACTAGTCTTTTGTTTGTTTGTTTGTTTCCTTTTTCTAGTTAGACCTTCACTCTCACCCAGGCTGACTTGGAACTCACTCTGTAGCTCCTCGAATTCGAAAGCAATCCTCCTACCTCAGTCTCCCGAGTGCTGCTATTAATGGCACACCTTACTTTTTACAAAAGCATCTCCTCACTGTCAAATGCTCTACAGAAATGTCACTCACCATATCTTCAATTGTCTTGCTGTCTTGGCCTGGCCAGAGAAGCAGGGCATGTTTTAGCGTCACTTGAAAACTAAGCACAAAGGGTCAGCCTTATGAATTTGGAAAGGAACTTCCCTCAACTTTATTTTCAGGGGATAGTAAAATATGAATGGGCCACAGAATCAATCTCTAAAATGTACTCATTTCAACATGAACTTCGGGGCGGGGGGGTTGGACATCTCAGATGTGTACAATCTGGCCAGTTGTTAAAAGGAGCATTATTTGGAATGGAATCGAATGTATAGGATTTTGGAAGTTGTGATTAGAGTCTGGCTGTATTCTGTTGGAAAATTTTATCAGAATATTTATTAAATCCTGTACATATGGTTCCATTCTGAGGCATGCATACACACCACCTACATGCCCAGCTGAGGAGAGATACTCCAGACACAGGCTGTGGATTCCTGCTATAGCTATAGCTCTCCAAGGACCCGTTTTAATGGTACTTAAAATGCTTTCCAAGATGGCTAAGGAAAGTCTATTTCAGATTGTTAAAGAGGACGAATAAAATTGAATTGTGTCTTTGTAACGTGGGGCTCATGAATCTTGAGCAATTTCACTGGCTATTTCATTTGAGATATTTTTCAAAGACATAAAATGATAATTGCAGAATGCATTCGCAGGAGATATGATTTTTCTCCCCCTCTCTGAAGGCTTGTGTTTCTTATGAAGAAGACATAGTGAGCTTTTCAGTGGCTAATGGCTGTGTACTACCAAGCGATGAGTAATTGTTGAAAAACCATTTCATAAAATTGGACTCAGTAGACCTTTTAAATTCCTTAAATAAAAGTTCTTTGAGATGCCACTGACAATCTCAAAAAAAGAATGTGACAATCACAATCAGAGAATGGCTCTCCATGGGATGCATTTCTTATTGGGCCCATGTGTTTACATGGTAGTGGGACAGAGACACATTTCATTTGTGAAATGTAGTGTCTGATTTTCACCATCTTTGCTCTCTATTGTTAAGAAAGCAAATGCCATTTAAGCGAGAGTAAATATAAACAGACAATGGCTTTAGAAGAAAACAAATGTCCTCATCTAGATGGACTCACATTTTTATAACTTGGCTACTTTCACATACGTCATGTCACATAAAGCTACAATGTTGTTAATATCATAGCATCATAGGTATTTTTAAGGTGAGGGAAATGTTGGATAGGTAAATAACTTTGATGTTCAGTCAGCACACAATGCTATAGAATAGAAATTCCTTTGTCATTCATCCTTACATTTTAAATTAACTTTTCTGACTAAAAATGTTAACTTTTTATTGCCAAAAAATATAAATTTCAAGTTAGTCTAATATATTTCATTCTCTTTTTATGATTCACTTTTGTTTTAATTTTTATTTATGAGAAAGAGAAAGAGAGAGAATGGGTACAGCAGGCCTTCTTGCTACAGCAAATAAACTTCAGACACAGGTACCACTTTGTGTGTCTGGCTTTACGAACTGGGGAAATCAAACCCAGTTCATCAGGTTTTACATGCAAGTGCTTTTAACCACTGCACCATCTCCCCAGCCCATGATTATCTTTTTATCAATGAAAACTTCTAAGGTTTTAACCTTGTAAGGCATTTTATTTCTTGGTAGAAGAAATATAGCTAACCTAGGAGGGTATTCATAACTTTCTGTGTTTCCTCTTTCAAACCAGGCTTTCTACTGACAACTTGTCCTTTGGACTATGAAGTCAAAACTCAGTACATCTTGACTTTCCTGGCCCTTGATGGTGGCATACCATCACTTTCTTCAACCCAGACAATGACAATTACTCTCCTTGATGTGAATGATGAGACACCAGTGTTTAAGCAACACCTGTATGAAGCTTCAGTTAAAGAAAACCAAAGGTCAAGAGAGTTTGTCATAAAGGTTGAAGCTGAGGACAGAGACTCAGGTAATTATAAACCTATGGAAACCTGGAAACTTATCCTAAACAAAATACTCCCAATTTATAGTTGACATAAAATGATAAATAATAAAATAAAATAATAGTTATGGAAGATCTGTTCATTGCTAGTTATTTTAAACTTCTATTATTATGAGACACAAAGGTAATATGCACTTTTATATAGTATTTGTTCTTATTGAACTTTTTTATTGTTGAGAGGGTTATACCCACTTAACATAATTTATTGATTTGACTATGATAGCAAACAGAAAGGCATCACATGTGATGGGTGCACTGGGCATAAGAAGACAATGGTCCATTATTTCTTGAGACTATATTTCCGAAGCTATGGTGTTAGCATTGGACTACCTGGGTTTGAATCTTAGTTATTTCTAACTTAAGCTGTGTAACCTTGAACAAATTACTTATCTTTCCTATTCCTCTTGTCTGTTAAAAAGAGATAACAGTACTTAATTTGTTAATTTTGTTACCAGTATTAAGGAATTATTATGTAAAATGAGCGCTTTTACCACTGTCAGGCACAAGGCAATATCAACTTCTATTATAGACCATAAATGCAGAGAAATGACTTTGAGGCTAAGTATCCATGAACATCTCAGATTTGTTTTCATTATCACTGTGGCTCTTTGGGCACATAAAGTCCAAATCTTTAGTAAAATTCTGTTCTCATTTTAAGCAAAACAATGACAAAAAGTATTGTGTTGTATCCTGTTGCTAGCATAACAGAAAATTCCAGATTTCCATCTGAACTGATACAAATAATTTAATAAGCCAGTCCTTAAGTTTCCTTTTGTGTGTACAAGCAGCATTCTATGGAGCATAAAGTGTCTTCTTGTCCTTGCAAGGGTGATCATAGATATTTCCATAGAAAGAGCAGCATTAATCATAGCATTTCCTCATCAGTCATTGACCAAAGGAGAAAAAGTATTTTTTTTTTGATCCTTCCAACTACATATCATTTGGTTACTTTGGGGAAACATGTCTTAATGAAATGCTTTGACATACATTTATCTGTATGTGATTGCTAGGCACACTAATTTCCAGCACTAACTTAACTTTTCGCTGTCTGACCAGAGTGGGGCAGTATGATTCTAGAATTCCCTTCCGCTGCTCAGAACCACAGGGGTGGAGCATGCTCACAGTGTTAGTGTCAGTCTGCACTTGAGTTTATTTGGCACAAATCTGGCGGTGTTGTTTGTCTTGGGGGTTCCAGGGACCATGGGGAATATACATCAGCATTGTGTTTCACAGTAATTCCTGTTCAATAAAATCCTATTAGGATGCTCTCTGTTGTAATGGAAACTACAAAGAGTGCAGGCGTACCACGAAACCATTGCTGTGTGACTTAGTCACCGGGTGAGAAGCTTTCTCCTCTCAGCCTTACTATGTACTGTTAATCTAAATATTCTACGACGAACTCTGCTGAAATGATTTCGTTTCCCATAATATTGAGAGGGGAGAAAAGAACTTCTCTCTCAAATTTTCTCAGAAATTAACTAAAGATGATAAAATCCTTAATGTACTCTTTTATTTTTTACTATCAAGCTGCCTATTATTTTTTTTATTTTTTTTAATTTTTATTAACATTTTCCATGATTATAAAATATATCCCATGGTAATTCCCTCCCTCCCCACCCCCACACTTTCCCGTTTGAAATTCCATTCTCCATCATATTACCTCCCCATTACAATCATTGTAATTACATATATACAATATCAACCTATTAAGTATCCTCCTCCCTTCCTTTCTCCACCCTTTATGTCTCCTTTTCAACTTACTGGCCTCTGCTACTAAGTATTTTCATTCTCACGCAGAAGCCCAGTCATCTGTAGCTAGGATCCACATATGAGAGAGAACATGTGGCGCTTGGCTTTCTGGGCCTGGGTTACCTCACTTAGTATAATACTTTCCAGGTCCATCCATTTTTCTGCAAATTTCATAACTTCATTTTTCTTTACCGCTGAGTAGAACTCCATTGTATAAATGTACCACATCTTCATTATCCACTCATCTGTTGAGGGACATCTAGGCTGGTTCCATTTCCCAGCTATTATAAATTGAGCAGCAATAAACATGGTTGAGCATGTACTTCTAAGGAAATGAGATGAGTCCTTTGGATATATTCAAGCTGCCTATTATTAATGACACTAGTTTTAGAATTCATAGCCTGCATCCTGTTGAAAATGATTGAGTTCCAAGCTCATGATTACAGAGATCATGATTACAACTGAAAATTTACATGCAAAATTGTTGATTTTTTTTATTTGCTTTACTGGGTGTTCAAAATGCATTATAACACCTTTGTAAGTCTCAGGAATCCTTACATATTTTAGAGATGGTTTGAGTTTACTGGAAATCTCCATGTTTTCTAATGAGGCACGAACTGTGAAGCAGGCTGTTATGTAAATATCAGTTATGTTTGAAATTTCCCCTCAATCTTTTGTTTTGTTTTGTTTTATTTTTACTTAGTAGGTTAAGACAATGAAACAGGATTATACAAGATAATTAAATGACGTACTTGAGAATTTTAGCATAACTGGCATTGGGTTGGAATTTATGAATGGTTTACTTATAGCATGCATTTAAAAAAATACTATAGCATTACTTAATTACAGAGAACTTAACATATGTTTTCTGGCATTCTACAACGCAGTTTGAAAAAAAATATGTAAGCACACTGTTTTGTTTGGCATCCAAAACCCACAGAGATTTGAATGTTTATGTTGTATGACTCATACTAATTCCAGCAGGAGTTTCCTCTTGTATTAAAAAAAAAAAACTACCAGATTTTTAACTGGGGTATTAAAACCCCTCCAGCATTCGGTGCCCCCAACAAAGCTCCATTGTTAATGACGAAGGACCTGCCCTTGCGGGTGCCATCCCACCTCCCTGGAGGGAGATGTTTCTCCCTAGGGAAGGTGACTTACTTGGGCTGGTACAGTTACCCATTAGTGGATTATACACAATGATTTAACAGGATATTGATATGCAGAAATATAAAATTTGTTAATGAGATGTTATTTTCTATTCCATTAAAAATGCATTCTCTTGGGGCTGGAGGGATGGCTTAGCAGTTAAGGCACTTGCCTGCAAAGCCTAAGGACCCAGGTTCAATTCTCCAGGACCCACATAAACCAGATGCACAAGGTAATGCATGCATCTCCAGTTGGTTTGCACTGGCTAGAGGCCCTGGTGTGCCTATTCTCTACCTTACTCTGTCTCTGTCTCTCTCCCTCTATCAAACAAAAAAAAATTAAATATTTTTTTTAAAAAATGCACTTCTGGGCTGGAGAGATGGTTTAGTGGTTAAGGTGCTTGCCTATGAAGCCTGAGAACCCTTGTGCGACTCTCCAGATCCCACAGAAGCCAGAGGCACAAAGGTGAGGCAAGCACAAAGTCGCCTATGTCCAATAGGTGGCGCATGAGTTTGATTGCAGTGCCTGGAGGTCCTGGTGCCAATTCTCTCTGTCTCTCAATCTCAATTTTTCTCCAAATTAACTAATTAATTAAGCAAAAACCATTCTCTACCTGGCATCACCTTGAATAAACTACATCTGTTTCTTGACATGACTTCCTCTGTGTAAGATGTACAATGTTACCCTCCAAAGCTCCTCTTGGAGCCAGAGAAAACAGTACTTACTTTTCTAAGATGCCATTAATCATAAGAGGCATCTACTATCAGATACGTAAAATGCTGGGGCGGGGGGGGAGATGAGTCTGGAAGTAATGAAAGGAGATAAGTAAGGTTCCTTACCCCCTTCACTGCTGAAGTACACTATACTAGGCATTGTCCTCATGAACAATTATAAGGCACCATCTATATACCTTTTAAAGGAAAAGTACTTGTGCCTGTACCGAAGAACAGAGAGGTAAAAAAATAGCTCCTCCTCTTCATTCTGTTCCTCAGTTTTGGGACTCTAATCCAGGGAATTTCAAATGCTACACAATTGCTTTACCACTGAGCTACATCCATAGCCCCAGATGCCAAAATGACATAATCACCTTGTGTAAAACATATGGTTCTAGTGGACACTCCAGCTGGCTATTCAGGGTACTTTGCCAGTTTCGCCGCGCAGTGGCATTTCTTCTGGGTTATCCACCGAGGCACGATGCCCATCACAGCTCACCTGCGTGTTATCGGTAGTGACTCACTGACAGGCTTTGGATCCTGTGCCAAGAGCTCGTCCTGCGTTCCTACATTCAGCCCGACCCCAGGATGCAGAATGAGAGCCGCAGGACTTGGGCAACCCATCCGTCTCACTCGTTTTGTGCCCAGTTCTAACATTTTTGGTTTTACCCAAGTCCAAACATAAGAAATTCGAGGTGGACTAGGACTTTGGGCCCTTCAAAGCTTGAATTTCCCCACCTGAGGTCCTGGGCATTGCCAGAGGAAGTCACAGTGACAGGCCAGGTGGTCACCACCTGCCCGGGCTCTGGTGCTTGGGCTAAAGTCTTACGACCGCTCTGCTGGCCTTCTGTGGATGGCTAGTTGGTCCTCTTCATGTAAATTTTCTCTATGTAGACTCAAAATATAGATGTATTTGCAGAAAGATCAAAACAACTACAACAATAACAACAACAACAACAAAATAAGGACCAATCATGACCTCACTAGATTACAGATGATCCCTGGAAAATCTCTGGTCTATGTTCTGGCTGCATTGGATGCGCTATACTATAACTGTGTATTTTTTTTTTTCACATATCTGCCTCCCATCTAGGCTCTGAACTTCTGGATTCAGTATGTTTTATTTACTTCACACTCAGATCACTAGGGTAGTGTAAGATAAGATAAACTCAAGCAGTGATTTTGTCTCTACGGTCTCAGCAAGCCAAGCATGTGAGACATTGATGGCCTTGGGCTGCCTGCCCTCGAAATTGATCATTAATTCACTAATTTAATTCTTTTGACAATTCAGCAGGCATGTCCTCCTGTGGCTTTAGAAATATCTCAGGGGTGGATATTGTGCGATTAATGAATACGTGGAAAAAATGGTCTTCCTAAAATGTTGGCCAGAATATTATACTTTGTCCCTGTCAGAATTTCCTATTAATTTCTTATAGTCTGTGTATGGGGATAAATTTCTCTCTTTGACCTTAATAGGAAGACATTTTAAGATGTGGCTTCAGCACTTATACAGTACTTAAAACTCCAGTCACTCCTCCATCTTCTACTTTAGAACAGGATTTTCAATTACATTTTCCTACAAAAGTCAATATTTTAAAAACTTACAGGTCTGTTTATGATGTCTGTTTCTCCGTTCTGATTCGGCAGCAAGATGACAGCTATGGTTAACTCATAATAAAGTGAGTGTGGCTGCATGCCAGCCAATTTCTACAAAACAAGGATGAGACCAGATTTGCCCACTGATCTGGATTTTGCCATCCCCATTGTCTAACATGAATGGCTCATAAAGGCATCAAAATGACTGCTTTTTGTTTATCAGATCCAAGTATCACAAAGTCATCAAAGATGTAGACTGATGGGACATTCCACTGGACACCCAGGTCACTAATATCTCTGTTGAGTCAATGCTGGTAAAGAGTGAATGTCTGAGTACAGATATCCTGGTTTTTTTTTGTTTTGTTTTGTTTTCCGAAGTAAATGCAAGTGACTTCTGGTAGTCCTTATAAATTAAAGTGTTTTTTTCTTCAAATATGGTCTCATGACTAGTGACATATTCACCCATAGCCCACAGAGGACATCTCCCACACAAGATGTCACGGAGAGTGGTGTCCTCCTAAGTAGTTTAATTCCTAGTGTCTTTATGGAGGGAGGCTCCTCTGAACTCTGGATAAATTTACTGAGGTGAGGATGGGCATGCCAGCCACAGAAAACCCATCTTTCTTTCCCCATTTCCTTGCATTTTGGATTCTTTGCAGAACAGTATTTTAGAGAGGATTTGGCTTCTCAACTGCAGTTGATTGTAGGGTCACACTGAATCCAATCAATCCAATGGTCACGGACAAACCCAATGAGCCAACACTTTCAATTCAGAATCCCTAGTTGATATACTCTATCAGTAATTCTATCACTAGCCAATGCTATGTTCTAGCTTCCCACACACTTCCCTTCTTCCATGGATCAGTGTCTTTAGACATGATTTTTACATGCGTGCCTCTGATTTGCCAGCATCAGTGGTTATCATTCTCTGACTGAGCCAGGTTTGCTCTCTGCTGCCTGGAGTATATCAGAACATAACTGGATTTTGGTTTGAGTGGGACTAGGCACCCCCCCCCCCCCCGCAATGTATCAGCCACTGAGTTTGTTTGGGTCTGATGTGGACAGAGAGGTAGGTATTTGGGGGCTTTCCTAGTAGTCCAGCAATTTTCTCAGAGTTGAGCAGCATGTTCACAGTCTCAGCTTATAACTTACTTTCTGTAAATCTGTGGTGCATTCAGAAACATCACCCGATATTACCCCCCTCTTCACCACCGTGCAGTCGGAGTTAGGGCCACTCGACGTGCTAACTTCATCATGGTCCAACCCAGAGTACCACTTACTTCACCACTTTATCACTGAAAGCAAATTTCCCCTGGCAAGAGACTTAACACTGTATCCAAGGATGAAACATGCCAGAATCCCAGCTATAGAAGACCTTTTCCTTTTGCCAAGTAATCATATCTGTCAGGAAAATTAGATGCTGTAATATAGATGCTGGACATTGAATAAGCAAAGACAGACTATGAAGAACTCCCAGAAAATGAAAAAGAAAGAGAAAAAAAAGAAAAAAAAAACCTCTAGGGAGCAAATAACTTGTGAGGCAAAGAGGAGTTTGGGAGCTGAGGAAGAACATGAAGGAGGAGAGCATGCAGAGCCGGGATGGAACAGCTTTCCTGGTCAAAATAGGGGACACCTACTTCTTCCTCTTTCTGACTTTCAGTCTCCTTCTAGTGTCCTTGTGTGACAACTCTTGGAGGAAGTAAAGGGAAAAGCACATGTGTGGTCTCAGATCCTAGCATCAGGGACCAGAACAGGAAGAATGGATGGAAGTGAAGCAAAGAGAACGGCAATTCCAAGCCCGTCCCCACAGAAACAGACAGCCTGCTTGGGGAATATAAGAGAAGTCCAGGAACATAAGGAGCGAGTCTGTGAGGAGAGGTGGGGAACTAAACAGGTCCATCACATGAAGGGCTTTGTAGATGCTGAGAAAGTGTTTGGACTTTGTTTTGAGCTCACTGACGCTCATTTTTCCCCTCTCCCTCTCTACTGGTTAATTCCTGCTCATCTTCAGGATCCCGTAGGAAGCAACCAGGCTTAGCCAGTGCTTGGTTTTCTCATGTGGAATTTTAATCACGTTTGCTTGTCAGCATCCAAGACTGTGCCATAAGGCCCGTGAGGACAAAGACTTTGTGTCCTTGCTAGCACCTGTATTTTTAGCACATGGCCTGTTACCCTGGAGCTCTGTTGATTGAATGGGATAATCAGTGCACAATCCACCTATCTGGGACAGCCTCCCTGCTCTGTTCCCTCATAGCTGCATACATCCCATCACTCCACAGCTCACTGAGTTCATTGTCTCTTGCACTAATGGGGCATTCTGATGACCAAGATAATTATCGTAGCAATGCCCTTTCCACTCGGGTCTCCGTTCGTGACTGGGACCGAGTACTTAAAGGGAAACTGGATTCACGTTGGTTCAGAGCGCCAGCGCTTCCAGCAGACACGGAACACCGCGGTAGGGAAGACATCGCAGTAGGGGCTGGAGGGCACTAGTCTCATCCACCCACAGCTAAGCAGCCGAGAGACAGAAGCTGGAGAGACGGAGACAGAGCGGGAAGTGGGGCTGGGCTATGCACCTCAATAGGTATCCCCGGACAGGCTCCACCTCCCAAAGATTCCACCACCTCTCCAAACAGGGCCACCAGCTGGGGACCAAGGGTTCAAATCCACGAGCCCATGGGGGGCATCTGACTGAAGACAGCACTGACATTAGGTGAACAGGCATTGCATGAATAAGCACATGAGGAAAAGAGGAGAGGAGGGAAAGAAAGAAAGAAGGAAAGAAAGGAAATAACCAAACAGCGGGAGGTCAAGGCAGCTACGTGGCACCATCTGTATAGGGATAGAAACTAACATCCTTAGAAGGGGCAGAACACAGGATGGATGTGCGTGGTGAGATGCTAATTAAAGGACATCAGTTGCTAATGAACGTAAATCACTGTATCCCATTCCAGAAATCAGTGAAAAAATGTCATAAAGAAATGGCAAGGACCACCTCTGGGGCTCAGTAGAGGTGTACTTACCAAGCATGAAAGACACTGTACCTAGTACCATAAGACAAACTCTATATATGTCATTTGCAAAAAAAAATAGCAAAAACAACTTTTTAAATTTTCTACTCCTCTTTCCCTATTTCTCTCCTCTTCATTTATTCTACCTGATATTTTTAAATGCCAAACAGCAGTACATGATGCCTTAGATAAGAGAAATGGTTAAGAACTACAGATGACCAGCAGATTTATGACCAGAAAATCATCAGTTAGAGCAGAAAGAGTAGCTTGGAATGACGGTGGGCTTTCGTTCACTCCAGAGAATGGACAACATTGCTCAATAAAATTTGGCTACCAAAAAATAAACAACAACAACAACAAAAAGCAGCAGGAGAAAGGAAAGCTTACTTTTTGTAGATAGAGAAGAATATACTTAAGGCAAGAAAATTCTTTTGGAGAAAGACTACTGCTGGTAGGAAAATTCTAAGAGAGACCATGGATGAGTTGCCTGTGCCACTGAGATGGAAATTTGAAAGGCAAAGTACAGGGCAGGTTTGGAAAGTGGAGAGAGTTCTTCCTTACTGCTTTTTCTTTCTTTCCGTGAAGGAGCCTGTGAGACTGAGCCAGGAGGCACTGGGTAGGAAGGAGAGAGACTTCACGGAGGTGGGGTGACTGAGGACAGCTGCCAAGATGGCAGAGACATTTCACTGGCCTCAGATTGTGCTGGTGTGACTGTTTCTTCCTCCGGGCCTCTGTGGGATAATCAAGGAGAGCAGAGGAGCTGAGGCTGTGATGGGCATCTCTAGCCAACAGCCATGTGGCCTGAGGAAAAAGCAGAGGGACACTCAGGCTGGGCTGGTGCTCCAGAGGAAGTCACCTAAGAGAGGACATCGTCCTCGAGGGATGTATTAAAGGAGTCACAGGGCTGCAGGGACTGAGGTCTCAGAGTGGGGAGTAGAGAGTGCTGTGTACCCACACAGGCACATGCCCATCTTTCACCAGCAACGTGCCCCCTGGATCTTGCAAGGATCTCCAGGTGCAGATTTCCAACGTCTCGTAATGTGATGGAATTAGGCAAAACCATTGTGATTTCATTTTAGTTTTCTTAGCTCTCTTGTTTGTTTTCTGAAGGATTACCAGAGGGTGGGCACAGTGGTGGGGGGGAGGGGCTTGCAAAGAGGTAAGTCACTACTTACAACCACAAGAAGGTGGGAAGAATTATGTCTCAAAGTATGTGGCATCACATGTCTCACTGCAGATAGGAGATTGGCTGCTAGGTCAGCCGAAGAGCAAGGCATGAACAAACACTCAGCAGCCACTCGGTGGGTTACCTCCTAAGGCTGAGAATAAACAGGGTCCTATTACTGAGCACAGACTCTTAACTAGTGGCTAACCTACAGAAATTATCATCTGCCCCACAAGCTTACAATTATGTCGTTAAATCATAATCATGGGTGTTAGAAGGAGTAATTAGGAATACGTTGTAGAATTGCACACTCATAAGAAAAATTTTATGGGCAGGGAAAAATCCCGAACATTCACTAAGGTGAGGTCTCACAAGACTTTTGAAAATCATACATTTCGGCTCATGAGACCTTTATTTCACAAGAGCATGCAGAGAGGGTTTACTCTGACCTTAATTAGAAGACTGTTTAAGAATCCAGCTTTTCTTATCTATGGCCTAACGTGTGCATAAGAAAATGGTCAAATTACCCAAAGAGATAATTGCTAAGTTGTTTTTTAATCTCTTCCTGAAGGAGTCAATTCCAAACTTCAGTTTGAAATCATGCCGGGGGCTTTCTTTGGGTTGTTTGAGATCAATCCTGACACAGGAGAGGTGGTGACGGCTGCCACGCTGGACAGAGAAGCTGAGGAAGTCTTCACTCTCCGAGGTAAGGCACCTCGCCCTCACTCTGTGTATCCTTATAAAATCCAGACAAGGGTTGCAAAGATGGCCCAGCAGGTAAGGCACGTGCCTGCAAAACCTAACGACTTCAGGTGGAATCCCCAGCTCCCATGAAAAGCCAGTGGCACAAAGTGGTATATGCATCTGGAGTTTATTTGCAGTGGCTGGAGGCCTTGGCATGCCTATTCTCTCTCTCATCTCTGTACCTCTCTGTTTGCAAATAAACTACATATATATACGCACACACACATACACATACACATACATACATATATTCAGAAAGGTCACAGGGTCAGTAGGATGTCTTTAAATGAAATGTTGTAGATATAGGTCTCTCAGTTAGTAGTGTGCTCTGTCTATGGGGAACAGGACAGCTGAGAGAGGAGTTGATGGCCACAATTCATCCATCATTGTGTTTTTTGTCAGTACTTGTACGAGACGCGGGAGTCCCTTCATTATCCAGCACCACAACAATTCTCTGCACAGTCGAAGATGAAAACGATCATCCCCCAGTGCCTGTTGCCCCCAGTCATGCCATTGAGGTTCTGGAAAACCGAGAGCCAGAGGTCGTCTACACTGTGTGGGCTTTTGATATGGATGCAGGCAGTAATGGAGTGGTCACATATCACATCGTTGGTAAGCATTTGTAAATCAGAATTCTCTCCACGGTGCAAATTGCAGGATGATTCTACTTGGTAGCTGTTGTGTTGTCCTGCAAAATCTGCACCCACTGATGGCTTCCCGCAAGGTTTCCTCACCACCTCTTCCCATGGCCACTGTGATCCGTTGCTGTCCAAGTTCTTTAAAAATGGGCTCTTTAAATTCTCCTGAATTTACTTCTACAGTAAACGCTAGGTGGTATACAGATTTCCTAATTTGTCTCTTCCATAGAATGAGTTATTTATTTTTATATTCTGAATTAATGTTTTTCCTACATCCTTGTAGAATTTATGAAAACAAAATAGATTTTTATGCTTTAAAGTTCAGTTAGGGCTGGAGAAATGGCTTAGGGGTTAAGGCATTTGCCTGAAAAAACTAAGGACCCTGGTTTGATTCCCCAAGACCCACATTAACCAGATGCACAAGGGGGCACATGCATCTGGAATTCGCTTGCAGTGGCTGGAGGCCCTAGCACACCCATTCTCTCTCTCTCTTTCTCTCAAATAAATAAATTAAAAAAAATTTTTTAAAAGAGCAACTTACCTGAGCAGTACTGATTTTTTTGTGTTAGTCAGCTTTCTGTAACAGCCATACCTGAGAGTGAAAAGTTAGTGGGGGTCACAGGTTTGGATCTTCCTGTTCATCATCATGAGCAGTGTTGCTTTGGGCCTAGGGAAGCACATGCCAGACCAAACCTTCCAGCATCATGATCTAGGAAACGTAAGAGTGAAGGAAGGAGCCAGATGCCCATCAACCCTTCCAAGGTCACATCCACTGTGACCTAAATCCATGGGAGATCTAGTCAAGGGTCCAGCTAATTGTTACAAAGCAGTAGGTCTCACATCCAAAGCATCCGAGGATGTGTCACGGGGTACACACCAATGGGGCATGACTGGTGTAGTGAGTAACATTTGGGAAAATTATTATAATCTGTTATTTCTTTATCATTTTATTATTTATTTATTAGTTACAGAGGGACTGAGGGATAGAGAATAGGAGAGCCAGGGCCTCCAGCCACTGCAAACAAACTCCAGATGCATGCACCATGATGTGCATCTGGTTAAAGTGGGACCTGGAGAACTGAACCTGGGTCCTTAGTCTTTGCAGGCTAGCTTCTTAACTGCTAAGCCATCTCTCCAGCCCTGTTAATTTTTGATTGATATAAAAATGGATATACTGTTTCTTATGCTTGAATCTTCATTGCAAATGAAACACACATTGCAATGTTCTCAAGAAAAGAAACGTATGACTACATAAAGTTGTAAATACACACAAAAATTATTCAAGGTGGGCTGGAGAGATTGCACAGTGGTTAAAGCACCTGACTGTGAAGTTTAAGGACCCAAGTTTGATTCCTCAGTACCCACGTAAGCCAGACGTACACGATGGTGAATGCATGTAGAGTTCTTTTGCAGTGGCTGGAGGCCCTGGCATGCCCATTATCTCTCTTTGCTTTTATTTCTCTCATAAATAAATAACTATATTTTAAAAAATCACTCAAGGGCTAGAGAAATGGCTAGGGGTTAAGACACTTGTGTGCAAAGCATAAGAACCCAGGTTCAATTCCCCAGTACCCACATAATGCCAAAGGCACAAAGTGACACATGCATCTGGAGTTTTTCAGTAAGTAGATGCCCTGGTGTGCCCATTCTCTCTCTCTTCTCTTTGCCTGTCTTTGTTTGTGAATAAATAAAATTAAAAAGCCATTCAAGATGTATATACCAAGATGTATAGTGAATGATATTGCTCATCTCCTGTTGGAAAATTTATAAGGGAAGGATGGAGTTTACCATGCTCACTGTTCTCAGAACCTACAAAAGTACTAAGATCTAGCAATCTGCAAATAAACATTCCCAAATGACTAAGTGAACACATTGTAATGCTGGGAAAAGTATATGGCTTTTTTGATTCAAATACATTTTCAATTGTTTCCCACAACAGATGGAAATACTGATGACTACTTTGCCATTCATGAAAGGTCAGGAGAGCTCTCAACCACTCGTGCTTTGGACCGGGAGCAAATCCACAATTTCACCCTCATTATTCTGTGCTCTGACCTGGGGCATCCACCTCGGAGCTCTGTGATGCAGTTGCAAGTCAGGGTTTTAGACGACAATGACCACAGCCCTTCCTTTCCCATGCTACATTACCACTCGTCTGTGAGGGAAGATGCCCCGGTGGGAACCGTGGTCGTGACACTTACTGCTGTGGACAGGGACGAGGGCCTCAATGGGCAGACAGAGTACTTTCTGCTGGATCAAAGTTCTGGTGCGTTCACTATCGACCTGCTGACAGGCGTTATGAGAACTGGCCTCCCTCTTGACCGAGAATCCAGATCTCAGCACACATTTCAAGTTGTGGCCAGAGACTGCAGTGTCCAAGGCCCAAGAAGCACTGTGGTTACTATAACGATATCTGTCACCGATACCAATGACAACTACCCCATTTGGGAACAGAACCCTGTGGATGTTTTTCTTTCTCCCAGTCTACCTATAAAGCACACCATTGCTCATCTGAGAGCCCACGACCCAGATGCAGGAGCCAACGGGACTGTCACTTTCAGTTTTGAAGGCGCGCCCTCACTGTTCTCCATTGATGAATACACTGGGGACATCAAGCTTCAGCAACACCCGGCTTCAGCATACTTTCCCACGTGGCTGCTGGTAAAAGCCACAGATCAAGGGGCTCCAGCGAGGACAAGCACAGGTCTCTTGGTCGTTCACATGGAAGGAGAAGAGGTGAAGATCACCTTCAGCCACTCTCTATACGAAGGACTTGTGAGTGAGAACTGTGAGGCAGGTGAGTGACCCCCCCCCATCCGACACCCCAGTTTGGGGGAAAAATGTTTCTGTTGGTCTTCACGCCTGTGTGTGTGCATTTACCCGTTGTTTCTCTGGTTTTCTCTGAGGTGAGGTTGTGTGTTCCCTCTGCTTTCTGTCGTTTTGTCTCTGCGGGGTCTTTTGCGCTCCCGCGTGTATTTTCAGATTGCCTTTCCTGTTTCTTTGGGAAAATGTTATTAGAATTTTGATGGGGATTGCATCCAGTCTATAGATCCCTTTCCATAACATAGCCATTTTCACATTATTATTATTATTTTTTTGGTCAGTTCATGGGTATGAGCGCTCTTCTGTTGTTTTTGTTTTCCTCAAGTAATTTAAAGATTTTTATTGGAAACAATTTTTACATTCTCAATTAGGTTGATTACTAGGTATTTTATTGGGTAGAAAAAACTTATGAATGGAAAATTTTCCTGCAATCAACCAGCCAGACAAGAGTTACACACTTATGCAACAGTGGCACACAGCCTCTGCGGGTAACCATCTGTTCTCTGACTGAACAGGAGGCCCGCTCAGTGGGAGAGGCCTTGTTTCCCGATTTCTTTCTCCACATGTTTATCATCAGTAGGTAAGAAAGTTACTGCTCTTTTGTATATTTCTTTGTACCCTGCTACACTTTTGCAAGTGTCAGACCTAAGTCTCCTAATGGATTCTCCAAGGTCTTCTAAGCATAGGATCATGCTGCCTACAAACAGTGATATTTTTACTTCTTCTTTTCCTAGTTGTATCTCGTTAATTTCTTTCTCATTTAATTGCTCAGTCTAATTCTTAAAGCACTATAGTAAGTATGGTCTGGCAGAATTAACACCCTTCTCTGTTTCCTGATATTTGAAGGAACACTTTCTATTTCTCCCAGTTTCATATCATGTTGACTGCAAGCTTGTCATTTATAGCCCTTTTAAAATGCTGAGTCATGTTTCTTCTATTTCTCTAGTTTCTTCTGAGCTTTTATCATGCCTTTCTAAAAGCAATTTTTTCCTGCTCCTATTGAGATGAGATTTCTGTCCTATAATCTATCTGTGAGCTATATTACATTTATTGGTTGCATATGTTGATAACCATTCTCGTATCTCTGGATTGAGATCAACTTGGCCATGGTGTATGATCTTAATGTGTTTTTAATTCTGTTTGCAAGTATCTTATTGGCACTCTTTTCATCCATGTTTAGCAGGGAAACTGGTCTATGGTTTTATTTTGGTGGTATCCTTTTCGGGTTTGAGGATCAGGCATCATAGAATGAGGGTTCCTTCCTTCTGTATTTTATGGCATTGTGTGGAATAGAAGTTTTGGTATTCTTCAAAGGTTTCATAGATCTGTCCAGTCCTAGGTGTGGCTTTGGTGGGAAGCTTACTGCTGCAAACTCAACTCATTATGGATCTGGTTAAGTAGTTTGTGTCCTCTTGGTTTCGTTATTTTTTTCTTGATTTAATTTTGATATAACCTATATGTCTAGGAAACTATTGGATTCTTCTAGATATTCCAGCATTTTGTTAATATGAACTTTTAAAGCATTTCCTAATGATCAGCTGGATTTCAATGGAATTTGTTATAAATGCCAAGTTTTCAATTCTGATTTTATTAATTTGGATCTTTTTCTTTTCTTTCCTCTGTTACTTTCAGTTAGTTTTCGATCTCTTTTTTTTTTTTTCAAAGAGCTAGCTCTTGGCTTGAATTCATGTGTTATTGTTTTAGTCACTGTTTCATTAATTTCTGTCCTGATCTTTATTACTTGCCGTTTATTGCTTTCATGTTAGGATTGTTCTTGTTTCCCAAGGCCTTGAAGAATAGCACTGTGTTATTTACTTGAGATTTTTTATTTTATTTTATTGTGTGTATATATGTCTGTGCCGTGTGTGTGTGTGTGTGTGTGTGTGTGTGTGTGTGTGCTTGGGTCCAGAGTATGATAAGGGTTGTCTTCCTCAATTGTTCCATTTCATTTTACCAACAGAATAAAGGGTCTCTCACTTGAGCCCAGAGCTCACAATTCAGCTAGTCTAGGTATCCAGCTGGCCAAGGACTTTCCTTGTCTCTGCTTCCCTGTGCTCTGGGATTGCAGACAGTCTACCATCCCCTCCTAGCACAGAAGCTGGTGGTCTGAGCTCTGATCCCCATAATTGCCTGGCAAGTGCTGTATCCACAGAGCAATTGCCCCAGCTTTCTCTGGTTTTTATTATTTATTTATTTATTTGCAAGAAGAGACAGAGATAGACAGAAGAGAGGTAGACAGAAGGAATAGGTTCACCAAGTCTTGCAGCCACTGCAAACAAACTCCAGAAGTATGCAGCACTTTGTGCATCAGGCTTTACATGCGTAATGGGGAATTGAACCCAGCTTGTTAGGCTTTGCTGGCAAGTACCTTAACAGCTGAGCCTTTTCTCTGATTTTTAATATAAGCAGTCATGGCTGTCAACTTTCCTATTGGATCAGCCTTTGCTATAGCTCAAAGGTTTGAACAAAATGTGCTTTCACCTTTAACAAATTCTAGGGATTTTTAAAAATATTGTGCATTTGCAAGCAGAATATTAGAGTGAGAGAAAGAGAGAGTCATAGAGGGAGAGAATGGGCACACCAGGGTCTCTTGCCATTGCAAATGCTAATGAACTCCAGATGTATGTGCCACTTTGTGTAGCATCTGGCTTTATATGGGTACTGCGGATCAATCCCAGCTCACCAGACTTTGCAAGAAGGAACCTTTCCAGCTCCCAATTCTAAGAATTTTTTCAATTTCCCTCCATATTTCTTCAGTGTTACACTGGGCATCCTAGGCTCTATTGTTCAGTCTCCTAGTATTTATATCAAGTTTCTTCCGCCTTTATTGGTGGTTGTATTCCTGTAGAATGACGTCCAGAAGGAAGGCTTCCATGGGACTGATTCATGCTGTCTTAAGTTACTTGTAATTCCCTTCCCCACCTCCTCGACCCTTACCTCTTGAAAACCCTCCCATCTCTCTCTTCTGTCCCTCACCTAGCCTGGTAAATATTTCCTCCTTTTCTCCCTTCTTCTTTCTCCTGGCCTCCTTCTAGTCTCAGGTCCATATTCCTGACACTTACTGTCATTTACACACATCTCCACTTGATCCAAGTTAGAATCCGCAGATGAGAGACAACAAGAGACTTTTGTCTTTCTGTGCCTGGCTGACCTAGCTTAAAATGACTCCCTCCCCCCCATGACCCCAACACCATCCATCTTCCTACAGATTTCATTTTTCCCTTAACCACTGTGGAGAATTCCATTGTGTGTATGTTCTTCACCTGTCTCTCTCCCAGGGCCTGTGGCAGGTTGGATTTGGTGTCCCTGACTTGTGAGATCTCCCTATGTTTAGACACCCAGGGTAGCCCAGTTGTAAGCAACATGATACCTGTGAAGATGGCGGCTGACCATTGTCATCTGAGTCATATCTAGTGACAAAGTGGAATTCGGCCCTTTCCAGAGAAGTCACGGTCTCACCAAAACCCTCACCTGAATCTGAGGCTGCTGAGAACGGTGGGCTTGGTGTGTGAGCAGTGACCCCAGCCTCTTTCCAGCAGGGG
The DNA here is from genome assembly GCF_020740685.1 of Jaculus jaculus. Classification (NCBI taxonomy): domain Eukaryota; kingdom Metazoa; phylum Chordata; class Mammalia; order Rodentia; family Dipodidae; genus Jaculus; species Jaculus jaculus. The sequence goes on along the minus strand of NC_059113.1, from coordinate 101,469,724 downwards.
CCCCTGGACGTGGCTGCTGTCTTCTTGCCATTTTCTTTCTTTACACGTTTCTGCTCCTTAAGAGTATTCCCAGCACTCTATCTCTGTTTGGAATAGAGTACATTCTTTCTTAGCCTGACCCTTGTACATCTCCCAGAGGCAGCTTCTCATGGGCCACATTACCTGCAGGTCTTAAATCTTTTGAAAAGTTTAGAATAAACCCTTGAGAACCCACAGTGTTGAAATCTACTACACGACACCCAGCAGCCTTCCAGAAGTCACTTTAGTCTTTCCTTCCTTTTACTTCCAGTTCTCTAGGTATCCCAGTGAAGTTGAGCCGGCAACACTCCTCCTCAGTCCGTGCTATTCAGAACTGCATGAATTTCTTTAAATTATCCTGAGGGAGAAAGTTGCCATTATGGATTATGTTGATACCCTGGCTCAAAGGAAGTGCTCAGGATTAGAAAAAGCTGAAATAATACTGAAACATGAGACACAGGAGGACACTCTAGCCAGTAAGATATTTTTAATATTGTAAAATAAGTAACATAGATCTTGATGTTTTGGAGGGAAAAATACCGTCTTCCCGCACCTTGGCAGAGGACGCAGTGAGCTGCCGCCCTCCGTCAGCTGAGCAATGTGGGGACGGGAGCCGGGTTCCCGTGGCAGGCTGGCCGAGCCCGGCATGCCTCCCCTGCCCACGCTGAACAAGCTCGCCTTCTTCTCTCTAAGCAGAGATGGCAATGTCCTCCTCACAAGGATGCTGTGGGAACTAAATTGGGTTGTAGGAGGACAGTCGTCATCGTGGCTGCTGCTGGATGCCATCTGTGCTAATCCTTACTTGAAGTGCACAAAGTTAGCGGCGCAAGTCCTCAGCAGAGCTGGCCATCGCCACACAGCCGTACGATCATTAGGGAATCCTCGCAGCTTTTAAAGCGCTGCCATTGGGTTCATTTTCTCCTCAAACTCGTTAAGTATCAAACTTTCCCGAAAAGAGGCTCTGTGTTGCTGGTGAGTGTGGGAATTTTTATCATGCTGGAAAAGAAACAAGGAAACAAACATTTTCTTATTCCTGCTTCATTCCTTAGGACCAGCCTCATGGCAACATGAAATTCACTGTGCGTACCATGTAGACAGCCACGCACAATATGGAGTTCATTACCTTAGCTCTGCGGGAGACAAAAACAAACAAACAAAAAAAAGTTGTAGGCAAGATCAAGTTTTCTCAGAGGAAGATGCATCCTCCCTAAGGTAGTTTTTATCTTGTAAGTTATCCCAGCTCCACAGCTCCACATCCAGGCCTCACCTAGAGAAGCTCAAGGTTTCATTTTATCAACATAACAAGGGGCTTCTTCTCCCAACAGTGGGACTTGTCAACCAATATGAAAGAGACTTTTAAATGTACCACGATGCCAGTTTGATAAATTTATTGGCTCAACTATGCTGAATGGATTACCAGGGTGATGCTGAAGTGACTCAGTCTCCCTGGGGCGGAGGGGCGGGTCTGATATTGGAAGCCAAAGTGCTATCAGAAAGAGACTTGCCTATCCTAACTCATTCAGAGCTAGATGCAATTCAAGTGTCGAATGCCATCAGCTGGGTGTGACCTTCTCCTGGAGAATAGCTTCACTGGCAATGCCAAGCGGGATTTAGTGATGCTCTGCTGACCTGGGACAGGCTGCAGCTCCCGGCTCAGTAGCTCCCCTTTAATTCACACACTCTGCAGCCTGGCTTTCTGTTATCTCCGTCAGCATTTCTGCCCTGGAGGCTGTTTATTATTTCTTCAGGAAATGTTTGCATGACTCTGTTTGAGTCATGATGTTTTGTCTATAAATAGAATGGGGATACAATTTTTATTTAATTTTATTTTTTATGATTAACAACTTCCATAACTGTAAACAATATCCGGTGGCAATTCCCTCCCTATCCCCGCTTTCCCCTTTGAAACTCCACTCTCCATCATATCCCCTCTCCCTCTCAATCAGTCTCTTTTATTTTGATGCCATGATCTTTTCCTTTTATTATGATGGTCTTGTGTAGGTAGTGTCAGGCACTGTGAGGTATTAATAATCCCGCCTGTGTCCTCTATCTGTGGATAAGACTTCTGCTCTTCTACAACTTGCAAGATGTTAGGATTGTTCTAGCAGAAATGCAGAGGAGGTATTCAGTCTTGGACAGATACCGATAAAATATGTGGTCCTTCCTACAAACAGAGATGGCTCCTAAGGAAGGGTGCTCTGTGGAAGGAAGGGCCATCCCCCTTCTGGGCAGAAAGAAGCATGGAAAACAAGTTGTCAGCCTTAAGCATAGGGGCTGACACTTTCCTTGACACTGCGATCCAGGAAGAGCCAATGAGATGGTGTGAACTAAAAGCTGATAGCAAGGCTGGAGAGATGGCTTAGCTGTTGAGGCGCTTGCCTGGGAACTTAAGAATTCCTGTTCAAATCCTCCAGATCCACTTGCAATCAGCTGCAACGGTGATGCAAGTGTGCAATGCCACGCATGCCCACAAGGGGGCGGAAGACTCTGGAGTTCACCAACAGTGGCTGAAAGGCCCTGGCGCTGGCTCGTAAGCTAGCTCTCTCTCTCTCAAAAATAAAAATAAAACATAAAAGCTGAAAGCAGAGGCCACTCTACGAAACTACCGCCTAGTGGGGTGGCCCTTTGTAAATACAGAACAAGGGGCCCCAGAGCAAGATGTGTCGCATGCTTAGGCAATGGGAAGGTGCGAAGGGATGTTCTATCCTTGTTCAGCGCTTGCAAGGCCTAGAAGCCGCAGCTGCTCCACCATGGACGCAGATGAGCAGAGCACAGGCCTGCAGCTCTCCTCTGGGGAACACCAGGGAATGGGGTGAGCTCATCCCCAAGTGTGTGCATGGTCAGCCGGAGACGCAGAATCACACGACAGTGGATCAAAGGGTCCAGTGTCACTGAAGGTTAGCAGAAGGGCTGAGTCAGCCAGGGTGGAGCTCTGAGCTCGACCACAACGTCCGCCAGATTCATTAAGAGCTGGAGGCCAGCTCATATGTATCTCCCTTCACCATTGCAGGATCCCCACCCACTCACGAGTGCCACTTCCCCCACCCCTTTTAAATTTTATTTTTATATAGAGAGAGAGACAGAATTTGCACGCCAGGGCCTCAGCCACTGCAATCAAGCTCCAGACACTTGCGACCCCTAGTGGGCATGCGCGGCCTTGCACCGGCCTCACCTGTGTGCTTCTGGCTAACCTAGGATCTGGAGAGTCCAACGTGGGTCGTCAGGCTTTGCAGGCAAGTGCCTTAACCGCTAAGTCATCTCTCCAGCCCTCCAGGGCCATCTTAACTGAGCAGCGCAGGAGGGAGGAGAACTGAAGTACTGAGCGTGTTCTCAAAGACGTCCTTTACTTACAAATAGCATTTAGAGGGAATATACTAAGATGATATTAAATAGCTTTTTCAAGATGGGTATCTTTTTCCTATTATCAAAGTTGGTTAGACTTTATGACAAAATGCCTAGGGGGGGGGGACATTCAAAACTTTCTCTAAAAGGAAGACAGGTTTGTTTTGGCTCATTATTCCAAACGTTTTATACCATGGTCTCTTGTTCTCATCACCACAAGCCTGCATCAGGGGTGGAACATCATGGCAGGGAGTTCATGGCACAGAAATCTGCTCTAGAAGTCCAAAAGGAGAGAAAGGAATGGGCCAGAAACAAAACATGCCCTCCGATATTCCACCCCAACGAGGTCTCACGTCTTCAAGTTTCCACTACCATCCAGTCGTCTGTTTAATTATGAGCTACCAGTGGGTTTGTTGATGAAGGTGGACCCCCCATGATCCCGTCTCTCCAAAGTCCCCACCTTCACCACGTGGCCTTCTGAAGACGAATAAGAGTGCTACTCATAAGATGTAGTAGAGCAATCATTTAAAAATGAACCATCATTTTTGGGCTGGAGGAATGGCTTAGCAGTTAAGGCATTTGCCTGCAAAGACAAAGAACCCAGGTTCAATTCCCCAGGACCCACATTAGCCAGATGGACAAAGGAACACATGCATCTGGAGTTCAGTTGCAGTGGGTTGGAGGCCCTGGCGCACCCATTCTCTCTCTCTCACTTTTGCTCTGTCAAATAAACAAATAAATGAAAAATAAATAAAAATACACTATCTTCTGGGTGTGGTGGTTCACGCCTTTAATCCCACCACTCAGGAGGCAGAGGTAGGAGGACCACCATGAGTTTGAGGCCACCCTGAGACTCCATAGTGAATTCCAGATCAGCCTGAGCTAGAGTGAAACCCTACTTCAAAAGATAGATAAATAAATAAATAAATAAATAAACTATCACTTTATTTAAAATGATAAAAATAAACAACTGGGCTGGACAGTTAAGGTGCTTTCCTGCAATGCCTAACAACCTGAGTTTGATTCCCTGGTTCCCACTTAAAGCCAGATGTACAACATGGCACGTGCATCTGGTGTTTATTTGCAGCAGCTGAAGGACCAGGCATGACTACTCTCTTTGTCTGTCTCTCTTTTCTCCATCTCTCTCTCTCTGCTTTCAAATAAATTAAAAAAAAAAAAACTGTCACTTTAATTGCTCAGTGTTATGTTTTAACATTCAGAGCGAAGCAGTCTTATTCTCATTAAAAATTATATTAGTCTGGGCTGGAGAGATGGCTTAGCAGTTAAGCACTTGCCTGTGAAGTCTAAGGACCCCAGTTTGAGGCTCGACTCCCCATGACCCACCTTAGCCAGATGCACAAGGGGCACATGCACCTGTAGTTCATTCGCAGTGGCTGGAAGCCCTGGCACACCCATTCTCTATCTCTATCTGCCTCTTTCTCCCTCTGTCTATCTGTCACTCTCAAATAAATAAATAAATATTTTTTAAAAAATTATATTAGTCTGATTTCATAAGAGAAATCAAAACTCTATCAGCTGTTGATAGCTTCTTGGTTTTTGAAACTCATTCTATAATTAGCATTCAGAGTGCCATTGACGTAACAGTCTGTGTGATAGTATTAAAGACTTATTTTAAGATACTTGAGCCCAGGGTGGAGAGATATCTTGGCAATTAAGGCACTTGTCTGCAAAGCCTAGGAACCCAGGTTCGAGTCCCCAGTACACTAGTGACAGTGCATGAGAGGGTGGCATCAGTATGCCATCCAAGTTGGAGGACTATTGCTTCTACAACAACCATGAGGAAGGCTGGGGCCCTATTGACAGTGCCTGAGAGGGGGGCACCTGACAAAGGCAGAGAGCAATCGGGCAGAAGGTGGGCAAAATAAAGATGAAAGAATGACAAAAATTTCAGCTTTCTGGCTGTTCCCAGAGCAAAAGTGAGTAGGTGTTTGGTTTCCACACGTGGAATGGGCTATGATGCCTTGGGAAGAATTCACCTGAGGTGGACTAGAATGTTACCTTGTTAGAAGCAGGTAGGAATAGCCAGAAAGGAAGACGTGCCTGGAGTAGCATGCGTCAAATAAGGCAGCTAGGACTATAAGGGAATGACATCGGTAACGGAATACGGGGCAAAGGGAGCCAAAAGAAGTCCTGAGGAGTGAGGAGGCTTAGTTGACATGATTCAATATTTGGTCTAAAAATAGATTCCAAGAGCGGAGACCCACCAACGTGAATTCTAGGTCATCAAGCTGCGGCTTCTTATAGGAACGGTTCACAACTAAACTGAATCTAGCACCTTAGGAGGACTTGGTAACTTCAGAGAGAATGATCCAGCCAGTTTTATTTCAGAAGCCACAGGACAGCACTGTGCAAAGTGAAATGGAGACAGAGAATTTCAGAGCATCTTTCCAGGCTTTGGTTGTGAAGGGCAAGAAAAGAATGTGACGAGAATATGTTTAGAAGCGGAGGGGTGTTTTGTTCTATTTTGAAAGCTGGAAGAGATTTTGATATTTGTGATTTATGGCACTTGAAGTTTACTAGGAATTTACAATAATATTTAATTCAAAAGAAGACGAAGACATTCGGCTAGAAATACATAGATGTCCTCTCTTTTATTTTTGTTTTTAATTAGCACCTATTGTTTGTGGATGTTTGAAGGCTGGTTTTCATATTATTTTAAGGATAACAATGCCATCTTCCCAAACAGCTATTTTGACAAACCAACGGAATCATTGAAACAGCAAATTGTGGGTTGCAGAGACACAGCTCAGTGGATGAAAAGCTCAGGACTGAGGCTGGAGCACCCGAGCGTTATCTCCAGACCCCGCATTAAAACAAACAAACAGACAAAAGCAGCCTGGAAGCGATGACAGACTTCTGCCATTGCAGCATGCTGAGGGTGAGGGAGGTGACAGAGACGGGACGATTGCCCAGAACCTCATGGCACACACAGCAAGCCGCAGAGTAAGAAGCGAGAGCGAGGACCCCTGCCTCAAATGAGGTGGGTAGGGAAGGGACTGACCTCCACGTTGTCCTCTGACCTCCACGTGCAGGCTGTGGCATGTGCACCTGAGTTCTCCCTCTCCTCCTTCACCTCCCCTTCTCTTTCTCTCTCTCTCTTACACACAGACACACACAGAGAAATAAATAATTTTAGGGCTAAAGTGATGGTTGAGCAGTTAAGACACTCAGCTGCAAAGCTTAGGGACCCAAGTTCACTTCCCCAGTACCCACGTAAAGCCAGATGCACAAAGTGGCACACATGCGTCTGGAGTTTGTTTGCAGTGGCAGGAGGACTTGGTGTGCCCATTCTGTCTGTCTGTCTGTATGTATGTCTCTCTTCTATCTCTTTCTGCTTACATTTTTTTTAAAAAAATATTTAAAATAAAATAATTTTAAAAGCAAAGATTTTTGCATTCACTATTTAGTAAGTAAAAGTACCTCAGAAGGCATTTCTTTTAAGTGAAATATAATTGAGAGATGTGTTGTGTATCTCAACACTAAAGCTGAGATTGGCCCTTTCAGAGATGCTGAGTGACCTTCCTGGATTCAATTGGTTCTAGAACAGGGTCTGGAGTTCCATGGACTGGGAAGGAAGGTATAGACAGGTCTTGAAAATGTGGAAAAAATCTAAAGTCCGAGCGGTGATGTGTGAATAGTGGCCCAAAAAGAAGTGGCTGGGCAATGAGGGGAGAAGTTCAGAAACACCAAGCCCACAGCAAGATATGGACTCAGGCCCCTATGGCCTCCACTGTGAGAGATGTGGTGAGAACATCCAGGGGTCATTTCAGTTCCTTCCTTTGTCTACGTGGTTGTGTGTACTTTTAAATAATTGAACACAACTATCTATAGGTAATCACTACAAAATATTGGCCATCACAGTCTGTAATACCATCATGGAGGGAGTATAATTCAGATTTAATTAATTGCATTTACTTCTCACTGCATGTATTAACTATTCTTTTTTTTTTTTACAAGGTGTTTAAAAACATTTATTGCATGAATGATGATTTGCCTTGAGGCTTGAAGATCATTTTTCACACACTCTCTCTCTTGTTTGTTTGTTTGTTTGTTTTTTCAAAGTAAGGTTTCACTCTAGTCCAGGCTGACCTGAAATTCACTACGGAGTCTCAGGTGGCCTCAAACTTACGGTGATCCTCCTACCTTTGCCTCCCGAGTGCTATAATTAAAGGCATGTGCCACCACGCTCAGCTTATTTTTTTGTTGTTTTATTATCATTTATTTTTCTTTTCACCATTTTTATTTTTAACATTTTCCATGATTATAAAAAATATCCCATGGTAATACTCTCCCTCCCCCCAATATTAACTACTCTTTTCTATATGTCTCTTTTGAAAAAAAAAAAAAACTTTAAAGTCAGTGAGAATTCAGTAACTTCCTCTGTTATTTTTTTATTTTCTTGGCATCTACAAAATCTAATGTGTTTAAGAACACATTCAACTCCTATCATCTAGTTTTCAATTCTTTCACAAATTTTGGGAAATGATCCTTTTAACCATATATATTTCATGGATTGATTCCCTTTCTTCTTCCTTCCCTCCTCCCCTCCCTCCTTCCTACCACTCCTTTATCCTTCCCTCCTTTACCTTTCCCTCTCTCCCTTTCTTCCTCCTCCCTTCTTCCTTCTTTCCTTTCTTTCTTCCTCCTCCTTCTCTTTCTTTGGAGAAAGCTTTCCTATCAATTCAGCTATTTTTTTTTTTTTTTTTTGTAATGAGAGGGACAAATCAAACTTTTCTCCCTCTCAATGTGGCCAAAACATACACTGTAAATGCTAGACATTCGTAAGTGCACAGCACTCCCACAGTGTGCTGTGTTCTGTAGAAGGTCTCAGACAACCTTCATATTCACGATGAAATTATGTACCCAGTGAGCAAGTTTCCCCTGACACTTTGTCTAGCCCATGGCTAATGCCATTCTTCCTCTCCTCCTGAGATTATGGCTGCTTTAGATACTTTGCAGAAGTAGAATCATACATCTTTGTCTATTGTGATTACCTTATTTGGCATAATGTACTCAACATTTATCTGTTTGGAGCATATATCAGCATTTCTTTCTTTTTATAAATAGTATTTGTTTATTTAAGAAAGAGGGTGAGAGAGAAAAAGATGAAGAGTCTGACAGAGAGAGGGAATGGGTGTGCCAGGGGCTTCAGACACTACAAACAAACTCCAGACTCATGTACCACCTTGTGCATCTGGTTTACACGAGTATTGGGGAATGGAACCTGGGTCCTTTGGCTTTGAAGGAAAGTGCCTTAACCACGAAGGCATCTCCTTAGCACAGATTTCTTTCTTTTTTAAGGCTAAATAACATCCTATTATATGTTTCTACCATGTTTGGACTATCCTTTATCAGTTGATAAACATTTGGGTTGTGTCCAACTGTGGGTTATTGTGAATACTGCTAAAGTGTAGATGAGATTATAATGACCTAGAGATACTGTCCAAAGTTATTTTGAATATATATCCAGAAGAGGAACTGTCAGATCATATGGTTTTTATTTATTTTTAGCTGTAAGTGGTGGCACACACTTGTATTCTCAGCACTTGGATTACAGAGGAAAGAAAACCAGCATCTTGAGAACAGGTGGGCTCCAAAGTGTGTGCCACATTGATTTAAGCTATTAAACCTTCCTTGCATTCCAGAAATTAGCTCTACTTGATTATGGTGTCAGACCCCGTAACATGCTGTGTATTTCTGTTTGTTGATATTTTCTTGAGGATTTTTTCACATACAGTCATCAGGAATGTTGGTCTATAGTTTTCTTTTCTTCTTATAGCTCTGCCTGGCTTTGGTATGCTGGTTCCATAAAATGAGTTTGGAAAATTCCTTCCTCATACTAAATTTTTAGAAACAGTTTGAAAAGGTTTGGCATTGTTTATTCTTAAAATGTTTGTGAGAATTCCCAGTGAAGACATCTCATCTTTTGATGTTGTTTGTTTGTTGATTGCTGATTTAATCTACTTATTAATATATTTATTTTTTTATTTCTACATAATTCAGTCTTGGTAGGTTGTATATTATTAGAGGTGTATATATTCTTCTCAGATACCTAATTTATTGGTATATTTGTTCAAGATAGTCTCTTGTTTTAATTGTCTACAGTCCTTGTAATAATGTCAATTCTACCACTTCCAATATATTTTTTGAAGGCAGGGTTTCACTGTAGCCCACACTGAACTGGAACTCACTGTGTAGTCCCAAGCTGGCCTAGAATGCATGGTGATCCTCTACCTCCTGAGTGCTGGGACTAAAGGTGAGTGCTGCCACATCCAGCTTGACTTCTGTTTTTTGTTGAGTCATTTGTCTATTTAGTATAGCTATAGTTCGTTATTTAAAAATATATTTAAAAATTGAGCCAGGCGTGGTGGCGCACGCCTTTAATCCCAGCACTCAGGAGGCAGAGGTAGGAGGATCGCCAAGAGTTCAAGGCCACCCTGAGAATACATAGTGAATTCCAGGTCAGCCTGAGCTAGAGTGAGACCCCACCTTAGGAAAAAAAAAAAAATTGGACTGGGGAGAAGGCTTAGCAGTTAAGGAGCTTGCCTGTGAAGCCTAAGGACTTATTTTCAGCATTCCCGGTCCGACATAAGCCAGATGCACTGTGACACAAACGTGCAAAGTTACATAGCATTCAAGGGGGGTTATGCATATAGAGTTCAATTGCAATGGCTGGAGACCTTGGTGTGCCAATTCTCTCTCTCTCTCTCTTTCTCTCTTTTTCACACACTCTCTCATTAAAAAGTTTTTTTTTTAATGAAATAAAAAATTCTAGTGCTTTTATTTTCTGTAGCTTATTTTTGCTCTAATCTTCATTACCTCCTTACTTTTACTAATTTGGGGTTGAATTTGTTCTTTTTATACTACCTTGCATTGTAACATTGTGTTGCTGATTTGATATTTCTTTTCTTAATGTAGGTGTTTTTCATTAGTAACTTCCTCTCAGTAATGTTTCTGTTGCATCATATAAATCTTAGTATGTGGTTTCTGTTTTCATCCCAAAATGCTTTCTTTCTAATTTCCTTTTTATTCCTTTCTTATGCATTGGTTGTTCACATATTTGAGACTTTTCCAGTTTTCCTTTCACTAATGATTTCAAGTTTCATTCTGTTGTGGTTGGAAAAGACATTTGGTATGATTTCAGTTTCGCTAAATTTATTAGTTCTTCTTTTGTGACTTAATATGTGAGCTATCCCAGAGAATGTGCTATGTGCTTGAGGTGAATGTGTATTCCTCCATGTTAGAGTAAGGTGTTCTGTGTATGTCTACTGAACACGGTTGGTCTACAGTGTTATTCAGGTTCCCTGTTCTGATTAATCTTCTCTTTGATGTATCAGCTATTGAAAGTAGGATCCTAACGCCCTCACCTGCTTTTGGTTTTCTGTTGTCCCCACTTCAGTTAAATCGTCGGCTTCCTATGTAAGCATATACTCACCATGGCTACATATTGCTAGTGAACTGAGCACTTCATTAAGTTGTAAATGTCCCTCTGTCTCTTGCAAGAGTTTTCAACTTAAAGGCTACTTTGCCTGATAGAATTATGGCTGCCCCTGCTTTATTTTGGACAGAATTCCATCAGTATTTCCTTGTGTCCTTCCACCTTCAGCCTGTGTTTGTGTCCTTGCATCTAAAGGTGCTTTCTGACAAACAAGCAAAGCTGAAATTTCAGGTTTCTCAGCTTAGGAAACTTCAGTGTTCTTTCCCCTGTTGTCTGACTCCTTTCTTTCCTCCAGCCTTCCGGACTCTTTGAACACACACATGTACAAAGCAACCCAATTTTGATATACAAAATTACATACTGTATTTTTTATTATTTTTTATTTGTTTGACAAAATGAAAGAGGGAGAGAGAGAGAGAGCACAAATGGTTGTGCTATGGTCTCTAGCCCCTGCAAAATCCAGATGCATGCGCCACCTTGTGCATTTGGTTTATGTGGGTCCTGGGAAATTGAACCTAGGTCCTTTGGCTTTGCAGGCAAGTGCCTTAACTACCAATCCACCCCTTCAGTCCTACATACCTTATTATGATGTTCTTAATGTTGCTGAGCAAAGTTGGTAGATACTGTACATTCACAAATAAATGAATGTTTAACAACATAATGTGATGGCTAGGGAGATGGCACCCATGTAAATAGCTGGGAATAGCGATGTGTGCCTATATCACTGGTCCTATGGGAATTCAAGAATCACTGGGGCTTAGTGATCGGTCGGTCTGATTGAAAATGGCAGTTACAAGGCTGGAGAGATGGCATAGCACTTAAGGCACTTGCCTGTGAAGCCTAAAGATACAGGTTGATTCCCCAGTACCCACGTAAGCCAGATGTATGAGGTGGCATACGCATCTGGAGTTCATTTGTAGTGGCTGGAGGCCCTGGCATGCCCATTCCCTCCCCCTTCCCTTGAATAAATAAATGAACACAATATTAAAAGAGAAAGAAAATGGCAGTTATAGGCTCAGTGAGAAACTCCATCTCAAAGAAACACAAGGGTAAGAAAAGACAAGGTCACCTTGTGCTCTCCTCTGGCCTCTGCAGATACACACAGAAGGGCACACATATACAAACATGTATATGACACACGTGCACACACACACACATACACGCACTCACTGCATAAACTAAAAAGGACTATATTAATTATAAAAATGTATGAAGTATAGTATGATAACCTGATACACAACACAGTGTGTAGTATTCAATCAGAACACTTAATTCTGTCTTGAACTTTAATAACCCCAAGGACTGAGCTCCCTTCTACCTGGCTTGCCACCTTTACCACACAGCACCCTGCGTGATTGGCCTGATGAGGACAGTAACCGTCACATCGATGAATATGTTCTATGAAGCAAATCGTGCCCAGGGTTTGCTCTTACTTTTCCATGAGGTTTTCTTTTTCTACCAATGTTCTGCTTTATTCAATTTAACAGGTACTTCTGTGGTTACCATAAAGGCTTTTGCTCCTGATTCAACTCAAGACAGTGTTAAGTATTCAATTTTCAGTGGGAATGAAGATGGAGTTTTTTCCCTGGATTCCAACTCAGGTAATCCTCCTCTATATTATGGTAGCTTTTATTTTCTTTTCCACTTAATGTTTATAGTGATAAGTAGTTCTGTAAATTTTTGAAGGCAGAAATTGTTTGTGGTAAATAACCTTTAGGGTAAACAAGAATTATTATGGGACCTGATGATGAGCAATTATGAGAAACGTGAAGCTATAAAGGCATTTGTTTACACACATACACACTAATACATGTCATATGTGTGTGTGTGTGTGTGTGTGTGTGTGTGTGTTCACTAAGAATTATGTTCCTACAATTTCCAAATCAGACCATGTCTATCCCACCCTTTGAGTTTTTTGAGATAAATTGGTTTGTATTGATCATTTATCTATCTGCTGGGAAAACCGGTTATTTAAAATTGTGTACTCAGTCCTTGTGCTTAACACACATTTTTGCTGGTTTTGTGATTCTAGACACAATTAATTTCTTGTGTCTTATTAATATGCCCTGCTAGCTTCTGGCTTCCCACAATAGCCGTAAGATGTACTCATGTGCATCATTTTAGGAACTTCAAGTAGACTAGTCACATGCCCTGTGACTCCCTCATAAAGCTATGTTTTATTTTTTTTTCATGTCTTTGTCTTTTTAATTTTTAGTTTAGGAATCAATATTTTTCATTTCCAGAATGTATTAGACAGCTCCATGATGCTGGAATGAATATCTAAAACAGACAGAGTTCATGTAAGGATGAGGTTTATTTCAAGCTTACAGATCTAGCAGCAAGTTCCGTCAGTGGTGGGAGAACTCACTTCCATGTGTCCAAGAGAGACAACCAAATAGCCAGAGAAAAAGCAAAAGCAACATGCATGAACTGGCAGCCAGCAGGACCCCAGAGCTCAGACCTTTCTGCATACATTTGGGCTAGAATTCAGATCTGTCCCCCGGACACACCTTTGAGCTGAACCCCAGGATCTGTCCCCCAGTGACACCTGCAACAGTCAGGCAGCTGGAAACCCAAGCTATAAGCTTAATAAAACACTTGAGTCTATGGGAGAAATATGTTGAAACGACCACACCGGAAGTTCTCTGGCTGGCTTTCAGCTGGTTGTTTGGTTGGTTGAGTTTTTATTTGTCTGTTTTGTGTCATTATTTTTGAGCCAGAGTCTAGTGTATAGCCTGGACTTGAATGGAACTTGTTGACTAGCCTAGGCTGGCCTTGAATTTGTGAGGTCTGCAGGTATCTACTACCATCATGCCTGGATCTCCGGTTATTTTTCAACTCTTTTTGGCCTTTAATAGTAAAAAAAAAAAAAAAAAAAAAAAAAAAAAATTAAAAACATCTTTTCTTCCTTGATCATGTTTCCAAACTTCTTTACATTTAAAGCAGAGAGAGCTGAGGTCGTAGTCAGTGCTGAAGTGATTGCCTAGACTATGAAGGTCCTTGGGTTCAACATCTAGCACCATGAAATGCAGGTCTATCCATGTGTGATTGCAAGTTTATACATTCACAGACTATATGATTCTGTGTCCAGCTTTGTCTGACGGCCTGTACAATTCCATTCTGTCAACACAACATGACATCTCTGTGGCTCTTTTGTTTGCAAACAATGTGCCACTTCTTTTCCTTTGAACTTGTATCTGTGGAGCCTTTGAAACTCTGTGTCCTGTAGGAAAGATTTTGTTAGACAATGTCCTTTAATTCTGAAGAGCTCTTAAACCATTCACGACTCTGGTGACCGTCATGGGAAGTGTTATGGTCAGAGCCTGGACCCTGGTCGTCCCAGATGGCTAGGCTTAGCCCCCTCATCCTCAACACACCAATGAAGGAGACAAGACGTGGTAAAAAAAAAAAAAATGCAAACAAACATAGAAAGGAGATTTATTCAATGTGGCTATTTTGGGAAGAAGCAGGGGGACCAGTAGCTCTCAAGTCCATCTTTCTGGTACCAACATGAGGCCTAGGTTAATATAAAGCACCAAAGGGACTCCTAATTAATGAAGCAGTCTCAGTCAAGGTGTGGTCTCACCTGATGTCGCCAACCCATCATCATCTTGGTTCAGAGATGTTCTGTAAGATGATCTGAAAAGTTATCAGATCTGTGATTTCTTCCTCTAGCTGTCGCCAAGGCACCAGTCTTTCTGTTCCCCCAACACAGCATTCTCATTTGCGGGGCTTGGGGTTCCATTGTTGCAGTAGTCTTATGGCCAGTGGGTGACAGGCAGGTGTTTCTCCTCACAACATCTCTTGCCACAGTGGCTGGTTACATAGCTATCATAAGTTCAGTCTTAATTGGGTCTCTGAAATGGTAGATTTCCCTCCCCTTCATCCAGAGAGTGGGTTTTTTTTTTATTGTTTTCTCATTTGGACTCTACATAGCCTTTGAATTTCCTTTGGGATGCTGTCTTTCCTACTAGGCCCATAATCATTTGCGAATTTTTCCTCACTGTGTTTTCAGTTATCAGAAATGAACCTCAAAGTAGAATGTCTTGGCTCACACATGGGCTATTACTACCTTTATTATTTCCCAGGATTCCTGTCTTATCTGAGGATATGTTATGTAAGGATAAAAGAGCTGATATGAATGATAATAACCATGACCTCTAAAATTATGGTCACTTTTCTTAAGGGTAAAACTGCAAGGAACTCTGACTATAGTGACAAACCGAAGGTTAAATTTGTACTTAAATTTCATGTCGCCTTTCATTGAAAACATCTACTGCTACCTGAGTCAGTGGGGATCTTGGAGTTTGATGAAGATAGTGTGTATAAATAACAGATGGTATCATTTGGGCCATTATTTGGTAGAGTTACATCAAACAAAATGAACAAATTTTTCATGTTTCAAAAGACAAAGTAGCCAGGCATGGTGGTACATGCATATACAATCTCAGCACTCAAGAGACAGAGGTAGGAGGTTTGCTGTGAGTTCAAGGTCAGACTGGGTTAGACACTCTACCAACAAAAAAAAACCAAAAAACAAAAAACCCAAAAGCATAATACTAGCAGGAATGAGTTTAAAGGCTAGCAAATAACAAATAATATTTTCTCATATGCTTTGCTTTGGGTTTATGTCCACAGTGGGTGATTGAAATAATCCAATTAAGTACCATTTGAAGAGTCTCAATCTCACTTTGATGTGCATTGTATGACTCAGACAAAGACCATGCATGTCTCTATGTGGGGAAATGTTCCTACAGTTTCATTCTCAGGCTATTCCGTAACCAGCAATGCACCATGGATCCAGGAATGTAAAGGTGACGTCTGTAAAACTTCTTGTCACAAGATGTGGGTTTCACCTCAGTAGTGCTTGCATTTCCCTGGTGACCACCCCTTCGATGGCTCTGAGAAAAGCAAAGCGTGGACTCAGTAGGTGTGCCAGCCTCAAGCCATCTCACAGACTGGCTATATTGTCTTTTCCACTTACACAATTTGCACAGGCACGTGCCAATTATTATGTCAGGAGTAAAACGGAAACAAGGAAAGCTTTAGAACATTAGATCCATTCCACATGCTAAATCTCAATTACCAAAGCTGTAATGCAAGCCTGCCATGTGCGAAACCTGCTTGGATCCTCACGTAGTTGGAACGAGCTCAACTAGAGGATACTGAAAGTTCACTATTTCCCTTTACAACAAGTGTGTGGTGACTTGACATTCTGCTCACAGCAGATAGAAGTTTGCGTGAGACCTTCAGTCCCATGTTTACCTCGGGCTTCTCTACCACTTGGGGTGCAGCAATCAATCTTTACACCACACAGACTTCAGAAGGCCAGCGAGTTTCATCTCAATGACTTTGCTGCTGCCAAAAGTTAAAGCTGCCCAAAATTCTGTCAGCTGTGGTTTTATAGAAGTATTTTTGCCCTACTACTCAATTAATGCCAAAATCTCATGTCAAAAAATGACGCTGAGGGGCTGGAGAGATGGCTTAGCAGTTAAGGCATTTGCCTATGAAGCCAAACAACCTAGGTTCAATCCCAGAGAACCCATTTAAAATAATATTTTTCAAAATGTCAGTGAGGTTATGACATTTTAAAATTGGAAGTAGAGTTACCAAGTGCTTGCTGTAGAGCTGCTGTTGCTTTGAGGAAGGGTCTCATGGTGGATCAGGCTGATCTGGAACTCACTATGTAGCTCAGGCCAGCCTTGAGCTCATAGTGTGCCTCCTACTCCAACTTATACCATGAAGAGGCGGGCCACCAACGATGAGCTCTTAATATATGAGATAAATGATTTTTCCAAATAACAGAACATAAACCGGGAAATCTGTATATGATCAATACTAGAGACGCAGTACCAGGACAGACTATGACTCCTTGGGTACCATTAGTTAACTTCTAGGTAACTACTAGAGGGCCGGAAGGTTTTCTGGACCAGACTGATTATCTGAGAAACTGGTTCAAACCAAACAATAAGTATGGCTTCTGGAACATTTTTCCCCAGATAAAGGACAGGGTTTTCCCCAAAAAGCTCACACTCCTAAAGGTCCATGTGTATTGAATTTTCTTCTAAATTCAGAGTTCAAGGAGATACTAAACCAACAGCTGAGGATGTAAGGACACAATACCACAGTAGAAGGGCCGTGGAATCTTCTAGTGACTGCAAAGACAGTTGTTCCTCACAGCACCCCTGTGAATTCGTATACTCAATTTACACAAGAGAAGCCTTGCATGTATTGGACCTGAATAACTTACTTCAAGTCACAGAAGTTAGTAAGGCAGGGAGACAGGTAGTTAACCTGAATTAACTTATATTCACATGTCTCTACTCCAGAGCAGTGCTCCTTTATAAAATCTCAATTTCATGGAACTTCTGACAATCAAACACAACTTAGTAAGAATAACATTAAGTTGGATCAAAAGTTTTGTTTTAAAGTGGAGGGGAAAAAAAGCAATAAAAATTAGAAAAGGTACATGTATGAGTGGTTTCTTAAATTAGTGGAGAAACTTGAGCCATGGTGCCTAATGTCGCCCAAATTCCACTTCTGTGACCCAGATTGTATTTTACATGAAAACGTGAGGGCAATACTAAATGCCATCTTAAGCAGCCCCTGAGCTATGGGCACTATGAGGCTATAGGCACTGGGGATATGATGGAGTGCAAAACACAGGTGGACGGTCCTCTCCTGGTTCACCTTACAATCGAGGGGCAGCAAGAGAACTAAAACAAGTACACAGCAAAGACGTGGGCGTCTGAACATTCATGAGCTGTGGGAGAGTCTGCCGGGTGCTGACATAGTGTGATGGTACTCATCAGAAAAGACGCCAGAGGAAGGTCTAAGCAGAGCCATTCCAAGCAGACAGAGTTGCACACAGGTCAACTCTAAAATGAGTGACAAATGTAGGATAAGGGTGTTACACGCACAGCACAGAAGAAACAGGAGCAAGTGACCCTGCAGGCTAATGGTGCTTATCACCCTAGCTGTGGAAAACAACCGAAAGTCTTTATGTAGGACAATGGCAAAAAAAAAAAAAAAAAAAAAAAAAAAGTTTCTTTTTTTACTGACTTTAGAGTGGAAAATGGATTGATGGGGGGAGTAGGCAAATTCTGAGGCAATGAGCATGGAGGGAAGTGCTGGTGATTCCTAGGAGGCCAGCCACAATGGAAACATGTAGAGTCAAGAAATGTTTTAAATGCAGACTGTGTAGACATGATAGTAGGCTAAATATGGAGAGATAGGGTAGAGTTAAGAGAAAGTTCCAGATTGTAGACATTTCATACTTTCCTTCTCCATGAATGTTTGAAGTCTGCAAATATCTTCCAACTTTTTCCACAATGACCTAGTGATAACCTATGAGTCAATGGTGTTTTGGGACATTGTTAAGTAATACCATCATCACCTTTTCTTTTCTTTTTTTTCTCCTTGGCAATAACAACAGGACAGCTCACTGTGGAAGAACCCAAGTTTCTTGACTTTGAAATCAGGAATGAAATTCAACTCATTGTTTTTGCGGAGAGCAGTGGACATAGAGCCTACAGCCAAGTATCAGTGTCCATACAAGATGTAAATGATAACTCCCCACGCTTTGACCGAAGATCCTACCAAGCATCAGTGTCTGAAGGCCAACTCTTCAATGCTCATGTCATACAGGTATCTGTGTGTGTGTGTGTGTGTGTGTGTGTGTATCAAGCAATGCATGTCAAAGTATCTCTGGCTCATAGTCAACACATAAATTAAAAGTTAAATGTCTCTAACGCATCTACAGCATGTTATGGATGGATTGGATGAAACTTCAGCCTGAAGAAAATCTGAAATTTCTGCTTTCTCTCTCTTTTTTCTCTTTGTTCATTCTCAGCTCAGTTCCTGGAGCTCTGTTTTCTCTAGGGACACTGTAAGCATTACCAAAGATTCTTCAGGGACATTCACACAAGCTGACTAGTCTTAAAAGTGCATAGGAGGGGCTGGAGGGATGGCTTAGCAATTAAGGCATTTGCCTGCAAAGCCAAAGGACCCAGGTTTGATCCACCAGGACCCACATAAGCCAGGCGCACAAGGTGACCCATGCATCTGGAGTTTGTTTGCAGTGGCTGGAGGACCTGGTGTGCCCATTCTCTCTGTCTGTCTGTCTGTCCCTCTGTCTCTCTCTCTCTCTCTCTCTCTCTCTCAAGTAAACAGATAAATAAAAACTTAAAAATACATACTAGATTTAGTGGGGAGGTTGGAAATGAATGTATAAAACTGAATGTTACCCAATGCTGTGATAGAGTGTGCATTGAGCAAGTGTCATGAGAGAAAAGAGAGAAGGAGTGCACCTCCTCCCACGGGGAAAGAGCAGTGCTCTTCAGCATGGTGTGTGCACTGGGCCCTAGAGGGTGAGCAGGCACAGAGACATGCTGTCAGGACCAGAGAGAATGTGTTCGTGTGATCACGTGTTCAAGTTCAAAGCCCCGCCTTTCTCTGATGGTTTCTCCACGTGCGTCAGGACTGTTGACCAGTTGTCTCTTCTCTTCACCATTGCACTGAGCGTTACAGCCATGACAGGGGGATTCAAAACACCCACAGACACCCGCAAAGCTGAAGTCAGCATCACTTCCTGGCGGTGTTCACCGTGGGGAGAGACATTTCTTTTGTTTCTAAAAGGTTGCTGGTATGATCCAACCTCATCGTTAGTATGTCTTGGGCTTTCTCTCTGGGCTGGCTGAAGTCAGGGAGTTCCATGACCTGCTTCTAGACTTGATAGTCTTCCTGGGCAGCCTTCTTAACTTGAACGAACAGGAAAATGCCAGGTCTCCTGAGGCATGTGATCCTCCCTGTGGGCAGAGACCAGTAGCGCTCTTACTTGTCTAGCTCTGTGTCCTTTGTCCCCAAACCACAGCCCAGCATACCAAGGTTCCTCTTGGCTGATTGATCTGGAAGGGCGATCTCTTTATTCTGGCTTTAGCAAAGATTGGGATGTCTACAAGCATCAGGACATCTCCTTTTCTGATCGTTCTCATTGCTGCCCAGTGATGCTGCCAGGTGGCATGGCAGATAACGCAGTGCCACTTTGTCATAGGAAGAGCCCTGCCCTGGGTCATGGAACGCTGTTCTCTGTCCCATCTGCTGACACGGTAGGGCCAGACTGCTGGGTGTGGGATCAGGGTAGCTGACGGCACTTTGTGAGCCCAGATACACACATGGAGAGGGCCACATGCGCCCGGCTTCCAGGAGGTGGAGTCACCGACAAAAACAATGAACCTTATTCACAGCATTTAGTTCCCAAGGAGCCAGCACTGCATTTCTCTGTGTGTTCAGAAAGCTGGGGATGTAGAAGGCTCAAGAGGTTGTGCCACCTGGCATGGCATTCCTATTTGTTTTTTCATCCTATCAAGTCATGTGCTGCACTCTCCTTTTGGTCCCACAAATTTCCTTGAAGGAAGCAGTCTTTTCTTTCCCTATGGGATACAACCTTGACATGATTGTCAAGCCTCTAACTTGCCCAACCAAAGATGTTATGAATGCCCTCCGACAGACTTCCTCTCAATGGAACATGAGTCTTGCGTGAAAAGACATCAAGACAGGTGTAAAACAGCGCTCACTCACTTTGAAGGTGACAACTCAGGATACATGTGGATCCCCAGAGTTTTACAATTCTTTCTTGTGTTTACCAGGGAGCTAGACACATTTCTTTTCCCATGATAAGCTTTACCAGTATACTAAAGGGTTGGTACTCCATCCTGAGAAATCACACATCCTAGAACTCTTATCTGCCATGCTTAAGACATAGAACCTCAGAGGATTTTATTTGTTCCCACTTGGAAACTAGTTTTGTGTCCTGATGATCCCAAAGGACACTGTTGCTGCCTTTCTGTTCCATGGAGCTGGACTATGTGCTTTTCTTTTTTCTTTTTCTTTTTTTTTAATTTTTATTTATTTATTTATTTGAGAGCATCAGACACAGAGAGAAAGACAGATAGAGGGAGAGATAGAGAGTGGGTGCGCCAGGGCTTCCAGCCACTGCAAACGAACTCCAGACGCGTGTGCCCCCTTGTGCATCTGGCAAACGTGGGACCTGGGGAACCGAGCCTCAAACCGGGGTCCTTAGGCTTCACAGGCAAGCGCTTAACCGCTAAGCCATATCTCCAGCCCAACTATGTGCTTTTCTGATGGTGTCCTGAGTGTGCCATGTCCTCCTCATGGTCCCTTGAGAATTCTAGTGGCTGTGTGAAGGACGGATTGAGGAAGAAGGAATTAGAAGCAAACACCCACTAGGACATCAGTGGAGTAGCCACAGAGAGAGAGAGGATACACGACTTGAGGCAGAGGGTCCCAGAGCATGTAAAAATGTTAATTAAGACAATTCAATAATTCTCCACCTTCTTGTTAAATAAGCTCTTGGCTCCACTGATATAAATGATTGAGTGATCAAGACTTAGTGTAAATTGAGCAGTATATGTCCATGGAGTATAATGGAAAACTTTTGTTCTCTCAATTATTTCAGTAGATCATCAAATAAATAATGAGAACCTGAACTTATTAGCACTAAGTTTAAGTTTTGTTGCATTATTAAAGGATTTATCAAATTGAAACTTTAAAACAATATTAAAAACCTACACATTGACCCATTTTAGGGTCAGTACCTTTAAGTTGATAAGAAAGAGCAAAGAAAAGTTATCATTCAGTTGAAAGTTTCCAGTGACATTCATTTCCTTTTCTTGTACCAGCATGAATTCAGAAACAGAACTGGAAATCTCCTATTCAAGAAAATTAGATACTTTCCCCCCAGTAATCTTGCCTGTTGCAAAACTATAGCTCAAAACATGTGAGGGTTATCTGGAAATCCCCTGGATGAGTGTACAAAAACTTTCCCTCGCGTTTTCCAGTTTATTAGCATAAGGTTAAGCACATGTTTCAGCTGCAGGCTGGCATTGTTACAAGCAGTTTTTAGGATGCATTGGACAGCCTGTGATTCTTTTGTATACATTTTTCTCCAAAGCAGGTACAGCAGATATGGCAGGTTACATCTTTCCTAATGGAGCAGTTGGTTTCTCACAGGTTTTTGCTACTGACTTGGATGGGGGGTTGAATGGCCTGGTCGAATATTCCATCATCTCTGGCAACCAAGATGAAGCCTTCCAGGTGGACGCGCTGTGCGGGGTGATAACCACAAACGCCATCCTGGATCGTGAGTCCACCGGCTCCTACAGGTGTGTGCGCAGCCGCGTCTGTTACAATGCTAGACCCCTGCCCGTGCTTTCTCCCCACACTGCTGCCTCCCGGCCTGGAAGCCGAGTGGTGCCGTGTGCTTTCCCATCCTAACCCTAACCCTAACCCTAACGCAGCTTGCCATCACCTTTGGATATGCTGAGATGGCTTTAGGAATGTTTTGCTGTCTCGGGGGGGGGGGGGGGGGGAGGGAGGGGGTGAATGGACTAGTTCCAAAATTTTAAAGTAAATTTAAGTTTGATTTAAATTTGATGGTGTTTGTTGAATATCTACTGCCCTCTGAAAACGTTTGTTGTTACTGTTCTTAACAAAAAAAAAAATTAAAGACTAAAATGTTGCTCTTTTTAAAAATTTCTATTCTTTTGTATAGGCAAGTACGCCCCTGTCATCAGGGTCGCTGTCGCAGTACTGTGTTTAGCAGAAATGATCCTATTCAAAGCACATGCTCAGCATCTTAAAAAATGTTGCCTAGGGCTGGAGAGATGGCTTAGTGGTTAAGCGCTTGCCTGTGAAGCCTAAGGACCCCCGTTCGAGGCTCGGTTCCCCAGGACCCACGTTAGCCAGATGCACAAGGGGGCGCACGTGTCTGGAGTTCGTTTGCAGTGGCTGGAAGCTCTGTCGCGTCCATTCTCTCCCTCTCACTCTCTCTCTCTCTCTCTCTCTCTCTCTCTCTCACGCGCTCGCACGCGCGCTCTCTGCCTCTTTCTCTCTCTGTCACTCTCAAATAAATAAATAAAAATGAACAAAAAATAAAAATGTCGCCTAGACTCCAAGGGACACCAGCTTTACACAGAACTCTATACATGGGAGAATAAGAGTGCCATGACCTTCTGGGGTGTTTTAAAAAGTGTTACTAAAGTCTAGACTTACATGCACAGACATAATTACATACGCAGATATTTGTGTCATTCTAATCTGTAAAAACAATGTGCTCTAAGAAAAGTTAAACAGTCGTGAATGGTATTTCTTAAAAAAAAAGCTATGGCAAAGCCCTTCCAAGGAACACCATAAAACTAATTTTTAAATTGTATTTATTTATTGATTTATGATAGAAATAGGCAAAAAGAGAGAGAGAGAAGAGAGAGTAAGAGAGAGAGAGAGAAAGAATGGGTGCACCAGGACCTCTAGCCACTACAAACAAATTCCAGATGCATGGGCCACCACTTGCATCTGGCTTACGTGGGTCCTGGGGACTTGAACATGGGTCCTTAGTTTTCACAGGCAATTGCCTTAACCGCTAAGCTTTCTCTCCAGCCCCATAAGACTGATTTTCCCAAACAAAAGAGTCTGCCTGTGCTTGCACACAAGAAGGGGCTCACCAGAGCGCTTACGCAGCAGGACTTTGAAGGAAAGCACACTCCTTGGCTTAAAGCACCCCTGGGAGAAAGTGTCAGCCTTATTTTGTTGGTCTTCAGCGAAATAGTAGGGTTAGCCTGTGGTCAGGGAGAAGCTTGGCTTTCATAGTGTACATTTTAGTGTGTTTTCTATTTGCATTTTGTTTTTATGTCTTTGCCAAAAGCCTTGCACATTGGGTAGCCAATCCCCTTTGTCCGTGGGGAACATGTTCCAAGGCCTCCAGCAAAGACCTGAGATTTAGTACTAAACCTTACATGCCTCATGTGTTTTTCTTTTCCTAAATGCCCCAGAGGATTGTCACACAGCACCAGAGGTCACCTGTCCTTCCACATTTTATGCTCTGGTGCCCCCTCGGCATCACTAATATTGAACTTTGGGATAACAAGCAAATAAAGGGAGGGCTTCTTAAATGCAACACTGCTATGCTTCTGTAGCTAAATGAAAACCAAGATGAGTGCTAAGTAACTAAGAGGCGGGCAGTATATGCAGTGTGGACACACTGGGCAGGGTGATAACAAAGGGGCAGGACAGAGCACATGAAATGTCATCATGCTCCTCAGAGTAGTTGGCAATTTGAAATGTATGAATTGTTTGTTTCTGGGATCTTCTATTTTAACACTTTTGGGTAGGCATTGCCCGTGGGTAATTGAAACCATAAAAAGCAAAACCATGGTCAAAGGGAGGAGATGTGTGTGTGATGTGCTTCACTTAATCCTTGTGCAGATCTCACAGGGACATTGATACGAGCATCTTTTCAAGTTACTGATAAGGAAATCTCCATGCAGTGGCTTACTTTGGGTCACAGTACAATTTAGGGATCACATTTGATTATCCTAATCCTGAGTCACACTATTTCCCCCATGGAAGCTACAGAGCAAGCCTCTTATTTGAGGGGGAAAAAAACAACAAAAAAACAGGAACACAAAAGACTGTCAATATTCCCAGCTCTTTTCATGTTTTATGAGGAAAATGCAATACATTCGTGTGGTTAGGCAAGAGAGTCGGTTAAAATGGAATATGTTACTAGGAGGATTGGGCTAATTGGCCACTGAAAAATCTTCCAACTCTGAAGGTTTGATTAAGTATTTTGTTTGGTTTTTATGTAATATATTTCAAAATATTGCTTCAAACATATTGCAAAAAGTCTAAAGCCTTATCCTGCATTAAGGATTGGGAAACATTTTAGTAGGATTTTATACTCATTGATTGTTGTACTTAATATATAAATATATTAAACCTTCTTCTTGCCAGTTTGCTTCCATAGTAATTTTCAGCAGGAAGCATTTCCCTTTCCATAGAGGACAGCAGGTAAATTTCTGTTCAAGGGCCGCTTGATTGATTACAGCCTCAGAGATGATTGGCAAGCTGGTATGTTCTAGGAACTAAGCACTTTCCAGTTGCAATGCTTCTCTGTTACAAAGTTCTTCTTACTCAATGAGCCTAATTAGCAAGTAAATATAACTTCTTTCAACTTTTTTTCCTATTTGCGTCATAGTTTCTAGGTTCACAACAGTTAAATTAGTCCCAATATTTAAAATTGCCTTTCTCTAATTCTCTATGAAAAATTTAACTGGAAATTTGGAGAAGCAAAAACAGAGAAATTGTTGGCCCCCAACTGCAACACACACACACACACACACACACACACACACACACATACATCTCTGGCATCACCAAAGCAAAGACGTTTTCTACGACTTTCCCCGCATCCACTCCCAAACCATCCCATTGTGTGCAGTTTGTGTTTTTCTTTAAAAATAAAATATAGGGTGGTTTCTGTGAATGCTTTTGAAAGGGTATCTTTATATAAATTTCATATATCTTTTCTCATTGAGAAAAATTATCCTCCGTTTCAGTCCTTCAATTTAAAACATAAAATGAGAGAATAAAGCAATCGTAGTGCCAGTGATAATTCTACTGACTATAAATGCATTAGATAAATAAGTTTCGTTTTCACAGTAAGGCACATTTCAGAAAGCTCAATGGGAGGATGAGGAATTATAAAATAGGCATTGAATACTGTCTGCTCGGTAGATGTACTTTTATGAAAACTTATTTCCCAGGCAGGAATCTGGGACACACAGACACACAGTCCTTATTCTCTGGGAGTTGAAGAATTGAGTTCCAGCAAAACCATCGCAAAGAACGTGTTCGTGATCCCCAGCGTAGCCATTCGTGGAGTGCCTCATCATTGACTATTGATTATGTAACTGAATTCTTAGACTAGCTGTGCTCAACAGAATGAAGCACTTAATCTCAGAGAAGTGAAGTTGTTTGGATGAGAACCCGAAGTTGGTAAATAAATATTTCTCTACTGGTCAGAGTAGTGGCCACATAGGTGTTTCTCAGGGTTGAAAGCGAAGCTTCAAATAATGGAAGTGATATTAACAAAGTAACCCCAGCTTGCAATTGGGAAATAACATATGCTCAACTGTTGTGAGCATGGGAAATGAAGTGGGAATCACTGCTGTCTGTCGCTGGGCTTATAATTGATACACGGAGGGGTACCACTGTGTAAATTGGTAATTTTATTTATTTATTTATTTATGAGAAAGACACAGGAGAGAGAAAGAGAGAGAATGAGCATGATAGGGCCTCCAGCCATTGCAAACGAACTCCAGATGCATATGCCCCCTTGTGCATCTGGCTTACATGGGACCTGGTGAATCTAACCAAGGTCCTTTGGCTTTGCAGACAAGTGCCTTAACCACTAAGCCATCACTCCAGCCCTAATTTGGTAATTTAAATCCATTTAAGCTTTGAAACACTATATGGCCAAAATTTTTAATTATTTAAGGAACTTGAAATTAATACGAGAAAAAGATCCTAGACAACTTGTTAATTTAGACGTTTTAAAAACCCTTCTAGAGGGCTGGAGTGATGGCTTAGCGGTTAAGCGCTTGCCTATGAAGCCTAAGGACCCCGGTTCGAGGCTCGGTTCCCCAGGTCCCACGTTAGCCAGATGCACAAGGGGGCGCATGCGTCTGGAGTTCGTTTGCAGAGGCTGGAAGCCCTGGAGCGCCCATTTTGTCTCTCTCCCTCTATCTGTCTTTCTCTCTGTGTCTGTTGCTCTCAAATAAACAAATAAATAATTTTAAAAAATATTAAAAAAAAAAACCCTTCTAGGGCTAGGGCAAGTCCTCAAGGTAAGAAAGCAATTTGCCAGGGACAATGCTCAAGTCATAGGATAGCCTATTGAATGTGACTGAAACAAATAGGAATCGTAGAGGCTGGCTGGGTACAGGCAAGTTTTGCTGGGCTCTCTATGTCATAGAATGGAAATTGTAATGTAACTTGTGACCACTTGAGTGAATGAGTGTTTGGATCTCATGTTGAGAAGGTATCTTGTAGGTAGAAATTATTTGCAGGTCATAAAACCACCATCAGGCAAACATGGAAAGCCAGATAGCATAGAAAGGAAGTCTAAACCTTAAAAAAAAAAAAAAAAAAAAAAAAAGTTAAAGGTAAAATATCATGGGGCTGGGAAGATGGCTCAGCGGCTGAATGTGCTTGCTTGCAATAGTCCAGGGTTTAGTTTCCCCCCATAAGCCAGATGAAAAAAAGTGACAGAAGATACACTATTATCTGATATTTGTAAGGGGCAAGAGACCCTGGTGCATCCATAAACAACTATACACACAAACAATAAGCAAATGTATTTAAGAATAAAGCAGTAATTGTGAAATAATAGTGTGAGCATGAAAAGAGCCATAGGATTCCATGCTCTCTGTCACGTGATCTATAACTGACATGCAGAAACTTAATACATCTCAAACTTACAATATAGAATTTAATTAAGACTGGAAACGGTGCGTGCTCACAGGGCCTCGCCTCATGCTGGCACAGGAAGTGCACTGAACTGCTGAGCCATCTCTCCAGCCCTAAAGCACCTTGCTTTTTTCAGCAGTGTAAAATTAGAAGATAGGAATGTCATCTCGTGGTGTTGAGTGGGTTTTAGGACTGGATTGCTTTTAAGCATGAGATTGACATGTACGTGTATAGCCACAAAGGAAGTAGCCAGTAGATGGATAAAGGGTTTGGAGAGATGACTCAGCAGTTAGGTGAGCTTTCTGAGCAAGCATGAGGGTCTGAGGAAACTCGAGACTCCTGGAGTTCAAATCTCCAGATCCCATGATGTGGCCACAGCTACTGTAACTCTGGTTCCATGGGGGAGCAGAGACCCAAAAATGGATGGAGCCCCACAAGTCTGGACACAGGTGGGAAAGAGAGAGAGAGAAAGTGTGTCTCCACCTCAAAACAAGATCAGACAAAAAGAGCAATGGAACAGGGCATCCATAGTTCCACTCCAGCCACCACAGGCAAGAAACACCCTCGAAGCTTATAGGGTGCTACAAAGGTACACATGTGCATGCACACACACACACACACACACACACACACACACACACAGGCAACACTTCAAAATATCATATGGATAATGCTGAAAGATTTTTGTTTATTTAACATATTTTCTGACTTAAAATTTCACTGCTACCAAATTAATATTTATATTATATGTATTATATATTAATATACACTATATAACATTAATTATTATATTAATATATGGCATGCATTAATATATATCATATAATATTATACATAATATAATCATTAATAGTAATATGTATGCATATATACACATACATATTAAAATATCAGCTTATAAGTAAAATATACTATAATAAAATATATTAAAAATCAAATAATTGGATAGAATATGAGTCTGCTTATATGAAAGTCAGCAACCACTGGTTGCCCTCTCCTGGAACAATACATTTCTCTAGGATTCTCCATTAGAATAACCGATATCGCCATTATTTCTCAGCTTTCCATTAGTCAGCCTTCCATCCCTCCGGTAAGGTACTGGACATAATCAACTGAAGAGGAAAAAAAGGCTTGTCTGGGCTTATGGTTTCAGAGGTCTCTGTCCATGGTTGGTTGGCTCCTTGCTTTGAGCTTCTGGTCCTCACAGCAGGCAGCGTGTTAGAGAGCCAAGCCATTTTTCCTCATGGTGGCCAGGAAGTAAAAGAAAGAGCAAGGGGCCAAGTTCCCACTAAACTTGATATGGAGCTCATTAAAAACTATCTTCTGTTAGCCACCATGTCTTAAAGGTTCAACCCTATCTCCAGACTGCCACAGACAGGGCACCACGCCTTTAGCGAATGCATGGGTCTGCGAGGGAAGTCCAGGTCCCTTCTGTAAGAATTTCCTTTCCTGGTAATGGTGTAAAATATGTAACCTTACATTGCAGCTCTCGCTCTCTCTCTTTATACTCCTATGACTGTTTTTCATTAAATCAATTGCCAGTGTTCATATCATATGACTAGAGATCTTTCCATCATAGCTAGGGCATGCTGTGTGATTTGTCCCTCCTCATCTTGAGCTAATAGTTCACATTCGTTTTTGTTCACCCAATGTGCTGTGATCATGCACTTCATACCTTTTAATGTTTCATCAGCTCTGTGACATCCCCTGTCTCCTTTCCCTCTAGGTGCATCTCATATCAAATATTGTATTAAATCTTTTCCCTACCTCGTTGGGTTCCATCCGTGATCTCTTTTCTTCTCCTGGTCCAGTCCAGCTGATCTAGGGCGCTAAGCACGTCAGGGCTGTTATCTATCAACTCTCTTATGCTTTGCCATTGAGCCTATGATCCTCATGTCCCCTGTCTTTCTTTTAATTTTTTTTCTACCAGTAGCTTTAAGGGAAAAGATACCAGACACAGCTGGTGTATCTAAAAATGCATTCAATTATATTCTCAAGTATGATATATATAACAGATGGTACAAAGGTAGAAAGAATCTTAAATTTTTGAAATCATTTTTTTAATCTTCTGAAACCTAGGTTTTCTGTAGAGCAGTCTCATGCAGTTCTCATTATTTTACTTTATATGATTCCTTCCCTTCTCCATGGATGTTTTAGATTATTCTTTTACTTCTCATTGCTTCACTTCTCTCTGAGAAGGAATCTCTGCTTCTCACTATCATTTGCCATGAGTATAAAAATCAAGCATTCTTTTGCCCGAGAATGAAAAGCATTGGATGACAGCGACATGGTTCTCCGGCTCGTTCCATTGTATTTCTACCTCACCACCTAACCCCACTCTCGGTCGTACCCCAGGTCTCCCCTTATTTACTGCTCCTCCTTCATCATTATCTGCCTCAGAATATATTTTGCAGAGAAATTATTGGAGCAATAGAGGTCCATACCCAAGCTGAGATATACACAAAGAAGTAGGTCATATGACCCCTAGCCACACACATACATAGACCCGCATCATTAACACCCCTCCATGTAGCTATTAACACACAAGTTTAGTCCATTTGTTCAGTTAATGAAGCCATATGGATACGCCATTATCACCCAAACTCATCATTTACATTGGACTCCAGTTTAGAGCTGTAATTAGTGAATGCCTTCTTCTAAGCTCTGATTTTTAAATATTTCGTTTACTTACTTATTCATTCATGAGAAAGAGATGAGAGATAGAAAGAGAGAGAGAGAGAAAGAGAGAGAGACTGGGTCCACCAGGGCCTCTAGTCACTGCAAACAAACTGCAGATGCATGGCCGGCCTGTGCATCTGAGTTACATGGGTACTGGGGAATTGAACCTTGGTCCTTAGGTTTTGCAGACAAGCACCTTAACCCATAAATCATCATCCAGTCCTCTGATTATTTTTTTAAACACACTTGGCTAAAACTACTCCTTAATGTCAAATATTCCAGAAACTTTAATCCTTCTTATCTATTTCACCTCCAACATCTCCTGTCATTTCATTTTAACTTTCTACACCACATGTTCTGTTAAATTTCTCATCGATCATTTTAGTGGAATTTTTGGAAGAGAAGATAAATTTGAGAAGTAAGTCTTCCATCTTTCACCAGAAATCTTAGTTCCTTTTATAGATATTTCCAATGTTAGCTGCTATTTTATTTATTCTTAGAATTTCAGAAGGAACAAAGAAATTCTTGATAGATATTTCATTAAGATATATTTGAGAGAATTTTTGAAAATTCCTCCACCAACCACTTCAGCATTTTAAGGCAATTAAATAAGATCCCACATGGCCAATCAATGTCCTCATTTTAAGTTTGACATGGCGAAAGAAGTTTCCCATGTTTGGGAGAATAGGAAAATATATTCCGGAGTTACAACGGGCCTGTTCTTAGTCTGGTCAGCTTCATTTCCCTCTCTGCTGATCACACAGTCAGGGCAGTGGTTCTGCAGCGTGCAGCCAACTGGACAGACTGCAACCACGGGCTTCACAAACACTGCCAAGGAGCCTTCAGAGCCAGCTTGATGTCTCACAGGCTCTGGGTAGATTCTCAGCAGATCAGCTTTCCTCATTTTGCATTTGCTCCTTAAGCCACTGGGAAACTTTTTTCTTGCTCTTATTATTTTGACACAGAATAACGTATTTCTTTCCATATCAAAGAATCACACTGTTTTTCTCCCCACCTGACATAGGCAGTACATGATACCCAGAGGCTGTAACATTAGAAAAATAAGGGTCTTTGTGGCTGTGATGGAAGAGCTGATGGAGCCTTAACTTTGACATCTGGGCTGACACTTTGGGTCACGTGGGAAGGGCAGCTGAAGGAACAAAATATTAGGAACTGATTAATTTTTCAGAAAAATCTTTCCATGTGTACCTGATGAAAGGTCATGCTAACAAAGTAAATTTCCCATGGAAAATTATTTGGAGACTATAGAACTGTCAAATTCGAGTGGCATTTTTGTTGTTTCCCCCCCAACTTTTCAAGTACAGAAGGCAGTACCCTGTTGGCTTCCCGAATGGTAAACAGTGATTGTTTGTTCTTAATTGGAGTTCAAAACAAGAAAGAGTTGGGACTTATGTTATAACATTTTAAATTTTAGGGCTGAGAAATAAACAACAATTGAAACATGAATGGGTCCACCTTGAAGACTTTGTTTCTTAAAAGACCAATACCACCTCTGAACTAAAGATGGTGTTGAGTTTACGGCTCAACTGCTTCTCCCGCAGACTTATCACAAGCTCATGATGACCCACTAGTGGCCCGTGTATAAGCAGCAAGAGAAGCATACTGAGAAGGGAGTTAAAGAGTAGCTCAGCTTTTGAGTTGAGCCCAAGCTAAACTTGAATTATGACTCTGCTGTGTACTAAAGGTATAACCTTGGGCAAACTGTAAGATACCAGCACTCAGCATTTGTTTTCATATTTTATTTATTTACTTATTTATTTATGAGAAAGACAGAAATAGAATGGATGTTCCAGGCCTCCAGCCACTGCCAACAGACTCCAGGTGCATGTGCTACCTTGTGTATCTGACTTTTGTGGGTGCTGGATAATAAAACCTGGGTTATTGTGATTTGCAGGCAAGCACCTTTAACCACTAAGCAATCTCTACAACCCAAGCACTCAACAGTTTTAAAGGAAAGAAGATTAGGCAGTGAGATGCTCTCAAGGAACTTATGGATAAGGCAGACAAATACAACATCAAAATATATTTATATCTCTATCTATCTATCTATCTCTATCTCTATCTCTATCCATATCTATCTATCTATCTATCTATCTATCTATCTATCTATCTATCTATCTATCTATCTATCTATATGTCTGGCTGAGGAGATGGCTCAGTAGTTAAAACCAGATGTACAAAGTTTGTTTCTAGGGGCAAGAGGCTCTGGTGTGTCCTCCCATAAATAAAATATATGTATATAAAGAAACTGATTATACTTACCAAAGTACCTGCTTTGGCAAAAGGGCATGTAGTGTGCTATGAGGGAAGATTAGGAGGCTTCCAAATCACATGAAAGTTAAAGACATCTCACCAGAGGTATGAGCTTTGAAAGGAACCAGAGTCTATGGCTGGGAATTCTGGGTAGAATCTGGCATGTCTTAAGAGGCTGTATGTACGTGCTTGGCATTGAAATAGCTTTGACATAGATACTGACGAAAAGGTTTAAATAGGGGTCCGAGTTTTCAAATTACAATTGCAATTGAGCCTCTATAAAAGGATGCAATAAGAAAACAATAATGAAACGGGCAGACCACTGGGGCTATAGGCACTGAGCAGCCCAGGTATTCACTTTCCTGCATTTTGGCCAGAAAGTGCCGTACATTCCTGCATTTGGTACTGAAACCCCCATCCCATGTGCCAATTTGCCTACACTGTGCTAGTTGTAAAAGCACTAGATGTTTCCATGTCCTTGGAAACCTGAGTCTGTCAAGATAGGAGTGAAATAGATAGCAATGCTTATCCAAGTGACCTCCAGGTAATAAAGCTGATCAGATTTGTAATTAGGTAGATGTTGTAAAGATGATAAGGGAAAAGGAGAAATGTGGTCTGTAGCTTGACTGACAGAAAGGTCAATTGTAGCATCACCCAGGAGAGGTTGAATGACATCATAGAAATGCTTTCAGAACAGGACCTTTCAGCTCTACTTCCCAGTCCTAGCCCGTCGTGCACCTTGAAAAATATTTTTG
Source organism: Jaculus jaculus (assembly GCF_020740685.1). Lineage (NCBI taxonomy): Eukaryota > Metazoa > Chordata > Mammalia > Rodentia > Dipodidae > Jaculus > Jaculus jaculus. The sequence continues at coordinate 101,436,871 of NC_059113.1, read as the reverse complement.
TTATTAATTTGTAGGGAGGGGGAGAGTGAGTGTATCTTGCCACTGCAAATGAACTCCAGATTTATGTGCCACCTTGGGCACCTAGCTTTACATGGGTACTGGGAAAATCAAAGCCAGGCTCTCAGGTCTCACAAGCAGGTGCCACCAACTACTGAGCCATCTCTGCAGCTCACAGAACCCACCTTTCACATTCATTCATCATAGCAATGTGCTCTCATAATTCTCTAATTTTTATTTATTTGAGATTTGAATATTTAAAAAGTCAGTATAAAACAGTCTTTACTGGTTCTATGCTTTGATGTCATGATAAGAAAGAAATATATAAGGTAGACTGGGCATGGTAGCACACACCTTAAACCCCACACTCGGGAGGCACCACTGAGAGTTCGAGGCCACCCTGAGACTACATAGTGAATTCCAGGTCAGCTTGAGCTAGAGAGATCCTGCCCTAAAAAACAAAACAAACAAAAAAAAAGAAAAGAAATATGTAAGGTAAGTGCAATCCCTGTATCCAATGTACTAGTGTTGATATCTGTTTTTATAGGCTGTTCTTAGTAGAATAGGATTGAATTTTAAAGTCTCTCTCCCAGAAATGGTGTATGTATTTTGACATTAATACCTCATGATCCCTGGCACCTTGCTAGGTTTGCTTCTCTAAACATGTCAAAACCACACAAAATTCAAGCTACCAGTCTTATGAAACAAATTCTAAATGATGCCATTTAGCAAAGACCATGAGGGAGAAATAAAAGGGCTAGACAGCTCATTTAAAAATTTTCAACTAGATTTGATATTTATGTTATTTTTATAGTACTTGGATAGTGTATAACATTCCTTGATTCTTTTCCAAACCAGCTTGATTGTGCAAGCCACAGATAAAGGGATGCCCAAGCTCTCTGACACAACTCTGATAAAGGTTCAAGTGGCTGATATAAATGACAATGCTCCCATCTTCCTCCCCTCCGAAGCTGTGGAAATAGCAGAAAGTAAGTGTCACTACTTAGAATAGTGATTCTGATTAAGTTGTATAATTTATCATTTTATTCAGCCAGATACTATGTTAAATATAAATGCTAGTGTTCAATAGCTATGCAAGCTAAGCAATTTCATCTTTATTTTATAAATAGCAAATGGTCTACAAGTAAAGAAGTTTCTAAAATGTTCCTGATATTTTACTATGTTCACTTTCCAAACAAAATGTAACCACCACTCTCACTGTGGTATATAGTCCAGAAATCTCTACACATAAGGACGTCTAAAGCTATTATTTTCCACAAATAAAACATTTCTCCAGCTTTGCCTTCCACTTGCGGATATATTTTGCTTAATATGATGGGAAGTGTTCTTACAAATCCTAAGCTTTAGTTTTAAAATACAACAATGTGCCTTCTATAAGTCTACCACAAGAATAAACTGCATAAATCAAAGCTCACCCAACAGGGTAAGGTGTGACTGGCACCCTCCAAAAATGCTCAGGCTTAAGATTTAAATGGTATTAAGTCTCGTGTCATGTACTCTGTGTGTGGGGAGGGTGTTTCTTGGTGAATAAAATTGCAAATTTGCTTCCCTCATTACCATTATTTATACTATAGCCTTTCTTGATACCTTTAATTTTGAGAAACAAGGAAGGGGAAGCAATGTATGCCACTATAAAACAGATTTTCTTTGAAGATAAGTACTAGGCAATAAGTACTAATTCTAATATCTATATAAAAATATCTTCATCCAAATCTAGCTTGCTTTTCAGAACTTTATGTTTTGTATTAATGTTCTCACCCACACCGCCTCTCAATATCTGATTTGGACACAGAAACAATACAATACTGATACTTAGGATCTCAATTCTGGAATTGTGTTGTATGCATATGATGAAAAATTAAATATTGAGGGCTAGAGATATGGCTTAGTTATTAAGGCATTTAAAGGCAAAGCCAAAAGACCCAGGTTCAATTCCCCAAGATCCACGTAAGCCAGACACACAAGGAGGCACATGCATCAGGAGTGCGTTTGCAGTGGCTAGAAGCCCCGTCACACATATTCTCTCTCTTTCTACCTGTATCTCTAAAAAATTAAAATTGATTCGACTGTACTTCCTCATTTTTCTACCCTGTGTTCAATTTTTACTTTTATTGGACTCATAAATTCTTTATAGTTTTGGCATAGTTCACAGTGAAATATGTGTGAAAAATCTTGCCAAAAAGAAAAAAAAAAAAGAGCAAATCATTTTGGACTTAAGACGAACCCACTTGGATTGAACTATTAAAGAAATGCCTTTCAGTGGATGGGTTTTGATGGAAGCTGACACTGGCCATGATTATTGCAGATTCTTTGCCAGGTGTGACTGTATCCCGGGTGTCAGCTTATGATGCGGACTTGAATCCAGCCTTAACCTTCAGCTTTGCCAACAAGAGCAACCCCGGAGGCCACTTCACCATCGATCAGCACACTGCAGTCGTGACACTGGCAAAAACATTGGATTTTGAAGACACCACTGACTATGAGCTGCTTGTCCGGGTTTCTGACTCAGTACACCAAGCAGAGGCGCCCCTCGTGGTCCGTGTGCTGGACGTCAATGATAACCCTCCAGTGTTTCCTCAAGATTTCTATCAGGTAAAGAGTTAGGAAGATGTGGGACTGAAAACAGCAGTGGGTAATGCTGGCCGGCTCTGAGGGACCAATTTAGGTCATAAGCATTGTTTTCTCAGTACTAAGTTAATGTTACAGACTTTATCCTTAATTCTGTCATACTAGAAATACATATAGACTCGAATGTCTCATTTCATTCAGTTTACTAACCATAATGATCACCAACCTTCTAAAGCAATTTTTGCTGGTGTTGGAGTCTAAGTTGTTCATAAAAATGGAACTTGCTTAGTATTTGCAACGTCACAGATAAGACAAGGGAGTGAGGATTATCTGAGGTTAACCTGAAAATTTTCCTTCTTTCTAAAGTATTCTTTTAGAATGCACAGGTCAATACTTTATAGAAAGTAACCATGAGCAAGTCTGTGCAGTGAAGATGTTAGAATTTGAAGCACATTGTAAGTCAGGGCATTGAGAGCATCCTAGTAAAGATTTAGACATGGATTCAAGCACGCTTGCATGAAACAAAGGCGAGGTTTCTGTGTTACCAGAAGGGGAAAGCTAACTTAGTAACAGTCCTACCTGAGGACTTCCTTGAGTTATACCATGCTTAGCAATGTAGTGATACACTAGTGACTTCACTGGCTTATGCTACAAGACATAATTTAGAAGGAAATATTTTCCCAATTAAAGTCAAAGCTACATGAAATTCAGTTTTTTGTCTGAAGTAGGAGCTATTAATATAATCATTGCAATATATCAGGTCTAGACATTAATATATTTATGAAAGGCAGGTTTCTATAATTAGAATGAAGGGAATGGCCTCTGGTTCTGGCCCTGCTCATGCAAATTGATTTTTGTTTAAATATTTTTTAAACTTTCTTTTAATTGACAGCTTCCATACTTACAAATGGTAAACCATGGTAACTCCCTCCCCTTCCCACTTTCCCCTTCGCATATCCACTCTCCATCATATACCCCCTTCCTTAATCAGTCTTTCTTTTATTTTGATGTCATCATCTTTTCCTCCTATTATGAAGGTCTTGTGAAGGTAGTGCCAGGCACCATGAGGTCATGGATATCCAGGCCATTTTGTACCTAGAAGAGTGCATCGTAAGGAGTCCTAACCGTCCTTTGGCTCTTACATTCTTTCCACCACCTCTTCTGCAATTGGCTCTGAGCCTTGGAAGGTGTGATAGAGATGTTTCAGTGCTGAGCACTCCTCTGTCACTTCTCAGCACTATGGTGCTTTTTGAGTCATCAGAGGTCACTGCCATCTGAAAAGAGAAGCTTCTATAACTAAAAATGAGAGTAGCATTAGTACGAGCAGTTTGGTACACATAATGCATTCATTTAGCCAAACAGGAGCAGGCATTACACTCCTAAGGCTCATGAGCTCCCTGACCATAGGTTTTTGATTCGATTTACAGTACCAGGTCATGCACATGTCTTTAACCTTATCATGTCCTTTTCTGTCCTTTGCCTCAGGCCACACTTGCTGAATCAACACCTGGAGGGTACCCAGTACTGACTGTGTCTGCCACAGACTCAGAAAGCAATGGGAACATTTCTTACAGAATCCGGTCCTCTGTTGAGGACTTCTCCATTGATCCCACAAATGGTGAGCTATGTACTATGGCTTTAGCATCTCACAGGTCTGCGTGACAGGGTGGAATCTGAACCCTCCAAAAATCCTGCTCCCCCTCCACTCCCTGTAGCCCTAAGTGCTGCCTTCTTAACTATCCACACTACACTAGCGAAGGCTTGTGGCTCTTCTTAGCAGCTCACTGGCCAGAAAGCAAAGGACATCAGTTCCATGTTAGTAAATGCATAGAAATTCAGAGACCACCCCCCCCAGCTCATGTGTCCATTCAAACACGGTTCCAGAAATTGTCCCAGGACCCAACAAGAATGAAAATAACACTGAAAGGATAATATGACTGAAGACTTCTTCACATGACTCAAGTTTGGAATCTGTTTTTGTTTTTTTTTTTTAAGATAGGTGTTAAAAAAATTCAGAAACAGCGTCCTATGTTCAGTTAAGACAAGCATAATCAAGAAAGAAAAGTGATTCAAATGTCCTTCTCTACTTATTGAGAACCATGGGGTGATCTGTTTCATTTGATATCTTGCAAGACTCTGTGTATTTTTGCCAGAGAACAGGATGTTTATGGGGTGAAATGCATTCGGATAGGCAATTTCTGATTAGAAGAGTTGAACAGAGTACAGTGGCTGTCAACCACTGGATGGCCATGTAAAATCTAAACTTGGAGAAGGTGATCACTATCAATACAATAGCTTAGCAGGGTATACCCTAGGAAAGAATGACAGATGAGACATGTGACAGTGTGTTCCCCTCTCTGCCCACCCCTGCATCGCAACCTAGGAAGAACTGAGGCACCCGTTACCATCATGGTTTCCTGAGAGAAGACTTTAGTCCTAAAATATCAAAATAAGTCCCAGAGGGCATTTATAAAGGGAGAAACAGGAAATGTCACATTGCTTGTGGATGAATGACTAATGGACGAACAAAACATGTCATGAATGAAGCTGTCCTTTCTGTGTTTGTCTTTGTCTCTCTTTCTCATCTCAGATGGCATCAGATGTTGGCATCTACTGTCCTAGCAATGTATTTGCCTGATAGGTGTTATCATCCAAAATTATAGCACAATGTTGATTAGAATGTTTTGAGGCACAAAGTGTTACTAAGTCAATTGAGGCCATGCTGTGACTCTCTACTTGAAAAGTGGCATTTAAGTGTCCATATTCAGTATTCATTTGTAGTGACCATACTTAAAACACATTTGTCTTAAAAAATGTTCTTACATACATAATTTCTAGGGAAGATATTTTTATAATTAAGCAAGAGTTAAGGTCTACATTACAGGGCTGAAGAGCTTGCTTAGTGGTTAAAGAACTTGCCTGGGAAGCCCAAGGCCCCAGGGTTCTGTTCCCAAGGACCCATGTAAGCCAGATACACAAGGTGGCACATGCATCTGGAGTTCCTTTGTAGTGGCTGGATGCCCTGGCAACTCCAATCTCTATCTGCCTCCTTCTCCCTCTCTGTTTCTCTTTCGCTCTCTCAAATAAATAAATAAAGTATTAAAAAACTTTTTAGAAGCCTACATTATTATTTTTACTGACTTCACTTGGTGAATTTGGCTAGAATAAGCTTCTGATGGTATTTTCAAAATAAACTTAAACGTGTGTGTGTGTGTATGTGTGTGTGTGGGGGGATGTTTTACAGGGGATTGAATTAAGGGCCTGGAATATGTTAGACACATTCTCTACCACTAATTTATTTCCAAAAACCTTTACTTTTAATCTTTATTTGGTGAAGATAATCATCTTGCCTCAACTTCCCAACTAGCCAGATTACAGGAATACACTCTCCATGCCCAGCTCAGAATAAGTATCTTGATGTCAGAATATTGCTATATACATATTTATGAGTAATAGAATAGAATATAAACTTGTCAAACAAAAATCAGTTTCCTTTTTAAAATAGTAGTGAAATGACTATTATGAAATAAAATTCAGAAAAAAATTATGGAAAAGACAGCTTCAAGTATCACATGTCTTTTAGAGTGGAAATGATGAAAACTATTTCTGGATCTTAAGTATAAAATGTATTAATTCTAAATTTCTATTTGGACTTACTCTTGGTTAGGATAATACAACTAAAAAAAAAAAAAATACCCAAACGTGTTTCAGTATTCAATAAGCATTTGCTAGCTACATGGGACATAAACACTTAATTTCTCAACATTGATATACTATGTCTTATTTTTCAGGCACCATAGTCACTACCCGTCCAATATTACTTCTGGATAAAATATCAACATTTCGGTTTCTTGTTGAAGCCAGTGATGGTGGAATTCCTGCCCTAACGACTCTTACATTAGTTGAGATAGAAATACAAGATGCAAATAATTATGCCCCTGAGTTTTCAGTGGGACACTATAACCTTAGCTTGCACGAAGATGTTCCAACCGGAAGCACACTCATGACATTTTCCACTATTGACTATGACTGGACTCTTGACAACACACGTGTCGAATATTCCATCCTCAGTGGTAACTCGAAGAATACCTTCCACGTAGAAATTAACTTAGCTCACTCAGAATATCCTCATCAGCAAGCTGGTTCCCTTGTGCTGCGTCACCCTCTGGACAGAGAAGCTCAGGCCAGCCATACCCTTATCATTCTGGCATCTGACCAAGGCTGCCCTCCGTTGAGTGCCACAGCCGTCGTAGGCATACAAGTGCTCGATGCCAATGACAACCCACCCACTTTCAGCAGCCGAGAGTACCATGCCCAGGTCAAGGAAAACACCCCTGTCGGAAGCCACATCACTGTCGTGTCAGCCAGTGACCGAGACGTGGGTTCACATGCGGAAGTCACCTATGGCATCGTTTCTGGAAATGAGAAGGAACATTTCTACTTAGAAGAAAAGACTGGTGTTGTGTATCTGATTAAACCTCTAGACTATGAAGAGATGATAAAATTTGCTTTAACCATCCAAGCTACAGATGAAAACCGACGCCATGCTGCGTTTGCGATAGTGTTTGTCCATGTCTTGGACGACAATGACCATGCACCTCAGTTTATGTCATCTACCTTGAATTGCACTGTTGCTGAAAGTCTGCCTGCTTTCTCCACTATATGCTCGGTCAAGGCTTTGGATTTTGATGCGGGTCCTTATGGAGAAGTGACTCATTCTATATTGTCACCCTGTCTGGTCACACACGGAACACCGCCCTCTCAAAATCTCTTTGTCATTGACCCTTTGACGGGGGATATTAGTGCTAAGCAAATGCTTGACTATGAAAGTGTTGACAAATACTGTCTCTTGGTTCAGGCTAAAGACAGAGGCGGCTCCACGGCCTCCTTGGTTGTTTGGGTGGAAGTTGAAGGCGTTGATGAATTTGAACCCATCTTCACTCAGGATCAGTATTTTTTCAACCTCCTGGAAAAGAATCAAGGGCGACAGCTTATTGGCAGGGTGGAAGCGTCAGATGCAGATGCTGGAGTAGATGGGGCCATTCTCTACTCCCTGGGAACCTCATCCCCTTTCTTCTCAGTAAACAAAACCAATGGCAATATTTACTGGATGAGGGGTCCTTTCCTAATAAATAGCCAAATTAGCAAAGAAGACACCTTTGAGGTGAAGATAATTGCTCACAGCCCGAAACCGAGCTCCAGGTTCACATCGTGCACTGTGTTTGTGAACGTGTCTTGGGCCTCCGAGGGAAGCCACTCCGCGGTCTTTGCACAGAGCTTCTCGGTCAGTCTCGCCGTCTCCTGCTCAGTGTTCCTCTTATTGGCCTGTACTCTGCTCATACTGATTTTCAGACATAAGCACAAAGGCCCACTGCACAGCTATGAGGAGACGAAGACGTCGCCACCTCCAGAGGCCGATCTGAAACTGGCCACGGATGCCAGCAAGCTCAAGGAGGCAGAGGAGACCCTGGTGTGCAAGGTGGCCTCGGGGCCTGGTGGCCTGGTGCCCACAGAATGGCTCAACTTAATGAGCCTCATGGGCGAGGACGCTGGCTTGTACAGGCTGTCCACCTCCAGCGGCCACTGCTCCGTAGAAGGAGAGACGGCAGAAGACAAGGAAATCCAGAGGATCAACGAGCATCCTTACAGGAAGGACTCGGGCTCCCCCCTGAGTGATCGGGGATCCAGGGTGCCAGACTCGGGCGTCCCCAGGGACTCAGACCAGCTTTCTTGTTTGTCTGAGGAGACAGACATGATGGCCGGTGCTGAGGCAGCAGAAGGCAGCCGTCCGTTTGAGGGAGTTGAAAGCTGCCAGGCCGTCTATAACCCAGATGATGTGTCATCCCAGAAGACAGAGGTGACAGCAGCTCTCTCGGCTGACAGCCAGAGACAGCCCCTCCCGTCAGCTGAGCAGGGCGCAAGATGTGCAGGGCTTTCGACTCACACTGACTCTGGCGAGCATGCAAAAGGCGTCTACCCCTGGGATTTTCTCCTCGTTTGGGAGCCCAGGTTTCAGCCCCTTGCCCCAGTCTTTAATGATATTGCCAAGCTCAAGGACGAGCATTCCCAGACTCCTGGCGTTTCAAAAGACACGTCTTTTGTCCACCCACCGCCTCTGATCACAGCCATAGCCCAGCCCGGGATTAAGGCGGTTCCACCACGCATGCCAGCCTCAGCCCTGGGGCAGCTTCCTCCGACATTCCCCCGCTCCCCCCTTCCCTACCACAGCGGGGCTCTGCCAGAGGCCATGACTCCCAGCTTTTCACCATCTCTGTCCCTCCTGACCATGCAGACTCCCACCAGGAGGCCGCGGGTGCCAGATGGAGAGTTATTAGGTATGCACAGAAGTGTCACATGCCACGAACTGAAGACAGAGGGCGAAGCTGAGCTCTAAGGCAGCAGTGGGGCCACTCCTGTTCACCTCCCTCAAGCCGGCCCCTGGGGACTGGACCCAACCACCCTTCCCCAGAGCAAGTGACTTCATCTCGCCAGGGTTTTGAAAACTCTCGCATTTAAGTTTCTTGATTTTCTTCTAGCCTTAACGAGAAGATATTTCTTCTTTTGGATGTTATGTTTTGTTCTCAGGACTCATATCTGTGTACTGGCCTTTCCTAAATGATTATTTTCTATGATTAGATTTCAAAAGGACACGATGAACTTTATTGACCACCACAAGGTTCGGATACAAACGAGAGTCCAGAGTGTACGTGCTCATAGGACCTCTGAAAACGCTGCTATAGATAAAACAAAGAAAGATTGACAAGCTAGGAGACGAGGCTGGGATAGAAAGTAACAGTGAGGGACAAGCTTATGTTTTAAAGTGACAGTTTGGGGGTCTGATGCAGAGATTCGTTTCTCTTCTTCTCCCCATACCACACCTGGGGGCGGGGGTAGCCACTATTTGCATTTGAAAATGCGTGTAGTTGGAAATACATTGAGCAACCATGAATGAAATATGTTAGAGTTTTAGGCCAATAGGGCAAAACAAAACAAGCATTCTTGACTGAATGAGGCAGATCATGTTCTTGACATGGGCAAGGATAGATAGAAGAAATAGTTACATGTCTGCCAGAGACACGTTGACTTGGCCTTTTCTACAAATGATATTTTTTTCTTCAGTATTCTGTCTTGTAAGGCCATAGATATACACAATTAAAAGATTAATTTATAGAAATGTCTCCATTTTATTTTTTTCCACACAGAGGAACTTTGAGAATGAAATAATTTATCCCACTCAATGTCCATTTTAGAAGTTGTGTAGATAAAATTGTGTTATTAGCTAGTGATAAATTTCACAGAGTAATTTAGCAGTATATTTTTAAATGATTTTTTTTTTAACATGAAAAACTTCTACTTTAAGAGCTAAGGACAGATGCCAGGAACCTCTTTCCCATTAGCAGCATGTGCGCACTTGCCTTCAGTGGTCATTGCCTGGAGCGGATTGACGACACGGGGCAATCCATTCTCTTCTGCACAGTTCCTGCTTCGGAAACACGGTGGTGTTATCTGGGACTTACATGCACTGTTACTTCTTTCTCTCAGTGAGCCCAAGAGCACATCAGAGATGCTTCTCCCCTTCAGCCAGACGGAGCACATGCTGGCAATGGTGGCCCAGAGGGTCAGGCTTCGGGATCACAGTTTAGGAATTCTAATGTGAAATTTCAAGGGCCTCTGGATACTTTTCTTAGTTGTTTGGGTGGGCTTCGGCTATAGAAATGTTTTCTCTGTGTTTTATTATTTTTCCTTGTGCCTCATCCATGAAATTAGGTGAAGTAATTTTGTTTTACTTTAAAAACATTGCAGGTGAATTGAGATCTACTTCTGCAGACAAATAGTTTAAAGGCTTCCTGTGCCAATATGCATTACACATTGCCACAAAGCTTTGCGGACTCAAGTTGAAAGCACGTGTATAAACTCACATTAGTAAGTGCACAGGACATGAAGGTTTTTAGACAAGGCTGGAATTCTAGGGAAAGTCATTTAGGTGTGGAGCATCTTAATATTACAATACAGGGGCTGGGAAGATGGCTCTGAAGTTCAAGGCGCATTTTATTCAAGCCCGCTAGTCTGAATGTGATCGTCCTCAGCTCCCACGCAAAGTGGGATGCAAAGGGGTGCATGGCCTGTAATCCCGAAGTGCCTGTGGCAAGGAGAGGCAGGGCCGGGAGAATCCAGAAGCTCACAAGAAGAAACCTGAAAGACCCTGTTTCAAAGAAAATGTAGGAGAGTTGAAACACCCAGACATACTCCTTTGACTTCCACACACACACAGTACATGCACACATATATGCATACGTGCAAATAAATAAAGGAATAATCATAGAAATTAAATATTACAACATAGACTCATGTCTCCTTGTCTTCATTACATATGGGGAAGGTATTTCATCACTTTTATTTAAAAATAATTGCAATTGTTTCACTGTTCCAGTTACTGTCTCTTCAGCAGGCTGCATTGAACAGAGGGGGGAAAACTATGCTATTTTTTTTTTTTTTGCTAACTATATGTGAAACTTTTATTTTGTAACAGAATTATTTGTGTAAGCATGACCTTTCTGTTGTTTTTAAACAAGTTTTTTTTTAAATTCACTTATGCTTTTAAAAGAACACTCCATCTAACCCTTCCCCAAGCTATTTGCCTGTGATCTATCTCTGTACATGAATTTGTATTTTTTTCTAGCTATTTCATAAAAACAGAAGACAAGACATGTTTCAAGTTCCTTACCAATATTTAGCATTTCTTTAATTGATGGCTTTATTAATACTGTTTCCAGCACCATGCTCCCATCAAACAAATGTCATGAGTGGAGTTAGGAGTACAAATCTGAAAATGCTGGCCAAGTGTTAGTAATAAATCATGTGTCCAAACTAGAGAGTTTGTTTCTTTCTAAGTAAACAATATAATTTCTACAGTTCTCCTTCACGTTTAATATTAAGTTGCCTCATATGTTCCATGTTACTTAGCTGATCTCGACACTGGCTTTAGCGCTCTGGAGGGGTACAGAACTTGTTAGTGGAAAATCATATTAAGCCCCCAAATTCATAAGCTATAAAATAAAAGACAGTTGTCTCTTGTGGAATTTTGGCTGCCTGAAATTCTGGACTGGCTTGTTGGCAGCCTTAAAAATACTGGTGTAAATCAGTACCAAATGGATATCAAAATTCTTCAGCCCAGTAGTAATCATTGAATTGGCTTCCAAAACAGATTCCTGGGCAAATATAGGGGGAAAATGCTGTATCTTTAGGGATTTGTTCATTTCACTGTTTTTAAAAATAATAAAATGTGTTATCCACTACTGGCAGCCTACAAATGCACATTGAGACCATATTAGACAACCAGGTGGGAAAAGATCTACGATAGGGGTGAAAATTAATCATGAGCTTAGAGCTATTTCTACCCAAACATTCCAAACCTACACATTACTTTTGCTTCCATTTGCCACTTTGTCTATAACTTTAAGCTGCAAAGAACATGCCATAACTCAGGGCCTAAGATGATGGGCTGTTTCCAAGTGATGAAATCCATGGAGTGAGTGTTACCAATGAGTCTCACATGGCATTGTAGATAAGCTGGTTGCATTCCTTTTCACAGCACATTTTGCCTGGGCGCAGAAGTACAGATCCATCTGCTCATGTAAAGAGGGTGAGAATGGAAGATCACTGGTTCAGGAGAGTCCAGGGGTCAGCAGCGTAGCAGAGACTCCACTTAGGACCCGAAGCAGGTGTGAGTTCCTGCCCATTTCAGACGTGGGAGGAGAGGAGGACGTAGATAATAAAGGATGGAGGAGAGAATACAGGATTAAATGTGCAAAGGCATAGTGTAGGATGCAGGCAGAGAAATGCAAGAAAGCAAAAGGATTAGGACTTACGGGGCTGGAGAGATGGTTTAGCAGTTACAGTGTTTGACTGCAAAGCCCAACAACCCAGGTTATATTCCCCAGTACCCACAGGTACATGCACAAAATGACACACGCATCTGAAGTGCATTTGCAATAGCTAGATGCCCTGACGTACCTATTCTCTCTCTCTTTCCCTCTCTCTTGTCTCTGTGTTTTCTGTTTGTAGATAAATAAATAAATACATATTTTTTAAAAGGGTTAGGACTTAGAAGTTATCCTTACTAATTCACTTTCCCTTTACTGGGTCATGATTTCCAGGAATCTCTTTCTGCCTTCCTTTTGTTTTTAAGATTTTGATTTATTTTTATTTTTTTGCCTAAAGAAATATGATTATATGAAATTTCCTTTTTGTAAACTCTTTCCGTTCATTTTATTATTTATTTACAGAGAGAGAGAAGATAATGGGCATGCTAGGGCCTTAGCCACTGCAAACGAACTCCGGACGCATGCGCCCCCTTGTGGCATCTGGCTTAAGTGGGCCTTTAGGCTTCGCAGGCAAATGTCTTAATGGCAAAGCTTTGACCTATTTGTTTTTGTTTCTATTTTTTAATTGTGAACTTTACCTTGTGAACGTATTGCATATTGGTTATATTCACCTAGAATTACAGTTTTATTTTCCCTCTCCCCTACCTCCATTCCCCTGAGGGCTCTCCTCAGTTATCTGTATTCTATTGGGGGAGGGGGTTGTAAGAGCCGCAAGATAGAAAAGAGTGTCCTGAAACATTGTCCCCTGACAGGTGCATTCATGACTCCTCCTTCCTTATGATTTATCAAATTATAAAACTAAAGCTAGGTGAAAATTAACTAAAATACATCTTACTACAAAACACACACTTATTCCTCACCCCTGCTGTCAGTGAATTTCAGAAGAAGCAGAAAGAATGATTATCCATGCTCTCCAATTTGTCATCATGCCACAGTATTAAATAGCTTACTTTGGATATGTAATTAAAATAGTTCAGGAGTAGTTGTGGTACAATACGTAATTTTAGGACCTAATCTCCCTCTCTCCCCACACTCCAGGTAGTTAGTCCTTTTTGTGAGGAAAAAAAAAGCATTCTTACTTGATTTTGTAGACAAATTTTATATTTTACATAACTTTAAAAGAACTACTTTATTTTTATTTATTTACTTCTGAGAGACACACAGAGAGAATGGGAGTGCCAGGGCCCGTAGTCACTACAAACAAACTCCAGACAGATGCACCACCACGTGCATCTGGCTTACATGGGTTCTGGCTAATTGAACCTGGTTCCTTACACTTCACAGGCAAGTGCCTTAACCACTAAGCCATCTTTCCAGCCCCAGTTCTACATAACTGTCAAGACACAGTTTAAGACATGAAGCATAGGCAATCGTTTATTCACAAGAATTCAATTTTATTTCAACGCTGGCAATGCAAACGAGCCTAATTCCATCTAGATGAAAGAAAAGTGTCTATTAGAAACAGAATTATGGCAATCAGAGGCGGATACGGTGCCAAATGGCTCAAGTATCGAACTATACCTTTCTCTTATAAACTTAGCACTTGGCTATTTGATGACAATTAGCACATCCTACTGTCTGCATCTATATAGCTTTGTTGATTTCACCCAATGCATTTGCTAAACCAAAACTGTAGAGTGCGTAATGTAAGAGGGAAAGGCATGCCAAATAAATACCAGACACACAAGTGCATCTCTTGAATGAGAAAGCATCCTTTTGGTTAGACAACTAAATACATGGATTTCCTTGTTAGATAGTCAACCCTGAGGGCAAAGGCCTGGGCTCCAGTTATATTTATGAAGCACAGATGGTTTCTAAGAATAAATGAGGACATTTGTGACAGGGCGTGGAGTGTGTCACCATTAGGTGACAGTTCTGGCAGACCTCTGTGGTTTTAGGCATGCTGTGGGACAGAAAAAGAAAGTGTAGTGTCTTAATGATCGAGCCTAAGGAACTAGGTTCACATCAATATTGGGATGCTGACGTGGGAGGGTGCTGTGAGTTCAAGGTCAGCCTGGACTACAGAGTGAGTTCCAGGTCAGTCTTCACCAACGAGACCCTACCTCAATAAACTATGTGTCCTCTACGTACACACACACACACACACACACACACACACACACACATCCTATTAGAATAGCTTAGGAAAAGCCTCGAGAGCAGATGAAGGATAGCTTGTTTTCTCTTCCGCTCTCCCTTCCTCTAAATGTAAATGTATATTTTGTGTGTTTTATAAGTAAGAGAAACAACCTGGAAGTGGCATTCTTAAGCTCATTGTTTGAGGCAGTAGCAAGACATAGCTAAGCAGGTTGACTTAAATTTTATTTTGGAGCTTGTAATCAGCCACGGTTCTCCATGGCCAGCAGAGTGGAGTTTTGTCAGAATGAAAGAAGAATCCAGTTTGGCAGGTATGCCTAGACTGTGCATCTCAAAATTTGTTCACATTTAAGGTAAATAAATAAATAAATAAACCAAGAATATCTGAGAAAATTTGATAGAAGTAAAACTATGTAGATTATATTCCTGAACATCTTTTAAAATGACTGATGAAAAACTACTTGGGGCCCAACTGAAACTAAGGACAACTGGCGAAATAAGCAAGGGTGATGTTTTCCTGTGAACCGGATACCAGCACAAAGGGGAAGGAGATCAACGCAGAGAAAAATCAACTCCTACCAAATCAGAGAGCAAATCCTCAGAGGCCCCCAACACCTCAGCACTGAAGCAGACCAAAAATGAACCCAACATGGCTCAGGGAAATCTTGCAGAAGAGGGGGCGGAAAGAATGTCAGAGTCACATGTTGGGTCATGATTTGCAGAGACATTTATCATACCAATAACTGGGGGCTAACTCCACAATGCACGACCCATTTACATCAACAAGGAGGGTCTAATGGGAGGGGGTAGATCACAGATGAGCCTAAATAATGGTACCAAACTGCCTGTATTCACTGAAATGAAAACTAATAAATTAAATTTAAAAAAAAGAAAAAAAGAAAACAAAAAAAAAAAAAAGAAAAACTACTTGGGGCAATAAAACAGTAAAGATGCAAAATATAAATGATTGTGCAAAAATCACATCAATATCCATCTGTCTAAATAAAATCTTGATGAGCAAAGCTATTTAGGAAGAAAATGACAACACCTCCCAAGAGACCCGGAGTAAAATAGAATGGGTATGTTTAAGTAGAAAAACTCAGTGCTAGAAATTTTTCAATTGTTTCTAAGTAAATTTATAAGTTTAATCTGATATAAATACCATTTTGTAGACTTAACTAGCAATCATGCCTTTTATTTGAAAATAAGCAAGAATAGCCGGGCGTGGTGGCACATGCCTTTAATCCCAGCACTCGGGAGGGAGGCAGAGGTAGAAGAATCACTGTGACTTCGAGACCACCCTGAGACTACCTAGTGAATTCCAGCTCAGCCTGAGCTAAAGTGAGACCCTACCTCAAAAAAAAAAAAAAAAAGAAGAAGCAAGAATAGCTATTAAACACTGTAAATATTGATCATTGTTTGTAATCATACATGTGCTCAAATAGTTCTAACTTTTTCATATGAAATCTGATGCCTCCATGATTAAACTAGGGTGGTGTTGGCCCATGACTAGATGAGATCAATGGAACATAAGGGAAAATACAGAAGAGGATACAAACGAATCCAAGCCTTCCAGCAATGGGACTGTTTCTAGTTGGGTACCAGCTGTACTACTGAGAAGCACAAAATCTGAGTAATTATAATAATTGTTCAAAGGGAAATTACACATCATACACAACCTGATAGCATATGGAAATACAATGTATGAAAAAGGTAGCACATCAACTCAAAAAAAAAAAAAAAAACAAATAAAAAGATTTCTTTGCAACAGGGTTTCTTCACAAAGCCCAGCTGGTCTCAAACTCACAATCCTATTGCCTCAGACACCAAACACAGGGATAATAAGAGAACTGAGTGATAAATTTTATTTAAAAATGTCTATCGTGGCAAATATTGCTAAACCAATCAGTGTCTGGGAGGATGGAATCTGTGGCCACATGTCAGCCTCATGGTGAGACAGGCTGAGGCAAGGGTCAAAAGATGGTGAAGCAAGACCAGCTCCTAAAAGGAACATATGCTTTTCACATCATGCAATGAGACACACGCTACTTTCCACTGCTAACCTGTGTGCATACCTCATTGGCTAAACCATGAACTCGCCAGTGTGGAGTGCTAATTTACAGATTTTGCTTACATACCAAACAGAAGGCAACCACTTTATAGTGTTAGTAACAGATTCTTCCTGTCATCTCTAAACTTAGCTGCTTTAAACTTGTAATGTTGATTCTTTTTTTTTTTTTGTCAATTGGAATTTGCTATTTATTTTTCTCTCCAGCTAATAACGTGGAAATAATTTGCATATTCTTAGAAAAAGATTAATTTATTCCTTCAGTTTCCAATACAGACAGATACCAACAGAAGATAAAATACTTAATGCAGAAATAAAAATAAAATTGGAATCATCAAGTCAAAAAGTATAATCATCTCTGTAGCAGTATCTAGTAATCTATCTCAGTGGCAATATCTAGTAATGCTGAAGATAGAACCCATGGCTCTGCTCACCTTAGGCAAGTACTCAGCCATTAACTTACACCTTCAGCCCAAGTTAAAGACTCTTTATCTTACAAAGCTGTTTAATTCCATTTCTACTTATATCCTTCCCCTAGAAATCTCTCTCATGCCATCCAAAACATAAATGAATAGAAAAACTCAAAGTAACATGCCTGGCTCAGGTCTGGATCATTCTACTATGGTGTTGCTATAGGGGATATATATATATATGCAGAAGAAAGTCCTAAAATAGGGTCTAAGTACAATGGGGGCCAGAGCTAGACTAAGGCTTAAAACTAGGAACTGAATATGGCTGATGATCCCCCTTTTCCTCCCAATTAGGTGAAAAATGGTGAATTCTTGAGCAGGTGGGACCTTGAGAACCTGAAGGGAAAAGATTTGATCTCATGGATGAAGAACTAAGTCAATGTGCCCAAAACTTAGTGGCGATCCTAAATTACTGAGAGATGTGGGTATCTGAAGTCATGGCCTTAATGTGTAGTAAGTGATTTTTACATGTAAATTATTATGACTAGCAGAGACTTTATAAGGTTCTTGACATCAATTTCAGATGACAGTAACATCTATTTATACCATCAAATGGAAAACATGAAGCATTGGATGAAAATATGATTAGCTCACAAGTTCAAACACAGTAACCATGAAGACTATAAAAGCATTTAAGAATTCTAACAATATTTTTGAGGCTGACTTAGAGAAATTTTTAAATATTTCAGGAAATAAATTAAGGGTTTATTAACTGAGACTGTGTACTACAAATAAACATCATCATTTTAAAGATGATCATTTTCTATGACTTTTTAAACTAAAAGCAAAGCAATAAAAAAGCCTAAATAGCCATGCATGGTGACACGTGTCCAGCCCTCAGGAGGCTGAGACAAAAGAATGGCTATGACTTCAAGGTCAGCCTGATACCTAGTGAGTTCCAGGCCAGCCTCGCATATAGTGTGAGATCCTGTCTCAAAAATTTACAAAGTAAAATAAAATAAAAAAAAACAAATAAGAAATACAAATATTAGTGTAGATTATTTGTAGAGTGTAGCAGTATTTTTAAAAAATACAGATGACCAAAGGCCCAATATTAATGAAGACAGCATTGGAGATAATAGATAAAATCAAAAGAATAAAGAAGAGAAAATCAAGAAAGAAAAACAAGAAAGGATAATCTTGGAATATAAAGAGATGAAAGAGAATATATTAGAAGCATAGAAATATGTATATACACGTATGGAAATCTGACCTAGAGATAGCTCAGTAAATAGAGGATGAGTAACTTAATAAATATGATGCATTAATGTGTTATGGTTATAAAATGCGAATTGTATTTGGGTTTCACAATCACAGATGAAAATTAAATTGGTAAACTTTGAGGAGAACAAACAGTAGAATATGTTTATGGCATCAGAGGTGGGAAGACTTTTTTAACATGATACAAAACATACACAAGTACAAAAAGAAAAGGTGGCCAAGGGAATTTCTTTAAAGATTAGAACTGGCATTGAAACATCATATAAAGAACATTATAGCCGGGCATGGTGGCGCACACCTTTAGCCTTCAATCCCAGCACTCAGGAGGCAGAGGTAGGAGGATCACCGAGAGTTCGAGGCCACCCTGAGACTCCATAGTGTATTCCAGGTCAGCCTGGGCTAGAGTGAAACCTTACCTCGAAAAACCAAAAAAAAAAGAACATTACTGAAGAATCCCTAACCTAGTGGAAGTCACTGTGACTTTATTAAAAAACAAACAAACAGGTTTTATCTATAAGTTTAGGAAAGCGATGAGCGTAATGGAAAACAGACAAAGCAGAGCTACAGATAGGGCAGTTTGTGGGATTAACAAGTGTGATTATGCTTAACGAGACATCGTATGGCATGCCCATTGGATTAGAAAAAGTAAGAAAATCTGAGATAGGGCTGAGAAGGTGGCCTGTGTTTCATTCCCCAGAACCCACAGGAAGCCAGATGCACATAGTAGCCCATGATTATGGAGTTCATTTGTAGTGGCAGGAGGTCCTGACATACCCACACCTCTCTCACACTCTCTGTCTGCCTCTTTCTTGTCTCTGTCTCTCTCTCTGAAATTATATACATATATATAAAATCTGAGAACGCTGTGTTTACAAACTTCTTACAATATGTGTTAGATTTTTGACCTGTGACAAAATACCCGAAGGAAACAACTTCCAGAAGGAAAGACTTATTATTTAACTCACAAGTTCAATGGTTGCAGGCTGTGACAGGTGAGTTCCAGGTTTCTGGTCCTTTGGCAGGCAGGGCACGCACACAGCAGTTCAACCCAGGGCAGCCAGGTGGCAGAACGGGGCATCACAGCACCTTTCACCCTTCCGAGCTTTCCCCAGACTATGGGATAGTGCTGCCCATATCCAGGACCTGACTTCTTTCTTCAGGTAATCTTTCTGGAAACACATCCGCACTCCACCCAGACCAGAGTTTTCGTACCCTCGGGGTTTTTCAGTCTACTTATGTTGATAATCAGGATGAATCAGGAACACAATACTTCTGAGAATCACATAGGTTTTGTGCACTGTGAGTTGCTATTTGCAATCATGGGCAGTAATTTGGTAAATATCTTTGTGCGGTTAAAGACACTCTAACATTCTAGTTAATTCCATTTCTAGATATTTCCTTAAGAGAATTCTCTATCATGCATATGAAGGATGCTTACAGAAATACTTGCTGCAGTCTTATGTCGAGAACAAAAACTGGAGACAATATAACTATTCTTCAAAAGAAGTGGTTTTTTTAAAAAAATGTGGTATATCCATAATGCAATATAGTAAATTTGACTGAACTATGTTTATAGCAAACTAACTGAGCCTTTAAAATATAAGAGACTAGCATATTCTACACTATATCATTTATATATGGTTCAAAACACACACAACAATGGGATATAAATTCTTTAGCAGGGGCTGGAGAGATGGCTTAGCAGTTAAGCGCTTGCCTGTGAAGCCTAAGGACCCTGGTTCGAGGCTCAATTCCCCAGGCCCCATGTAAGCCAGATGCACAAGGGAGCACACGCATCTGGAGTTCATTTTCAATGGCTGGAGGACCTGGCGCACCCATTCTCTCTCTCTCTGTCTCTTCCTCTTTCTCTCTCTCTCTGTCACTCTCAAATAAATAAGTAAATAAAAATAAACAAAAAAATTAAAAAAATTCTTTATCAATAGATGATATGCAGTGTATATAAAACATTGGTATAAATACATTCCTGGGGAATGGTAAACAGGTTCACAGTGGTCCTTACCTTTAAGGAAAGGATGAAAGGTCAAGACTCTTTCTGTGGCTGTAAGATTTTTTTTTTCTTTGCCAAATCCAAAGCAAGTCTGGCAAAGTATTAAGACTTCAGAGAGGCAGAATGTTGGTGATGTTTTAAAATATATGATACTTGTTACACAGAAGGGTACTTTGAGATGCTTGGCTGCATTTAAGTTCACTCACATGTCTAACTTAGGAAGAGGGATCTGTCCTTTGGGAGTGCTTTCCTGTACAAACTGCTGTCGTGACCCTTGAGCATTCAAGAGCCGCGGAAGGCATTCTACAGAGTACGCCGCAGTCGGCAGTTTCTGCCAACGATCTTTGCTTTCACCATATGAAGCCCTCCTGCAAACGAAGGCGGACACGTGGCTCTGCATGGCTGGGGTGAACCGCAGAACCCGAGAACTGTTGGGTTTTCAAAACACTCATTTCAATATTGAGCAAAAGAGCCCCTTGCTTCTGTGACGAATATGATGTGGCATTTCTGATTGGCAAGTGACCCCAACACAGTGCACAGGGAATGATCGTGTCACCGTCCAACTCCATAATGAAGTGGTGATTCGCTTGTGGCCTTAATTGCAGGCAGTGGAAAGTGAGTTCTTGATTTCCCAAACATGTCTGCATTCTTACTTGGTTATGTAAAAATGGATAAGAGGAGGTATATCTCCAGAGCAACACGAAGTTTGGAGCTCTGTTTGGCATGAACAGCAATGGGACGATTATTCCATTCTTTGGCTGCTATCTTCCTCCTGGGAAAGAGCTGAGACTGCCTAGTCACTTAGTAGTAACTGAGGTGTGTCCTTTGTGCTAATCTGACCTTTGTCCCTAAGTTATTTTATTTTTATTTTTATTCACATCCTTGCTAGCGTAGGG
Organism: Jaculus jaculus; assembly: GCF_020740685.1. NCBI lineage: Eukaryota > Metazoa > Chordata > Mammalia > Rodentia > Dipodidae > Jaculus > Jaculus jaculus. Next base: position 101,415,641 of record NC_059113.1, on the reverse strand, counting down.
GTTCAGCTGGTTCATGTAGTCTTGCATACACAGATGTACCATCCCAGTCCAACTGTGGCTGACGCGGTGCCTCCAGAGCAAGATAAGGAAGCTGAAAACTGTGGGACACTGCTTTGAACGCTGAAAACTATTTTTTTTTTTTTCGCATTAGAGTCTCACTCTGGCTCAGGCTGACCTGGAATTCACTATGTAGTCTCAGGGTGGCCTCGAACTCATGGTGATCCTCCTACCTCTGCCTCCCGAGTGCTGGGATTAAAGGCGTGTGCCACCACGCCCGGCTGAAAACTATTTTAACAGCGTAATGCGATGACCTTGGATGTAGTGCAAAGCAAACCCAGGATTAGAATCCTGTCTGTATAACTCTACCTTCCCTTCCTTAAAAGATAAAGGAAGCTAGAGAAATGATGCTGCAGTTAAAGACGCTTGCTTGCAAAGCCTGACTGTCTGGGTTGGAGTCCACATAACCCACATAAAGCCAGACCCACACAAAAGAATATGGTGCATGCATCTGGAATTTGTTTGCAATGGTAAGAGGCCCTGATGCATCCATTCTCTCTCTCTCTCTCTCTCTCTCTCTCTCTGTCTGTCTTTCTCTCATAAGTAAAAATATTTTAAAACATAAAATAAAATAAAAATTTAAGGGATTTTTAGCAACAGAGCACAGGACTTCCTTCCTGGAGAGGTAGGTGGACAGAAAATACATGATATTCCCTATGGCCAAGTAAGCCCCGGTTTTCTCATGAAAACAAAACAAGCCCTAGCCCACAATCAGTGTCTGGCAGGCAGTGGGTTCCCAGTGTACCCGTCAGGGTTCCAAATGCGTAACCATGCTCTGATGACTATGTTGAGATGTGTAAGGAAGACCTCATCCTGAGCATCATTTTTTGCAGTTGAGCAGGCCAGTCTATGGGCAGAGGGAGCTGGTTCCACCTGCCAACATATGCCTTATTGCATCACTGGGCCTCTAGCATCAATGATTTCTTTTTTATTATATTTATCTGAGAGAGAGATAAAGAGGGAGAGAGAGAGAGAGAAAGAGAGAGAATGGCTGCACCAGGACCTTCAGCCACTGCAAACAAACTCCAGATACATGTGGCACCTTGTATATCTGGCTTACATGGGTCCTGGGGAATAGAGCCTGGGTTTTTAGGCTTTGCAGGCAAGTGCCTTAATTGTTAAGCCATCTCTCCAGCCCCAATGATTTCCATCCTATCACTAAGTGTCTCTGTTAATATATTTTGTTGGTGTCGATGTCATGGTGAGCCGGCTAGCCGACAGTGATTCCTAGTGCAGGTGTGGCTTTGGGAGAGGCATACAGAAACTTGCTCTTAGAATTTTGGCTTCAGTGCAAGATGGTGACATTTATTTTATGGCCTTGCACATTAAACAAGACCACAAGTATTTACTTTATGTAAACTCTTCTCTCTGTAACTGCAAGTGATGTCAGTCTCTAGACAGCTGGGTACAGTATCCTAGAGATGAGAGGTGGCCCGACTCACCATCTCTTTTAGTGTTGCAAAATTATTTTTGTAAACCAAGAAGGCACCAGAAGATGTACAAAGTTAGGTCACGGGGGTGCGTCTCTAAGAAAGTGTTTATCAAGGGCTGGAGAGATGCCCTCGGTGGTTAAAGGTGCTTGTTTGCAAACCCTGAGGGCCTGGGTTCAATTCCCTAGGACCCACATAAAGCCAGATGCACAGAGTAGCGCATGCATCTGGAGTTCATTACCAGTGGCAAGAGGCCCTGGCACACTTATTCTCCCACCCCACCCCCGTTTGTAAGTAAATGAATAACTAAAACATTTTTAAGATAGGTGTGGTGGTGCACGCCTTTAATCCCAGCACTCGGGAGGCAGAGGTAGGAGGATTGCCGTGAGTTTGAGGCCACCCTGAGCCTGCAGAATATATTTCAGGCCAGCCTTGGCTAGAATGAGACCCTGTCTCGAAAAAAAAAAAAAAATTAAAAAATCAAAAGTGCTTATCAAGCACTTGATTCCTGTAAGGATCCTGAAAGTACCAGAACCTAGGACTGGATGCCAGGCAAACCTCCTTTGTAACCAGACCCCCTTTCCTCAACATAGCCCCCAAACCTTAGGGTCTGAGAATCCTTGCTCAGCCTGCTATGGTGGTGCATACCTGTAATTCCAACACTTGGGAGGCAGAGGCAGGAGGATCATACAACTGTAAGGTAGACCCGTTGTTCATAGCATATTTCAGGCCAGCCAGGGCACCAAGGACTCTGGCAATGACACTCTATCTTATAAATAAGTAAATAAATAAATGCATCACAAGTGTACAAGATAAGTGCTATAGAATGCATCTGAACTTTGGCTTCCTACTTTGGTGCCCTGTGGGAGGAAATGCCAGTGTGGCTCCCGCTTTTCAGCTCTGGCAACATAACATTTTTTTTTTTTGTCTTTTCATTTCTGCTCTCATTGCAGAAACAGAAAGACCAGTTGGCCCCACACAATGTTAGACAAGTTAGCCTGTCATGCGATGGCTGATTTGAAATGGTGGCAGCTTGACTAGGTTAAGGGACTTTCAGAAAGCTGGGCAAGGCTTGTTTACTCTTTCGGCTTCAGTAGGCACTGAGCCGACTCTTCTGTTCAAAGAGAAACCCAGGTGGTTTGGGATCTGATTCGAGGGATTAAGTTACCCCAGCTGTGTCTGGAATTTGGAGAACGGAGTTGGGGATACCCACCCTCAGTACCATCAGGCACCCTCCAGTAAGTTGGAGGCCCAGATGCAACAATCTTTCTGATGCTGGGTGCCCTTCTCCTGCTCTGGGATGTGAGAACTCCAACATACAAAGAAACACCACCCCAGCCCCATCACACATACACGCGCACACACACACACACACACAAACACACACACACATACACACACAAAACCCACACACACATACATACACACACACATACACACACATACACACACACACACACACACACACACACACACACACACACACTCAGATTCTTCAGTCTTCAGTTCCCTGCTTCTGAACCTGCCAACTTGCACTGAGACAAACCATCAATAACTTTCCTGATGTTCCAGTGGCATCTGGACCCCCTTATTCAGCTGAATCAATTCCCCTGATAAGTCCTCCTCATACATCTCTCTGAAAATCCTACCAGTCTCTGCTGAGGACCCCAAACCCTTTCCAAAAACTCATTCCTCTAAAGTCCAACTTTATTTACAGAAATCTGCAAAATGTGTTCCTCGGCCAAACACCCTGCTCATTCTTAAGTTCTAGGTGATACATGATACCATGCTAACACTGAGTTCCTTAGTCAGAGGGGCCAAGACTCCAGTTAACAAAATATACACTTCCTTTAGCTCCATGGAAAAGATCCTCCCATCACCAAGAAAGATGCACCCCCCAATCGCCCCAGAAACAATTTGAGTCATGAGATCACCAGCCAAGCTTTCTTCTCCCATTTGAAATTTTCTCACTTTGTGTTGCTTGGTTTAAGGACAAATATGCAAGCTTTAATGAGTTCCAAGTTCAGCCCTTTGAAGATCAGTTCATGGGTTTGTTTTTCATCAACTAGACGAGGTTCTGCTTCATGACTGCATTCTATGACTCGTAATTAATTTGTTTGGGTACCGACAGACAAGCCGAGCATTCTGGACTGCTGCTGCACAATAGAACTCTCTAGGAAGTTCAGAATCCTTCACATCTACAGAAGCCACGGGCCATCTGGGACCACTGTGAACTAGAGACATAGCGAATGTATCTGAGAAACTACTTTCAAAATTGTTTGAGATTAATGATGGTGGCAATTTAATTCCCCCAGAAATAAAAAAAAATCATTTCAAATAATAGTAGCAATTGCCACCACCAGTTATTTGAGGGAACAAACAGAGATGATGAGTTAATTTTAGGACACACAATTTCTTTAAGGGGCAGACTACCAGTTAACTATCTTAAGTCATTATCTTGTAGAGATGATAGACTCAATATATGGAATTTTATTGATTAAAAAGTAGTATAATAAAAGAATGAAACTCTGGACCCAAACTTGCTTAGTAGCTAAGACTTTGGCCAAATTCCTGATTTCACCCCAAGCTTTCATTGTGCCACAGTAAGATTGAGACATTCGTAATGACAGCCTCATAAATTGTTAATCCACATAAAGTATTTAGAACAGCGCCTTGCACATCCAAAGTGCTCCATCCATGTGAGCCCTTATCCTCCTTAATGAGGTATTTACCTTCCCCTCAGAAGCAGAAACAGCACAGAATCTGTATGAGCAGCGACACCATGCACACGCCTGATTTCTTTCTCTCAAAAGACTCAAGTCACTTCAGAAGCAGGTGGCTTCAGAAGGGCCTAAGGAAGCTTGACATCTCTTCATGTCAAGTCATAAAAAAGAAAAAAAGAAAAAAAAAAAAACCCTATGTGGTCATTGCCAACTGGTTAATCTGGAGCTTGTCAATAGAATTTTATCACATAAGGTTAAACACAGACTCTCTTGAGCATAAACCTTCCCAGAAAAGGCATGATCCACCTGTCCCTCTCCTTTTATCCAGACCTTATCACCTTAGCCTTAAATCAATTCCCAACACAAACTACAGATGTCCAAATAGAGAGGTAAGAGAATTTTTCATGGAGTTGCAAATTTTTACGAAGTATTACAAGAAAAAAAAATAGTCTGAAATATAATCAAAATCTATCAGGAAAGAACATTAGCAAAATATAATGATATCTATGAAAATGTCGTAAAGGAATCCATTATTTTGTATATTCACTTAATTCTTTAAAGCTAATTTTGTCACAATTTTAAAACCAGAATTTTGGGCTGGAGAGAAGGTTTAGCAGTTAAGGTGCTTGCCTGCGAAGCCTAAAGACCCAGGTTCTATTTTCCAGGTCCCATGTAAGCCAGATGCACATGGTAGTGCATGCGTCTGAAATTTGTTTGCAACAGCTGGAGGCCCTGACATGACCATTCTCTGTCTCTCTCTCTCTCTCTCCCCCTCTCTCTATGTCTCTAATAAATAAATAAAATAAAAACTTTCACAAAGAAAAAATATGTTAAAACCAGAATTTTGTAATACTGCTCCAAAGGATTTCAAATAGTTACAGTTGAATTTATCTTATATAAAGGTAACAAAATTTAGAAATGCAATTTTATAAAATGATTTGAAGAATTTGATCTTTAACTTTCTTTCACCTCCAAATTCTATTGCCAAGCCACTTTCTTTTAGAAGATAATAAGTATGGAATGGAAGTGAAATGTCATTATAAAGTTGTTAATAGAAGTTATTTGTTACTAGAAGTTGTGAAATAGAAAGAGCTAGAGATCCTAGAGAATAAATCTGATTGATACTGTAATATTTTGTTAGGAAATTCAGAAATGTTTTTTTCCCAATCATTACCTTTTTACCTTATCTTTAATTACTTTTTTGTTTATTTTTATTTACTTATTTGACAGCAACAGAGAGAGAAAGAGGCAGAGAGAGAGAATGGGCGTGCCAGGGCCTCCAGCCACTGCAAACAAACTCCAGACGCATGTGCCCCCTTGTGCATCTGGCTAACATGGGTCCTGGGGAATCGAGCCTCGAACTGGGATCCTTAGGCTTCACAGGCAAGAGCCTAACCACTAAGCCATCTCCCCAGCCCTTATCTTTAATTACTTTTACTGGGAACTGTAATATATGAACATACTGCAAACTGGTCATAGTCCCTTTGGATTATTGTTTTTTTATCCTGTCTCCATGGCTTCCATTCCACTGAGGGCCCATTACCTTTTAGATAAAAGACATTTCTATTGGGTGGACCTTTGGATGAAATTAGTAAACTATGTGTCTCTTCTCCTTTACCTCCAGCCTCCTTTTTTCCCCCCTTTATACTTTCTTTTCCAAACCAGAAAGCTCCTGGAAGAAACATTGACAAAGATGAACATCAGGAAACTTGGGTCCTGTTCTCTTTCTGTAACTCTATAACCTTCAACAAGTTGCCCAATCTCTACACGGCTCCCTCCAATTAACAATGCAGTAAATTCCAAGATTCGTTCCAATGCTGACATGGGATGATGTTACTGTTTTTAAAAGAACTTGCCATTAGCTTCTCTTCGTCAGAGGCAAGTATGCACTTTTGTGTGTGTGTGTGTGTGTGTGTGTGTGTGTGTGTGTGTGTGCGTGTGTGTGGCTGGGCTCCTGTATAGCTGCCTCTCCGTCCACTCACACTCCCATGACTCAGTCCTGATTGCTCCCCTGTATTCTTTGCTAGCCGCCGTTAGACCTGTACCTGCCCACCACAATTTTATAGCTTTCTGACAACCGATGTTACCTTCCTGTCATTTGGATAACTGGGCTCTTGGATTGCCATGGCAACTCTCCCACAGATCCTGGTCCAAAACTCTCTGAGCCTTCAAACCCATGCTTCTGTAGAAACAGCATAAACAACCCTCAGTCTAACCGAACAAGTTCTAAGTGGCATCTGTCAGATGAGTGACCTTGAACTAGGTCCTGCAGTAAAATCACAAATCTGGAAGCTGTGGGTATAGCTCAGTGGTAGAACACATGCTTAGTATGTTCAAAATTTTATGTGTCTTCTTTTTTTTTTAGCCATTCTTGAGGACATGGCCAAGAATGCTCAATAGGTATGATTCGAAGGCTATAGCTGAGACTAGAGCTTTTTCCCAAGTTCTTGGGAGAAGAATATTCTACTGTTAATTGAGGCCACTGTCATTTCCATTTCTTTTTAATCTGTCACCCTTTAAAGAGAATACTCATAACAGTAGACTTGTGTTACACGATTAAAATGTTGTAAGTCATTTGATATATTGTTCCCAGATGGGAGGTATAAAAGAAGATGTTTTGCCCACAAATGCTCTTCCAAAACAGCAAAGAAGTGGGTAGGAAGGAGCGAGTTTGCCAATTCTCTGGATGCATTTATTTTTTTCGCTTGCTTGCACAGCAATTCTATATTTTCATATGGTCCCAAAAAGAGATTGACAAATGAATTACTATGTCTCCCTTTAGGCCTGAAGAGACTGCAGAAAGGTGAGATTAGAAGCTTCTAGGAGGGAGAGGTCCATTGGTGGCAGTTAGGCCAGAGATTAGAAGTGTGGCATGGGTGGAAATGTCAGTATAGGGATCTTCTCAGATGCTTTTCTGAGCCCTTCTGGTGACATCCTCTGTCCAGTCCATGGGCTTGCTGGTCTGGTTGGCCCTTTGCTTCCTGAGCCCGTCACACAGACATCTGGATGATAAGGCTCTTGTTCATGGTTTCTTCATGTTCTGCCCACTTGTGTGCCCATCCAAATGGGACCTTGGTGCAGCTCTCCCACCCCCCTGAGCCTTGCTTCTAGAATCACTCTCAGGGCCTGTTGCAGTTAGCACCTCATTGCTGGGACAAGCACCCAACCAGAAGCAGCTTATAGGAGAAAAAAGTTTATTTCAGGCTCACAAACTCCAGGGGAGCACCATCAAGTATGGAAGAAGCTGAATCACTTCCATCTATCCAAGCAGAGAGACACTGTCCAACAACCTGGAAAACTAAACCACCAGAGCTCAAAACTGAACTCCAAAAAGTTTAGGGCTGAACTCAAGATCTACCCCAATCCCCTAAACACACCTCAGGGCTGGGCTTCAAGATCTTCCCTTAGTGATACCTCCTCCAGCCAGGCTGCTGGAGACTCAACTTACAAGCTCAATTCTTTAATTCAAAACACCTGAGTCTATGGGATTGTGCAAAGAAACTCATTCAAATGCCTTTCTATCCAGGATACATGGAGAAGACAGAGTAAGGCCCTGGTGCAGGCTGGCCTAGGTGAGTATGGGCATGGCCTCCTTGGGCGGGCCACTGACACCAATGCATTGACCCATGGGGAACGAACCTCCTCCTACACATTCAGCTCACACCCATGTTCCTGAAAGTCCTGGAGAGGAGCAAGTAAGAGAAAAAGCAAAGAAGAGGGTCTAACCTGATCATGAGACACTATATCTGGAAGATAAAATGTTTAGAAGTAACAAAACTAAACAAGGATTAATTAGTTATTGTTTCCAAAAGCAAACAATGGTTCTGAAAAATGGTCCCACTGATGATTGCTCACCGTGGTCCAGAGACTCAGGAGTATGCAGTAATGGACGTGTCACCTGACCATCTGAGGAAAATGAGTGACCTTACTGACCATGCATGGTGGACCCCAACAGCTCCCACTGTTGGTCAGGGTCTTCATCTTCCTTTGACTTGTTCCGAAGTTGGGGTGGGAATCAGATGAGTACCTCAGGACTCAGGATAATTAGCAATAATGGGGAGACAGGGCTGTCATGCAAAACTCACTTGTCATCCTTCTTCTCCTCAATCCATTGCTAATAGCAGTCACCCTACACAATCAGGCACACTGTAACGATGTTTTCATCGACAGTGGTCTCTCTGCGTGATGGTAGGACTGTAGGATAGTAATGAAACTCTGATGGAGGTGAAATTCCTATTACCTAATGGTTTAACCACAGCAATGTCATAACAACACACTTGCCTCCTGTTCATGGTGGTGATTTTGTAAATAAATCTACTATCTTGACAATTATAAAAAGGTCATATCAAAACTCACGTAAGGGGCTAGAGAGATGCCTCGGAGTTAAAGGTGCTTTCTTGCAAAGCCTGATGGCCTAGGCTCGAGTCCCCAGCACCCACATAAAACCAGATGCATAGAATGATGCATGCATTTGGAGTTTGTTTGTGGTGGTAAGAGGTCTAGGCAACTCCCCTCCCCATCTCCTTTCAAATAAATAATAAATTAAAAATTTTTAAGGTCACATTATTGTGTACAGTAATACTTGGTGATAATAAATAACCAAGTTGCTAATTTCGAAACTTTCTACACCACACTTAATCACTGTAGGCTGTATTCTGTATGCGTGTGTGCAGTAAACTTGTGTTTCTGTTACACAAGCAGCTGCCTCATAATCTTGTCTTTGCTATGTCTCTTGACTGCATCAAGAGGCCACATGGAGGGATTAACCTAGACCATCTATCCTGTGATGTCCCACAACAGAATCATCCAATGACACATTCCTCAGAATGTCCCAACATGAAGTGACATATGATTGCATCCCTCTTGCTGGCTCTCCAGGACCAAGACAGGGACAGAATCCCATGTGGTTCTGAATCCCATGTGGTCCTGAATCCCATGTGGAAGCCAGCTGGGGGGGTCCCCGCCATCCTGTAGAGGGAAACAAACCACAAATCAACAGCAGGAGACTTGCATCCAAGGAAGGAGATTCTTCAAATCGTTCCCCATCCCATTATGGAATCAAATATGTCAAAACCAGATGATTTCATTTGCGCTGGTCTCTTAAGGGAAAGACAAGCAAAAACACATGAACTGGCATGTTCTGTGGGATTTACTGACTCTTCTCTACCAGCCACACGTATGTCTATGACTCCCTTTGAAAAGTCTGTAAACTTCCTCAAAAGTCTAACGGGAGCAATATCAACATGAACCATAAACTTCATCCTTTTAACCCACTAGTTGCTATATAAGGCAACATGTAATATTCTATAATTTTCCTAAACACTGGGACATGAAGAAAAACAAAGAGTTTTAGATTTAGGACGACTCCAGTGTGCAGGATCTGGTTTCCTATGTAAAAGCCTGGGACTAATTTTTATTCTCCATTTTGTTCCTAACATTGTAGCTATTATCCTGGGCACACAGCCCTCCTGGTGTGTGTGTGTGTGTGTGTGTGTGTAAGGGTGGGGGTCCTTTGAGAGATAATTTTCCATCACTATCTCCACCTCCACATCCACCCTTCAAAGGAATTTTAAATGTTAGAGTCAAGGAGAGTTTAAAGTGAGCTTAGTTGAGAAGGACACACAGGCACAATTTTCAAGGCCAGCGGCTATAGTGAGAATTGACCTCAAAGTGCCAGAAAGCCCATAAGTCAGAGTGTTGGAAACACTGCGCCCCGTTAATGCAAAACATGGGTCTATGTCAGCACTGCAGAGTCAAAGACTCGCTTCCTCCCCACTTCTCTTCAGTGGTTAACTGTCAGAGAGACAAGGTCTTCTTGGAATAAAGGCTACCAGAGCCTCTAGCAATGGCAAACTAACTCCAGATGCATGGCCCCTCTTTCTGTATCTTGCTTTTCATGGCTACTGGGGAATGGAGCCCAGGTCATTAAGCTTTGCAGGCAAGCTCCTTAACTACTGAGCCAACTCTCCAGCCCCTTATTTTGTTTATTTATTTCTTGACTTCCTTACTTTTGAGGCAGGGTCTCGTTTTATCTTAGGCAATTCTCCCACCTCAGCCTCACAAATGCTGGGATTACAGGCGTGAGCCATGATGCCCAATTTCTTTTAACTGACAGATCAAACCACATATATCTCTTGTGTCCATGTTTTCAAATAAGTGTACCTTGTGAATGTGAATGGCCTAGGTGAAACTAATCAGCACATATATTACCACACATACTTTCTAGTGATAGTAATTATTTTTTTTATTTTTATTTACTTCTTTGCAATCAGTGAGAGAGATCAACAGAGAGACACAGAGAGAATAGGTGCACCTGTGGCCACTACAAATGAACTCCAGATGCATGTGACACTCTATACATCTGGCTTTACATGGATGCTGGAAAACTAAACCCAGGTTGTTCCGCTTTATAAACAAGAGCCTGAACCACTGAGCATCTCTCCATCGCCCTCTGCTTTCATTCTTTAATGGATATGGGTATTTCACAGTAAAACTGAAAGACAACAAACATTAGATTAAACAAAAATTCACCCATATATCTTAATTGCTTAGAAAACATTTGATTTTTTTTATTCTTGTTTTTATCAGTTTCCCTTTATTGACTCTAGACATAGTCTTCCTAGCTTCATTCGCTTAAGAACTTTCTTTTACTAATAGAGGTAGTCAGTGTCTTTCTCTCTTGGCACTGATGCATCTCATAAATTCTATATGTTGTATTTTCATTTTTAGACAGTTCAAGATACTTAATAATTTTCTCTTTTGACTTCTTCTTAGATGCAGAAGTTACTTGGAAACATATTAGTTTGTTTTCAAATATTTGTCAGATATGTTTTTGTTACTGATTTCGAGTTTAAATTCATCATGATGGCTATATGTGTTTTGATTTAAATTTATTAAGTCATTAATTGTTGTTTATTTTTGCACCCAAAAATATATTCTAATTTTTGATGTACTACACATACTTGAAAAAGTAAATTGTGTTGGCATTGTCTTCTATAACTATCAGATCAATTTAGTTGTTCTTTTAAGATCTCCATGTAGCCTGACAGATTTTCGATTCATTTGTTGTATCAATTAACAAGGGAGAAGCACTAAAATTTTTTGTATAATTAGGGACTTATTTATTTTTCTTTTTAGTGCTATAGGTTTTCATTTTGTGTGATTTATTTTTTGTTGTTAAGTACAGTCATATTTCGAATTTGACATTGATAAATTACCTCATTAACAATGATGACCTTTATTTTTGATGGTGCTCCTCATCATGAAGACCAGTGTGTTAGGTATTAATATATCCATTCTGATTTTTTTTAGAGAACAGTGTACATTTTATAGACCCCTCTCCCCCACTGTTGACTTTTAAACTATTTCTGCTGTCATGTTTTTAATTTATTTATTTATTTATTTATTTGAGAGAGAGAGAGAGAGAGAGAGAGAGAGAGAGAGAGAGAGAGAAAGAGGCATAGAGAGAGATAGATAGACAGAGGGAGAGAATGAACCCACCAGGGCCTCCAGCGACTGCAAACAAACACCAGACGAATGCACCCCCTCGTGCATCTGGCTTATGGGAGTCCTGTAGAGTTGAACCCCGATCCTTTGGCTTTGCAGGCAAATGCCTTAACCACTAAGCCATCTTTTCAGCCCTCTGTTATCATTTTTTTAGTGAGTTTTGTGTATACAGCATATACTTGGGTGTTGTGAGAATGTCTTAAACCAAAGCTGACAATGCATACTTTGTAGTTGAGTAGTTGTAGCATTTGGGACATTGATTTAAATGATAAATCTGTCTTCCTGGATGTACAGTAGATAGATGTCAGTTTTTTTTGTTGTTGTTTTTTTGTTTGTTTGTTTGTTTGTTTTTTAGTCTTTGATGGGTTGCTTGGCACCTATCCCATGAATGTGTAGCTCAAGGATCAGCCACAGATTTGAGCAGAAATTATAATGCAGAATGCTGGGATCCTCCCCTACAGATTTCTGTGAGATTTCCTGTTTACTTTTCATGGGCTATCTTCCTCATTAGGTTTCACCTCTGATTCTTCCAGCCAGTGAGAAGATTTTCTAGTTAGGTTATAGCCACCCATCTGGGAACAACTGAAGTCTGTTCTCAGGTAAAAAATAAAATAAAATAAAATAAAATAAAATAAAATAAAATAAAATAAAATAAAATAAAATAAAATAAAATAAAATAAAGGTTTAAAAAAAGAAGGAGGAGGAGGAAGAGAAGGAGAAGGGGAGGAGGGGAGGGGGAAGAGGAGAAGAAAACATGAGAACTCCATTGCCAGTTTCTTTCCAAGCATAGACGGCTTGCTGTTCAGCATCTGACTGATTTTGCTTGTTTGCCTTAAAGTTATTTTATTTTCTCCAGAGTTCATCATTGTTTCCTTCCTTCTCTCCCTTATTCCCTCCCTCCCTTTTCTCCTTCTTCTTTTCTTCCTTCATTTCCTCCCTCCATCCTTTCCTCCTTCACTCCCTTCTTTTCTTTCCTCCCTCTCTTCCCTCTCCTTTTCCCTCCCTTCCTTCCTTCCTGCCTTCCTTCTTTCTCTCCCTATCTCCCTCCCTTCTTTCTCTCCTTCTTTTCCAGCCCTTCCTTCCTTCCTTTTTCTCTTCCTTCCTGACAGTCCATAGTCCAACCTGACATAGAATAATCCTCCTGCCTTAAACTCTCAAATTGCTGGGATTATAGGCACATAACACCATACCTCACTTTCTTACTTGTTCTTGAAATGTACTATTTTCCTCATTACCTTAAGCTAGAATTTCATTGCCCTGGCTTGTGTGTGTGTGTGTGTGTGTGTGTGTGTGTGTGTGTGTGTATGGAGAGAGAGAGAGGGAATATCTTACACTTATCCTTCCCCATAATTTTTTCTGTACATGTTCACAGTGGAAGCAGATATCCCAGAAGTCTAGGCTCATCTTAACTACGTCAAGTGGTTTAATACCATGATCATGCTATAATGGCTCTCCTCCAAATAATTAACAAATTCATGGGGTCCTGAAAGAACTCTCTTATTTACTAGCTCTTTTTCAAAGAAGAATTTTTTTTAATTTTTTAAATTTTATTTATTTATTTATTTATTTGAGAACGACAGACACAGAGAGAAAGACATATAGAGGGAGAGAGAGAGAATGGGCGCACCAGGGCTTCCAGCCTCTGCAAACGAACTCCAGACGTGTGCGCCCCCTTGTGCATCTGGCTAACGTGGGACCTGGGGAACCGAGCCTCGAACCGGGGTCCTTAGGCTTCACAGGCAAGCGCTTAACTGCTAAGCCATCTCTCCAACCCAAAGAAGAATTTTTTTATCTGTCCCCCATGTTTCCCATACTTAAGCATTTTATAAGATAAAACAGTTATGTTACTATACCATGACCAAATTTTGAAAACAGCTTGTGTGGAGACTCATCAAAGGCTTCTTGAAATTCTCAATACACTATATCAACCTTCCCCTCTATTATTATGCTTTCTTATTGCCTTAAGGAATTTAACGTACTTGAGTTAAACAATTCCTTTGAAGGAAAGCCTCATTGTCCATTTTATTTTTAAGAATTTGATAAACTAATCATCTGTTAACTGGTGGTTTGAATAGGAAATGCTCTCCCCCCTTCCCCCACTGCTACCCCAGACTCATATATTTTTGATTAAGCCTCATCCACAATGCCCAGCCGGTAGAGCTTTTGGAGGGTGGAGCCTGGCTGGAAGAGGTGTGTCACTGGGGGCAGAGCTTGGAGTTTCATTAGTCCAGCCTTACTAATTTAGCTCACTTGCTTCTTCTGCCCAGCAAATTATTACAAGATGTGATGCCCAGCTTCCTGTCCTGTTTCCTCTACCATGAAGGAACTTCTCCTGACTATGAACCATAACAAGCCCTTTCCTCCCCTATGCTTCTCCCGGTCAGGTGTTTGATCCCTGGTCCCAGCAACAAGTAGGTAACTGCTATACTAACTATAACTAAATTCTACAGATAGTATTGACTTGTCTGCCATAGCAATGTAGTGTAATGATTTACAGTCCTCGAATTCTCCCTGGATTATTTTTAAACCAAGATTATATTTTTAATCTTTTAGTCTTTTGGCTTGAATTATAACTACAGGTGGAATTTTACTTTCAGGCCACATATCTTTGATTTCACACTTCAGTTACGTTAACTGTACCATTTGATCTGGGTGGTTTATGTGACGACAATTTAGCTACTGATAGTATCTAATACTTACGGTGATACACTGCATGCCAGATCACACAGTGATCTCGTTTTGTTCTCCAGTAGCCCCGTAAGTTACCTCTATTTCTATTTACAGAAATAACTATGTTTGGTAACATCCTGGGTATCACCATCTTTTCCAATGCTCCAAACTTCTGGAGGAAAGTTTGGAACCACATATTTTCTTTCTCAGTAAGCCTTGCAAACATAAACTTCATTGACCCATTATTTAAACTGATTAACTAAGTTCTTCTTTGGAAAATGATACATTTACCAAGTAAGAGGCACTGCCAATATAGGAAATTGGCACCCCGAAAAAGTAGAAACACTGCAACAGCCAGCATACTGCCATGCTGTGGGATAATAAATGATATTTTATTACTCTCAGACCCTCAGGGACTTTTACTCATGTTTCAATAAGGCAGAGAGGTTTAACAATTTTTTCATGGTTTTTCTGGCTATTCCCTATATATCTCATCTCTGTCTTTTCCTATTTTGCCTTATTTTATTTTCTTGTTTATATCATTTAATTTGAAATATTCCCTTGGGTCCCCTTTGCTCTTGAAATATCTTTTAAAGCCTTGCCTTCATTCTTCCTCTATTATTGTCTTCCTACAAAAGCACAACATGTTTCTGGTTTTTTCTGCGTAGCAACTTCTGTTTTGTTCTCATTGTTTCTGTTTTGAATGACAAGCTTCCTCCCATGATTTCTTTTTTCCCCTCTGCTTCCCTTCAAATTTTTCCTCTGTCCTTTCCTCGGTTAATTCTTCTTTCGATAATTAAAGGGAAGCTGACTGAACCACCCATGAGTTCATGATCAATCCTGTAGTGCTCTCCTTCCTTGTTTACTTACACGCTTCTCCAGCCACTCAATTTGGCAATGTTGGGAAGATTCCAATCCCCTCCCCACCCATGACTTCAATCATTTCCTGCTTTTACAAGTGCATGAAATTATCTACTTGATTTTAGGCTAGAATTCTCTGCTCAGCTGGGATAAAAGTGTGACAACTGTGGCCAGAAATGGCCTGCATTAGTCACAGAGATTGAACAGCTGGAACAAAGGCATGTCAGAAGGTTTGCACTGGCAGGGTAAGAGCTCTTACTGATGAAAGCAAGATAATCTGTCTGTTCTAAGGGGGCCAGGGATATGGTCTTCTCAATTAATGGAATGAGATGAGAAAGTTCCTTTTGTTTCCCATTTAGAACTCAGTAGTATCTCTGTCAAGGGCATGATCCCAATGACATCACTTCCTCCCACTAGGCTCCACCTCTTAAAGGTTCTATCACATCCTAAAACACATGGAGCTTTGAAGAATATTTCAGATCTAAACTATGAATGAAATTACAATAACCAACAGGGTCTTTTCATCCCTGTCTGCTGAGTTCTTTGCTTTCCCAGCTTACATTTTCTCGCCACTCTTTCTTCTTTTCATTCAGATTCTAGATTGCAGTTTTCTCTCCTTCTACCCCATTTTGAAGATTTCATGAACAACGACCACAAGAAGAACTGGGATGGTGAGAACCTAAGTGAAGAAGAAAGGAATCAGTGCGTCCATGTGAGCAAATGAAGTATATATTCTACATTTAAACCTCATTGAGTGATTATTCAGGTTCAAGGTGAGTTATCTTTTCTGAAGGTTCATATAAATTTGATACAGCCCAAGGAAAGAGGAATTAAACTAAGTAATAATAGTGGAGATTTCTCTGATGTATAGTCTAGTAGAGTTGAAAGCTAAGACCTCACACAGGAAAAAGGCTGATATTTTTGGCTTTATTTATTTTTGCTTCTTTTGTTGTAGTATGGACCACAGTGACCATTATAACCCTCTTTAGGCTCTGAAACGCACAGGAGTCCATTAGGCTTCACACTGCTTCTATGTGATGAGAACAAGACTCAAGCATCCAAGAAATCCTACCAAAACTGCCCTGAAGGTGTTCTGTCTTTTCTTTTTTCCAGTATTCTTATTTATTTTCTCAAAGCCTTGGTGTTGGGCTGGAGAGATGGCCTAACAGTTAATGTGCTTGCCTGTGAAGCCTAAGGACCCATGTTTGGTTCTCCAGATCCACATTAGCCAGAGGCACAAAGGCGAGGTGAGCACAAGGTCGCACATGCCCAGTAGGTCGTGCAAGCTTCTGGAGTGTGATTGCAGTGACTGAGGCCCTGGTGTACCACTTCTCTCCCTCCCTCCCTCACTCTCTCTTTCTCTCTCTCTCTCATAAAATTAAAAAAATAAAAACTTGTCTGAAAAATCTTTATTTTCATAAAATGTTGACAATCTCTTTTCCCTTACTGTTAGCAATAAACAATTTCCTTATGCACAGTTAGTTTCCACTTGGTCTAGAGAAGTACTGGAGAGGGATAGGGAAACATCTAAGACTCTACCAAGTGAGCCAGACTCAGTCCTATTGCAGAACATGATGTCATATCCTCTCATAGATCATCATCTGCTGCTAACCTCCTGCACTGAAATCTGCCGCTGCAGATATTTGCTTGGTCAGCTTTTGGCAGGGTGCATGTGAGGCTGAAGGAGTTAGGCAGAAACAAAGAAGAAAACAACCCAAGAGATATATTCTCTGGCCATCTAATCCCAGTTTTAAAACATAACCCTTGCTTTGATTGACAGGAGCATGCAGCTAGGTGGCAAAAGGTCTGAAGTTTGTGGTCATAATTCTTGGTCCAGTCTTAGTTGATGAAAACTGCCTTTGGAAATATCTGGTTCTAAAGCAAGGGAATAACAAAGCTGATGTGAAAGTTGATCTTAGACTGTTTCCCTGCCATCCATCCCTCTTCATACTTTATCCTGGAATATGAAGAGGCCAAATGGAGTTAATCTGTCTAAAGAGAAGATCTCTTTATTTTTTTAGTGGCCAATAATAATTTATCTGAAGAAATCTGTTTTCTACCAACCTCAATATCCCAGGAAATGGCTAAGTGAATTGTGCTTTTCAGAGCCAATAACATTCTCCTGGTGATGTTTTTCCAAAAAAAGCCCCACAACTAAGAAAAATGTATTGTGAATATTACTGAACGTAAACTGGTTTTTAGACAATAAAAACATTTTTTCTTCATTTAAATTAAAACAGAATGTCAGTGTCCTGCTTTCAATTCATATTGTCCATGTAGTTGAGGCTGTGCATTCATCTGGATTTTACACGCTCATTGTCCCTGCTTTAAAATGGTCAACTTCAGTTGCCTCTTACTTGCTCAACTTGTCCAATTTTGTGTCTCTATTTGACCAAAAATTAAACAAGTGCATTGAAATGCCAATAACATGCAGTCAGAAGTGTCCTTTAGAAAAGATAGTTGCCCCCCCCCCCATGACATACTTCCAAGATGTCTTTTCTTTGATAATGAAACAATGCTGTGTTTAGGGATAGGAAAAGACTATTTGGAAGTACAAGCAATACTAAAATGGAAGGAATATCCCTTGCAAACAGAAGCCAGCACCATGCAGTCACTTCCACTGTGGTGAGTTGGCACAGGTCATGATTTTCCAAACCAGCCTAATGAAGGAGGACAACAAATCAGCACATGGTCCTTGGGATCCTGTCACCTGATATTGATCATGGCTGAAACGCCTTCAAAACCCCACACCAAATTGAGGTGTGTGAAGCACCATATCAGAAGTAGCTTAATTTGGGAGATAGACACCAAGCTCTTCATGTTACACTGAGACCTGATGTTAAAATGTTAGCATTAGCAATGAGAACAATTTAAGTGTTCTAAATGCCTCAAAACTGGCAACTATATAAGAAATCCCACCCCTCAGAAATGAAGATGTCAACTTGTTGTTTGTGTCACCCAACTCCAGTTTGTATAGATTTGTTTCGTAAGTGTCCCTCAGGTTATAAATACCAGAAACTTTTATTTACAATTATTTACAAGTGATCAACTGATTTAACCAGCATTTACCTGTGATTTTCTTTTGTGGAAAAGGTCGCCTTTAAAGATACAAGACTATGTCAGCAAGAATTTAATTTACATTAATCTACATACTTCTTAAAGAAATACAATTTTTCTCTTCTACTAGGAACATATATATATATATATATTTCAATATCACTTTACTTATTTCATATATATATTTATGAAATGAAGCAAAGAAATGCCAGTTTTCAGTTGGCTTATTCTAAAAAGAAAACCCCAAAGGCCTTTGTATTAAAGGGATTTGCCAGTCTTGGAAATGTAAAGCAATCAAAAAGAATATTTACTCTTTTAGACTTTACTCTGAAAGAAAAAGTATATAAATGACTCTACAAATCAAAGATGTTATTCTTAATATCCCAGGACATTTTCAATAAGGAAATGATTTTCAATTTTCTATTAAATCGGAATCATAGGAGTGGTGTTTAAATTATGTAAAGTTCTGGATTAGTGGAGTGCAAATTAAAGAAGAATTACAATAAAACAGAAACAGATTGTACAAGCTGAGCTCTAGAAGTACATCAAAACTTCTGAACACAAAGCAAAATCTAGGAACATATTTGATTACTAAGTGACTGTGTGGCCAGTGGCTGTTTTGTGAGTTTTCAAGAGGACAAACATGGAATTGCCAGGGTGTCATTTCTCATAAGATGACATATTGAAATGGCTCAATAGTCTTTCCCCAGATGTTTGTTCAAAAGCAAGACAACTGTCACTTACAGGGTAAAAGCGTGCAGCTGAGTTTTCATCATAGAAAGAGAAGACTAATGACTATACACATGATCACATGTATGAGGCCAGCACATAGGATAATCACTTCCTTTACCCACAGTGCTTCTGAATGTAAATACATCTAGCATTATGGATCTCACACAGAGAAAAAGGCCATTCTCAAGGCTGGAATGACCTCAGAGAAAGGACCCAAGATTTATTGAGAGACTGAATACATTGGACACAAGTTTCCCATGACTCCTTCTGGACCTCTTCATTTTTATTTTTTTAAATATTTTCATTTATTTGTTTATTTGCAAGCAGAGAAGGAGAGAGAATGAGAAGAGAGACAGAGGGAGAGAATGGGTACCCCAAGGTCTCCAGCCGCTGCAAACAAACTTCAGATACATGTGCCACCTCGTGCATCTGCTTACTTGGGTACTGGGGCATTGGACCTGGGTCCTTAGGCTTCACAGACAACGGCCTTAACCATTAAGCAATCTCTCCAGCCCCTTTCTTGACTTCTTTATCCTTCCCTTGTGAATTACTGAAGCTCATAGCATGTGCTTAAGAGGGAAATGACATACTGGAACTCAGGGCAAGATCTAAACATAGAGTTAGGGAGAGGGAGTCTTGGAAAGAGAGACTGAAAGGTCTGATTTAGTGGTGAAAAATCTATCTGTTTAATATAGTTGAGATATCGCCAAGATTGGGCTTGATACAATTCCTATGAACTAATATGAACTACCCCCCACCTCTGCCAGGCATAAGCTGTGTGGGGGTAGACAGTTTCCAGAAAGAAAGTAGAGATCCCAGCTGTCTCTCAAGCTCAGTGACAGTGACTGCTAGAGAACTCAGGAACATTTCAGTGATCCATTGGCACTCGATAGGCCTGAGTGATCCACAAACCCTTTCCAGAACTCCATAAAGTCAAAAACACTTCTGCATTGAGGCCACTGGGTTTTCCCTCTCTCACGTTCTCACATGTGTAGAGTCTGGTTTTCCCAGAGATTATATGATACACACTTGCAACAGACTGAACAAAAGTCTGCATTCTGCCTGACTCCCATCAAGCCACTCACCAAATAAATGTGCTTTAAAAGGTAAAACAATGCCATGTCTACAAAAGTATCTCTTTTGCTTTTTCAACAGCTCAACACTTTCATAGATGATCTGGAACTCAGGGAAGAGTTTCAGGGATGGCAGCATTTCCAAGACACTCAGTTTCCTCGTTTGGTATTTCACATGTCCGTGATTCGATTACCAAAACTAACAAAGTTAACGTCGGCATAACTCTGCTAATGAAGACGCTGGATTTATTCAGATTTCACAATGTTTTTAATTAATACAGATTTACTTGGGTCCAGGATCCTACTTGTGATCAGTTGTCATGTCTCTTTATTCTTGTCTGATTTGCAACAGTCAAGACTTTGCACGTCTTACATAATTTCAACATGGAGAGATATTTGCAAACGTACTTCCAGTTTGGGCTTCTCTGATGAGAAACAAACGTATCAACTAAAATAGTGTTCACATGAAATTCATTTTGTCTTTAACTTCACAATGTATAGTTAGCATAGTTTACAAAGTCATTAGTTCAATTCTTTTATCCTCCCCTGTCCTTCTCATTATGTTATGCATTTAGAATATAGTCACACTTATGACAGTTGATGTCCTGTGTTGTATTTCCCAAAGTTTTTGTTTATTTGCTTTCCATACAATGAATTCACTGATTATTATACACAGTCCTATGGATTTTAATAGTACTAAACCCAACATCAAGAATGGCCCTATCAAGAATAGCTTCATTACTTGTACATCACTAACTTTGCCCCTAAATAGTCAAGTTTTCCTTCTTCTCCAATGCCTAGACATAAATGACACATTTTACATATGTCTATAGTTTACCCTTTTCAAAACTATTGTATTTTGAACCTGTATTATTATTTTGTTTATTTGAGAGAGAGAGAGAGAGAGAGAGAGAGAGAGAGAGAGAGAGAGAGAGAATTGGCATGCTGGGGCTTCCAGCCTCTGCAAAGGAATTCCAGATGCATGCACCATCTTGTACATCTGGCTTATGTGGGCCCCGGGGAATCAAACATACATCCCTTGGCTTTGTAGGCAAACACATTAGTAGCTAAT
The DNA here is from genome assembly GCF_020740685.1 of Jaculus jaculus. Lineage (NCBI taxonomy): Eukaryota > Metazoa > Chordata > Mammalia > Rodentia > Dipodidae > Jaculus > Jaculus jaculus. The sequence continues at coordinate 101,394,460 of NC_059113.1, read as the reverse complement.
CTATTTCTCCAGCCTGGACCTGTGTTCTTTTACTTAGAAAAATCTATTTATGTCATTTCATGAATTGCTTGTCATTTTTAAAGGATAATATTCTATTGTATGGACGTGTATCTGTCCATTCACCCATCAAAACACATCTTTATTGTTTCCAGATTTGGTCAATTATGAATGAGACCTCCAAAATGTTCTCATATGGGTTTTTGAGTAAACATAAGTTTTCAAAAGCCTTGGGTAAATATGCAACATGGGACATGGGAATGTCTCATCATACGATGTGTGATTTTTTAACTTCATAGAGACTACAAAACTGTTTTCCAAATAAGATGCCCATTTCTGTGCTCCTGCCGCCACTGTATGATCTATTACAATCTCTCTAATACTTGCCATCATCAGTGTCTTTCCCCAAGCTGTAATTACCAAGTACAGCAAATAAACAACCCTTTTAAGCTAGAAAGCAAAAACATTTAAAGATGCAAAATCCAGACAGCACATCCATATTTTTTTTAATTTTATTTATTTATTTGAGAGCGACAGACACAGAGAGAAAGACAGGTAGAGGGAGAGAGAGAGAATGGGCGTGCCAGGGCCTCCAGCCTCTGCAAACGAACTCCAGACGCGTGCGCCCCCTTGTGCATCTGGCTAACGTGGGACCTGGGGAACCGAGCCTCGAACCGGGGTCCTTAGGCTTCACAGGCAAGCGCTTAACCACTACGCCATCTCTCCAGCCCCAGCACATCCATATTTTAAGTAGTTGTTTCTATGGTAGGTAAATATCATTTAATACCGTTTTCATAGAATACTGCTTTGTAAATTGATTCAGAGGATTTTAAAAAATGAATGTTTAATGCTAACTGTAACTAGACACATAACTAATGGGAAGAAACTGTCTTCTTATCCTTATATTTTTGGTTCAGCATCTATGTTTCTATTTATTTATTTATTTGAGAGGTGGTGGGTGGGAGGGAGAGAGAGAGAATGAGCGTGCCAGGGTCTCAAGCTACTGCAAACAAATTGCAGATACATGCACCACCGTGTACATCTGGCTTACGCGGGATCTGGGAATCGAACCTGGGTCCTTAGGCTTCACAGGCAAATGTCTTAGTCACTAAGCCATCTCTCCAGCCCTCAGCATCTATGTTTTCAGTTCCTTGTCTTTTGGAAGAGGGGGCCATCATTTTTGGATGTGATCAAAGATTAAGCACGTCCTTAAGTGTGACTTCTTTTGACACACAGCTGAGTGGAAAGAAAACCAGCTTCTCAGAAATGCTGATTGGTGGTGTGGGGGAAGGCGATGTATTGAAATCAGCATCATGACCAGGAAACCATCTTTCCCCTCTGCTTATGTATTTGTGGAGTAATGTTCACATTCCTTTCATGTGTATCCAAGCATTTTTCTTTTCTCCTGCTTTCATCAAATCATCTCAATGTTAGGAAAATGTTGTAACCTATTCTCTTTCTCTCTCTCTCTCTCATCTTTAAAATACAGCTTCACTCACACCACCTGCTTCTCTCCGTCTTCACTTGTTTATCATCACATGTATTAGTTTCCTCTGCTCCTTGGGGGAAACTATGTGTCAAATAGGATTCGTACAATTCATGTGCCATTCAATCAGGCTATCCTCCAGGTTCTCATTCATTTTTCCTTCTCTATTTGGACTTCATCTAGTCTTTGCTTCTTTGTTTTTAAGAGCACCATTCCCTTGGACAAAATGTGATCCCTGTCCACCATCTCAAATAAACTCAATTGACTGCTCTCCTTTCTTTATAGTAACAAAGTCTTCTGCTAGATTTGTACTCCACTGCATATTTTTTTAAAAAACTATTTTTATTTACTTATTATTTATTTGAGGCAGTTAGAGAGAGAATGGGCATGCCAGGGTTTCCAGCCATTGCAAATGAACTCCAGATGCACATGCCCCTTGTGCATCTGGCTTACGTGAGTCCTGGGAAATTGAACCTGGGTCCTTTGGCTTCACAGGCAAGCACCTAAACTGCTAAGCCATTTCTCTATCCCCCATTCCATATTTTTAAAGGACTCATCTTGGCTGCTTTGCAGAGACTTGGTTGCAGCAGTGCTATAGAGATTAAACTGAAGAATTGGTGTTAAGATTCCATGCTCCATGAACTGACCTGATTTTAATTTTTATTGACTCATGCGGTCCAACACCCTTCATGTCACCAGAAAGATTCTCTGTTGGAGGCAGAGACAGAAGAATTGGAAGCTAACAGGCCAGCTAGCCTGGTTCACACAGTGACCAAGGACAAAGAGATCTTTAGACCATACCTTACACATGGTAGAAGGTGAGGACCACCACCCATGGTTGTCCAATGACTTTCACATGCATACAAAGGCATGAGGGCACCTGCGCGCATGCGCGCACGCGCACACGCACACACACACACACACACACACACACACACACACACACACAATTTGACTCCAAACTTTCAAAGGCAGGATTTTCTTTTTCTATTTGTAGTGGGTTTCATGGACCACACTCCAGAAAACTGGGCTTCTCTAGAGTGTGTGGGCAGCTCCCATAGCCCAAGGAAGAGCCCTTTGGAAATGACCCACACCACCTCTTTGTCACTTGGTAAAATTTGTTTATAAAGGTTTCACTTTCTTGGCTTTTCTCTTGACACTGAATAGGAAAACACCAATCCAACAGATGCAGACATTTATCCATCACATGATTCCAGTGCCTGGAAAACTGATTACCCCTTGGAAAAGGAGAAGTATTTGCCTTATCAACAAGATTTGGCGGCAGTTTAATCATGTTCACATTCTCCCTCATTTTCTTAATCTTCTTCCTTTTGGATGGGTTACTGCCCATGGATTTCATAAGCATCAGATGTTTATCAATAATGACATCTTTAATATGATCAACATTATCTTGCTCACTTATGGTTTTATTTATATTCTTTATATATATATAAAATATTTATACACACACACACACACACACATAATAATATATATATTATTAGAGGATTACTGGTTAGTGACCTTGTGAATTTCAGACCTAAAAACATGGTGTGTGACTTTTATTCTTGCATATGCATGTGATGTGATGTGATGTGATGTGTGTGTGTGTGTGTGTGTGTGTGTGTGTGTGTGTTTGTGTGTAGGTAGGTAAAAGCTTGTTATTAGGTATGCTCCTCAATTGCTCTCCATTTTATTTACAGAAGCTGGGTCTCTCACTTGAACTCAGAGCTCACAGATTCAGCATCTAATCTAGCTAGCTAGCCTGTCCTGGGGATCCCGTTTCTACCTCCCCAGCCCTGGAATGACAGAAAGGCTGCCACACTCACCCAGCATTCACATGGGTGTCAGGAATCCAAATTCTGCTCCTCCTAATTGTGTGCCAAGTACTTTCTCTGTTATGTTATGCCAGTCTTCAACTCCGTGTATTCAGGTTTGGATCTAGCTGTCTTTGATCTAGAAATACCTTACTGAAGGATTGTTTTCAGAAGGTTTATGCTCACATGTCTGAGAAAGATGGATACAAGCTTGCATTCAAACCCAAACTGTTTTTCCACATTAGACGTAGGTCCAGATACCATAGAGGATATCCAACTAGTCCATTATTCTTAAGGAGAAGTCTTTGAAGTAGGATCTGAAAATTTTAAACCATCTCCACTATTTCCTGTAGGTTCCCCACAGGACTGTTTCTTGTGATCTCCTTCCAGACAGTGGTAGGGCTCATCACCAAGAGGGCTCATAGCACCTTGGAATTCAGGTACTTCTTGAACACTGAGTTTTTAGTGTTTCAGCTATAATTGCAGCCAAATTTAAAGATGACTTTCCAGTGGGATAACTTCTTGTTTCATGTTTTAGCCACTAGGGATTGATTGTGATCACAAGTGTCAGCTACTAGAATTTCAATTTCCTGAGAGCTATGTTGTAGAGAAGATGAAGCCTTGGAAACTTTTCTTACATCATTTTCACAAAGTGCTACAATCTACTGTCTTTACTGTATGCACTGGACATTAATATCCTCCTGTCTTTGTAGCCTGTGAGTTCTCGGTACAAAACTTTTCCCCGTAAGACTGAGAATAAAACAAGGATATCTTCTCTCACAACTTCTATTCAGTATCAAACTAACAACCCTATCCAGTGCAATAGGACAAGAAAAGGAAATGACGAATATGCATGTGGATATCAATCCCCTGTCAGATGAATACATGGACAAGATGTTCTCTCCTTCTGTGGGCTGTCTCTTAAATCTAATGGTTATTTCTTTTGCTACAGTGAAGCTTTTTTATTTATTTTCATGCAATCCCACTGGTCAATTCTTGCACTTATTTCCTTTACAAAAAAATCCTTGCCATGCCTCCCCCCCCCCATAGCTTTCAGAGTTTCACATCTTATATTAAGATCTTTAGTCTGTTTTGAGTTTATTTTTATACAGAGTGAGAGATAGGCATATACCTTTAGTCTTCTATATTTAGATATCCACTTTTCTACGTAAGAAAACAAATGCTGCAGAGGACAACAGAGAAATGGTAAATGTAGTCACTGCTTGTAGGAATGTAATTGTTCTGTCACTATGGAAATCATTATGGAGGTTCAAGTGATTAAAAAATAGATCTTCCAATATGATAAATCAAAGAACGAGAATAAACAAAACAATTATGGAGCAAAAGAATTCACAACACTTGATTTCATGACTAACTAGCATGGGTGTGGTTTGTCCCCAAGGAGTCAGATGCTGGAAATTTGGTTACCAGTTTAGCGATGTTAAGTGGTGGAGCTTTTAAGAAATGAAGACTCCTGGGAATTCTATCAGGTGACTAGAGGTGCTTTCTTACTGACTTAAAGAATATTTAAAAATGTCATAGGCTACTGGAACGAAAAGATTGAGAACAGGGCTGGAGAGATGGCTCAGCAGTTAAGGTACTTGCTGGTAAAGCCCAATAACCTAGGTTCAATTCCCTAGTACTCACATATAGCCAGATGTACAAAGTGGTACATGCATCTGGAGGTGGCTTAGCAGTTAAGATGATTGCCTGCAAAGCCTGAAGACCCATGTTTGACTCTCCAGATCTCATGTAAGCCAGACACACAAAAGTGAGGCAAGCACAATGTTGCACATGCCCACAAGGTGGCACAAACATCTGGAGTTCAATTGCAGTGGCTGCGGCCCTGGCATGCCAAGTCTCTCTCTCTCTGTAAGAAATTTTATATATATATATATAAAATAAAGATTGAGATCCACTAATCTAAAGGAAGTTTGCTCAGATAAAGAAATGAACAGTCATTTTTTCTTTATCAAGTGATTCTCTTTATTATTTATTCTCCCAGCTGCATAAATAAGTATAACACACTTGTCTAACAATATTGTTTACCGTGTGAAGGTGTGTGTGTGTGTGTGTGTGTGTGTGTGTGTGTGTGTGTGAGAGTGAGTGGGTGTGTTCATGTGGTGTGAGTGCAAGTGCACACATAACACAGTTTGCATGTAGAAGACATTTTTCAAGTGTTACTTCACCTTCCATCTCCTTTGAGACAGGTTCTCTAGTGGTTTACCATTACTATGACAAGGCTAGCTGCCCTCTGAGCTTCAGATGGATTCTCTTATCCCTTTTCATCTGTAGGAGTGTGGCTAGAATTACGAAGGCTTGCCACAGTGTCTGGCTTTTCTGTGGGTGCTAAGTTCTGGACTTATGTATTCATGCTTGTGTGGCAAGCATTTTACCCATTGAACCATATCCCTGGTCCATGATTACCATCTCTGAGTAGCTGCCTTAATTCTAATGAGCACCAGATTTATTATCACATTATTCTCACTTTGCATATAAGGAAAATTAGGGTTGAAGACATGTATTAGTGATCCAAGATCACATGAATCACAGAACTGACATTCAAATGAAGACATGATTGGTCCTTTACTACATCAGAGGCAGAGAAAGTGGAGGGGTGGTGCCCTCAGCTCACAGGGACAGAGGTTACTTCTCTGCATGTCTCTTTGAATGGACCACCTTCTAGCAAAACTAGCAAATAGATGGGAGAGCTGATTGTGTGTGCTGTAACCCACAGCTGCCTGAAGCAGTTTGGAAATATTCTGTCTCGTTCTATAGGGGATAGAGGAAAAAAGGAGAGGCTGGTTTATGAGTCTGGGAAGCTATCCTTTGTGCCAACACTCTGAAGGTCACAGGCAAGGGAATCCATGCAAAATGAACAAAGACTTTTTGAATATCTAATGTGCCAAAAGAAAGAGGGCAGTGTTGCTATGTCCTGGGACAGCAAACAGACTTCTCCATCCTGAAGATCCTTTCTGGGAATATGCAAGGTCAAAATTCTATTTATAATGCCTAATTATCACTTTACTTACTCATGCTCTTTCTTGCACATGTAAGTGGAGTTTTCCTAAAGCTACATGATAGTTGGTATTGAAAGAGATACAAGAATCAGATATAAGAATCTAGCAGTTTTCTGTTGGTCAGATGTTGAAGGAGTAAATACAAAATGTTACTCTGCTCATTCATTTTCTTTTGTTCTGAAAACAATACTTTTCACAAACGTTTCACATTATCATGAAATGAGTTCATTACCATTATAATAATTGAATTAGCATCTATCTTAACTTAAATGCATCAGTTTTAATTTCTGACACAGGTCATCATCAATAGGCAGATCAGACATAAACAATAGTTTTGGGGGAGTTCAAATATTTTGAGGTGTGGAGCCATGCTTGGATTAAACAGCTTGAGATCCATGGTATGACTTGAAGATGGTGTGACTGAAGGCCACAGAGTGGAAGAATTGAGTAACTCCAAAGTGCTGTGTTCACACCTAGTGCCAGGATTTCACACTCCTGAGGTTTCCATGACATGATTCCGTCTCTTGCTTTCACTGGAAGTGAAACTTTTCTGAACATGTCCATGACTGCCTAGCTGAAGCCACCGTATTGAAGGACACACACTCTCCAATTTCATGTGCTCATGTCTGATGTCAGTTATAAATGGGGACCCCAACTTGTCATAAGCATTGATGACCTGCACCTCCTTAACACAAATGACCTCTTCCTCCTCTAGTACTTCCAGACTGCTTTAAGATAACCTTGTTCTCCTCTCTGGAAGCCAACCAATGACAGCAGACTTTGCATCCCCACACTGTTACCCGGTTGGTTCTCGTGAAGCATTCTCATACAGCTCTGTTTCTCAACCTGGTTTCTGCATTTTTCACCCCTTTGCATGGCACTGCATTTGCATGAATTGCGCATTTCTATAAATGAACTCTGGAATGCTGAGACAATGTCAAGGTTATTTAGAGAACAGAAGGAATGCATCTTCACGTGAGGAATGAGAAGAAGAATGGCTCATCCCAGCCTGTTCGCTCATCAGCCAAGAATGTGTTTGCTTTAGGAAGAAAAGATGTCATGGCCATGATTGCTGTGAGAGAAAAGCATCCTTTGTCTTCAGCTAATGCCAAGGAAAATCTGTGCTGAAGTGATTTTAAAACATGTTGTTCAGCTAGCAACAAGATCACCTTCCTTTGAGATAAATACAGGTTTATTTCAATATTGAAACTAATTATTGAGCACTTGCAAACATCTTCAGAGGATAACTGATCATCTAATTCACAAAATCACTGCTGAATCAGGAAATATCTCTTGTAGAAGTCTTCTGTACGTTGACCGCCCTTCCACATTGCAGTGTACCCCTACTCTGACCATCTTGGACCCCAAAGCTTTACCATAGCTCTCTGGGCTGTTACCTCAGGCCACGGGTGTCCAACAGGTTCTCTTTCCCCTGTGATCCAGGTATTAGTTCTCATTCACACATAGTCACACTCAGTGTTCTTGATGCACTTACGTAATCATCCCCTTCTGTCTTTCTTTAAGGTGTTGACATCTCTCATGAGAACGTTTGATGAAAGGAAACTTTCTTGATGTGTTTGTGGGAGATGATGCCAAAAGAAGTAGGAACACTTCCTTCCCTTGGCACATGGGGGGTTAGAGTTCATCCCCTGTGCATCATTACTCGAGGTCTCACTCATTTCAACACAAAGTACCACTCTGGAGAGCAATGGTTTGGGGGAGTACCATAGAACTCCTGTGTTGGAGACTCCCAAAGCCATGTGCATGGGATGACATGATGTTAACTGGTGGTGGAGCCTTTAAAAAAAATCATACATTAATTGTACAGCGCAACAGACTTCATTGTGACTTATTTTTATTTTTTATTCATATTTATTTATTTATTTGAAGCACACACATACAGAGAGAGAGAGAATGGGAGTGCCAGGGCCTCCAGCCACTATAAATGAACTCCAGACACGTGTGCCCCTTGTGCATCTGACTAATGTGGGTCCTGGGGAATTGAGCCTTGAACCGGGGTCCTTAGGCTTCACAGGCAAGCGCTTAACCACTAAGCCATCTCCCCAGCGCCACTGTGACATTTTTATCAATGCATATTATGTATTTTGATTATATTCACCCTCCCATTACTCCCTCTTATTCTCTCTCTCACTTATCCTCATCCTATTTTCTATTAACCAACTGTCAACTCTTATGTCTGTTCTCTACCTTTCAGGAAAACTGGCATCACACATTTTACTCGTATGTGAAATCTAGACAAGGCAGAGCCAGGAATACCAGCCAGAGAAAAGTGGGACACACCACTGCCACTCCGTCTGTGTAGATGCAGGGAACACAAAGATAAGTCAAGTAGTAGTTTAGGGCTCACAGAAATCATCAACTAACTGGTATTGGAGAAAAAGGGGGACATTAAATCTGAAAGACACACAGGCAAACAACAGCCAAGAATATAAAGACTAGGAGATAACAACATACCACCACCCACTCCCAATCTCTCAACTCCCCTACGATGTAAGCCAAAACCACTGATAGGTGAAATGGGAGAGAAAGGATTCAGAATTCTACTCTCACAAAGGATCATCGAGGAACTGGGGAGATGTCTCATTGGTTAGAAGTACTTCTTACACAGCCTACTGCCCTGGGTCCAATTCACCAGTACCCACATAAAGCCTGTTGCAAAGTGGCTTTGGCATCTACCATCCAAATATGCTTATGAAGTAGGTGATGGAGCCAGTAGAATCCAAAGCTTGTTGGGCAGCTAGTCTGAGGGTCTTTGCGGTCTGGCAGTTAATATGCAGCACAAGAGAGCCTGTCTCAAAGAAGGCAGAACACAGAGACCTCGAAGCTGGCCTCCTGTCTCCACCCATTCAGCATAGCATGCACATCCACGCACATATCCACACAGACACATGTAAGTGAGTTATTCCATTAGTTAATTAATTAATTTTAAGTGGATCAGTGACCCCATAAATGACAGAAACAACCAGGTGAACTGACCTCAGGACCTTTATTAAAGACCTTGACAATACAGTCTCCAAAATGAATGAAACTGTTAGCAAATTGGAGGGGAAAGTCCAATACATGGCAGATACATTCAGAAAAGAAACTGAAATGTGGACACACATAATAAGAGGGACTTCTGGAAGTGGATTAACCAACCAATCAAATAAAAATCACATCACAGAGTGCGACCAACAAACACAACCAGGCAGAAGGACAAGTTCAGGGATGAAGGACAAAGCCTGGATGATGATGATGATGATGATGATGATGATGATGATGATGATAATAATAATAATATATGTAAAATCAAACCATGTAAAGAAAACTTTCAAGACAATCTATTGAATTAATGCTGCAGGCAAAATGGATATTTACCTGCAGCAGAATGCATTTAAATCTGTATCTCTCACCCCCAAAAAAGATCAATTCAACCTTAATCTAAAATAAATAATGCAGGCTGGAAAATGACTTAGTGGTTAAGGTGCTTGCCTGCAAAGCCAAAGGACCCAGGTTCAATTCCCCAGGGCCCGATAAGTAAGCCAGATAAACAAGTTGATACATGAATCTGGAATTCGTTTGCAGTGGCTAGAGGCTCTGACATGCACATTCTCTCTCTTTATCTCTCTCTCTTTCTCTACCACTCTATCTCTCAAATAAATCAATAAAATTAATGAATACCATAAAATCAGAAATGTTAAGGTTGCTGGTGAAAAACGGGGAATCCTCTTCAAGTTATAGCTATATTCAAGAACTTTCTGGGCAGATCTTCCAATAACATAGGAAATAGTACTAAGAATCAACAAATAGGACTGCAAGAAATCAAACAAAAATCTTCACAATACAGGAAACTATGAGCCAAATAAACAGAAAATCTGCAGAATGGGAGTAAAATCTTTTCTGCTATCCATCAGACAGGGTGTTGATACCTAGAATACATAAAATTGATATCTAGTTTACTGTAAAAATTAAACACAAAGCCCCCCAAACTGCAAATCAATAAATGGGCTAATGAAATGAACAGACAATTCTCAAAAGAGGAAACACAAATGGCCAAAAAATACTTTTTAAAATGCTCAACATCCCTTCACAAAAATTCAAATGAAAACCACTTTGGAACTCCACCTCATCCTGGTCAAACTGACCATCATCAAGACAAAAAAAAAAAAAGAGAATGACTAGCTGGGCACAGTGGCGCATGACTTCAGTCCCAGAACTTGGGAGGCAGAGGTAGGAGGATTGCTGAGAGTTCGAGGCCACCCTGAGAATACAGAGTAAATTCCAGGTCAGCCGGAGCTAGAGCAAGACCCTACTTTGAAATACAAAAACAAAAACAAGAGAGAGAGAGAGAGAGAGGGTGGGCGGGATGAAAATAGGGCTGGAGAGATGGCTTAGCAATTAAGGTGCTTGCCTGTGAAAGCTAAGGATTCATGTTTGACTCTCCAGGTCCCACGTAAGCCAGACACACAAGGTGGCACATGTGCATGAGATGGCGCACACATCTGGAGCTCGAGTGCTATGGCCCGAGGCTCTGGTGCACCACATCTCTCTTTCTCTCTCTCTCTATTTCGTGTGCTCTGTCTCTCTCTGTCATACAAAGAGAGAGAGAGAGAGAGAAATGCCGGCATGGATGTGGGGAAGGAGGAACCCTTACTCACTATTGGTGGAACTGCAAACTGGTGCAGCCACCATGGAAATCAGTGTGGAGGTTTCTCAAAAACCTAATTGAGCCGTATGACCCAGCTCTGCCACTTCTGAGTATAAACCGAAATGACTCAATACCCCACCACAGACATACTTAAACACCCATGTTAATTTCTTCTCTATTCACAATAGCAATGCAATGGAATCAACCCAGGTGTCCATCAACAGATGACTGGATAATGAAAATGGGGTACTGGGCTGGAGAGATGGCTTAGCGGTTAAGCGCTTGCCTGTGAAGCCTAAGGACCCCGGTTCGAGGCTCGGTTCCCCAGGTCCCACGTTAGCCAGATGCACAAGGGGGCGCACGCGTCTGGAGTTCGTTTGCAGAGGCTGGAAGCCCTGGCGCGCCCATTCTCTCTCTCTCCCTCTATCTGTCTTTCTCTCTGTGTCTGTCGCTCTCAAATAAACAAATAAAATAAAAAAAAAATGGGGTACATATACACAATGCAATTTTATTCAGCTGTAAAGCAAAATGAAATTGGGAAAATTGACAGAACTGGAAAAAATTATATTAAGTGAGGTAACCTAGGCCCAGAAAGAGAATAATTAGATTCTCTCTCATATCTGGATCTTAGCTCTGAATGCTGCTAGGAGTATAGCTAGGTTGATGTGAGAGTGGTTACAAGCTGTGAGACTGGGTAAGTGAAAGGAAAGGGGAGCAAGAGATGCCGAGAAAGGGTGGGGTCGGCGGAAGAACCCTTGTAACATGAAAGTGGATGTAAAGATACGATGGAGAGAGAACAGAGGAAGAGGAAAGGAAACAAACTATTCGCTTGAAAGAAAAATGTTCTAATGAAACTAAATTCTTTGCACACCAATAATTCCTTAACAAGAGCCTGGCTTGGTGACATACACATTTAATCCTTGCGCCAGGGAGGCCGAAATAGGAGGATCGCTGTGAGTTTGAGGCCAGCCTGAGACTACATAGTGAATGCTGTGTCTTCCTGGGCTAGAGCGAGACCCTACCTGAGTAAATAAATAAATAATCCTTAACAAAAAGGAAAAATAAATTTAAAAATAAGAGTTACCATTAATTTACAAGCTGAACAATAATGCAATACTCAGAGTATCCTGGCTGTGCCTCCAAACTACCAGAACAGTGAGCTTAGGAAAGCGTCTCTCCGAGGACCACACCTGCAATATGCTGCCTGGTCGTGCAGTCAAGCAAAGGGAGGGGGCTGGGTGACGGCAACAATACACTGCCGGACAGAGCCAACGTGCCCCTTTGTTTCCCACCAGACTTTCCAAAGGGTATTAGTACTGCAAGCATTCAACTAATGAAACAAAATAGGGAGAGTAGATACTTACATGGTGATGCTTGTTGGTGGTGGTGACTGTGTGTGTGCGTGTAAATGTGTGTGTGGCATATGCACATATATGTGCCAATGTAGTGCCCATGCTCTGCCCTGAGTTCGCTGGACAGAGTAGAGGATCACATGTCTGGCTCCATTTTTCTACCCATTCTTATCTGAGCGGAAGTCTCCTACTGATTCCAGAACTTGCTGGCTTTTTCATGAACCCCAGCCATTCTCGGTCTCTGCTCCCTCCATTGGTGTTACAGAGGCAGGTGTCCACACCCAGCTATTTATGTGGGTACTGGGCATTGAACTTCAGTGATCTGGCAGGTCTTCCCAGGCTCCCATGCTTACACAGGAAGTGCTCCTGACTGCTAAGTCACCTGTCTAGCCTTGTTCACGTGTTTTGTTTTGTTTTTGAAACCATTTCCATACCATTGAGCAGAAAAAAAAAAAGAAAAAAAAAAGCTTCAATGGACAGAGTAAGCAGCAAGGAAGTTGAGTACATAGGACATTTCAAGGCAATTGATAAATGTATGATGGGTATGGTCTCTGTCTTCCAGTGGGTGTGGCAACCGTGGCTAGAAGAGCCACGTGGGGGGCTGAATTGTCCCACACAGAGCTGCTGCTGTCGATCAGAGAAGGAGAGACAACTGACTCCATTTCAAATCCGGTTTTTATCTGTTGTAACAGTATTGTCGTACTGGTCTGAAACCCAAACTTTACTCTAAACATTTAATACTCACAGAGCTCTGAGGACAATAAAGCCCCCAGGGCATCTCTCAATGACCAATGACCCATTCTATAGGCAACTTCACGAAAGCCAGAGGACGCTGCTAATGAGTCAAACACTGCTGATGGAAAATGTGACCCTCAGCATATTAGATGTGGCTTCTGGGCCATCAAGGTGAGGAAGAGAGGAATGTGGATCACTTTCCACAATCCTGCCTTGTCACACCTGCACAGTTAAGGACTGGGACCCCAAAGTGACATGGGAGAACCCACCCTGCATCCTCTAAGGATCTTCCGCATCTCTCTTCCATGAATTGATTTCTAATTCTCTTTATAACTTTGTTTAAAGTTTGTTGAGATGAAGGGCCACATAGCCCAGACTGACCTTGAACTTGCCATATATCCTTGAAATCTTGATTCCAGAGGAAGCTCTACCTCCTATGTGCTGGGGTTACACGTGTGTCCCATTTAGCTAGGCTTTTAATTTTCCTTATCTTCTACTGGGGCAAAAGAAGTTAAAACCAAACAGTTTGATAATCCTGATAGCACAGAGAAAATAGCTTTGCGCTCCCCCTGTCCACCCGCCCCACGTGCACTTTTGAAGAAAGCACCTTTTGTGTATTTTTCTTCAAAATAATTCTAGGCTCTATTCACAAGGAATTATACATGATTTGAGATTCCATTGTGTGACTTGGGGTGGGAAAAGCTGGCAACTGAAGCATAAAACACCACATTTTTGCAATTATCTCTCTTCTGCATTCCCCCTCGTGCTTCCCAGAGAAGAGGCAGCGCTGTGGCCCGGGCACCCGTGGAGGGAACTTGGCGGTTTCATGCTGCAGATGCCCTGATTATGAAAGGTAGTAAGAACACCAGTAGATCTCTTATTTTTTTTCACAAAAATACAGCTGTTTACTGTTGATTTTAATGCTACTTAAGTCTATAAAAATATTTTATTCAGACTATAAATAGTTTTGCTCCAATTAGCTCTGAAGCTAAGTCCCATTATGTTTGTGTTCTTAAAAGGAAATGTGAAAGTAGGAATGAAAATGATGAGACCCGTATCACCTCATGGAAGGAATTAACTGTATCATGAATCTACGGGGTTCCTCTTTCTCTCTTTCTCTCTTTCTTCCTTCTTTCCCTCCCTGTCTCCTTTCTTTCTTTTTTTTTTCTTTCTTTCTTTCTTATTTCAATACATGGAAAACAGAAGGGGTTTTTATAATACAAAATGTATCCAATCGTCTTTGCTAAGCTTGAATAGTATTGGTTAAGTATTAAAGAATTTATCAACAAATGAAAATAGCACAGAACATGTGCTGGTTTTTAATTAAAATCTCCAAAACGATTAATAAACACCAAATGTTGTGGTCTCAATGGCGTCAGGCATTAGCACAAACTTGGGAACACTCTGGTACACATAAGAGTTTTCTGTTGTGTGTGTGTGTGTGTGTGTGTGTGCGCGCGTGTGTGTGTGTTTCATGTTTACTCATTAGTGCCTCACTTGTGTGAGGGTCCTATGTTACATAATGGCCATGCTCTGGTGTGTACAGATATCTACACTTACAGTGCATGTCTTCTCAAGGCATGGATTGAAAGGACAGTCGCCATCTAACCTTCTTTTCAAGAGGACAATGATTTTAGCTGCTTCTGGGGGCAGAACTGAGCTCAACAAAACCAGTAAGCTGGGCTCAGGATCTTGGTGTCAGGTATAAGTCCTTGCTAGAAGCAAAAGGATGGGGTCTACTTCCAGAAATGGTGGAGAATAAGGGAGTCAGAGAGACAAACAGGAACTTTAGACAAGAATGAAAGACAGAAGCCAGTTTAGGGAACGAACGTGAGAAATAATGGGTCAAAGATTGGTACTAATTATCAGTTGAGACTAAGCCGAGAGTCAGAAAGCACAGAAACTGGATGCAGTTAAAAACCAGAACAGCACAGACAAGGATGGATTATTATTGTCTTTGCTCATCTGTACTGCAGTAACACAATGCCTGACACTGAGTAATTTATAAAGAGCAGATGACATGTGCAGGCCGGGCCATCCATGTTCAAGGAGCTGACACCTGGTGTCAGGTAAGCGCCATCTTGCTACTCTGTCCTCACATGGTGGAAGGTAGAAGGGTGAACACTGGAGTGAACTCCTTCTGTAACCTCTTTTTTATAAAGGCATTAATCCTTTCATAAGGATGGAGCCACCATGACTTAATCACTTCCCAGAAGGTCCCGCCTCTTAACACTATCACAAAGAAGATTACATATGAACATGACTTTTAGAGGACACACTTTTAGAGGACATTACGCAAATAGCAGTAATGCAGAGTTTTGGGTGACAATTGTAAATGACATGAGGGGGTGCATGAAGAAAATGGTAGGAGAAATTCTGTGACCTTTGACAAGCCCCAAAGGTCTCTGGTTGTCTCAGGCTAGAACCAAAGACCTGGCAGAGAAAGGAATACAGAAAGGCTCTGCTCTGAAGGTGCAGCCCGGTCCATCCTTAGCTGAGAAGACTTCTGAAACATGGACAAAGCATGACCCGTTTACCAAACTCTGACAGTTTTGTGTGGAAGGCAGTTTATTTAGTTTTTGTAATCTTTTCTCTCTACCCCTCCCCATCCCTCTCTCTCCTGTTTATTTCCAGTGCTGAGAATAATTAATCAAACCCAGGACCTCATGGATGCTATGCAATCTCTACAGTGCGCTACTTCCCCGGCCCTTCTGTGATTCCAAAAGGTACTGACAAAATATTTACCCAAATAGATTTAGCCATCCTAATTTGTCTTACTATTTCATCAATAAACTGTCAACCAAGCCAGATTAGATCCGGAGACCATTTCAAAGCACTGGAGATCATTTTAAGCCATTTCTTGGAAGGAATGAAAACATATGTTATTACACATCTTCGGAGAGCAAATTCCATAATAATCCTCCATGGCATCTCTTTTCCTATAGGAATTCTGCTCCCTGGAGCAGCTCTCATCTCCTCACCTGGTCCTCTCTCCTTACAATCCTTGCCCTCTTCCACCTTTGATTCTTTTGCCTCTTGCCTTAGCATTGGCTCTTGGTCTCTTCTCCTGTAGCACCATTTGGTCTTTCTAGCTTTGGTTTTCCCACATCTTCTCTCTCTCTTTAGACAAACAAACTTCAGGTTCCTAATGTGACAATGTGTGCCTTCTCTTTGGAGGGCAAGAGCAAGAAATGATTCTAAGTATAAGGGTGACCTGCAGTTACAGTCAGGTGATTTCCCAGTCAGCTCATCATAAGTTTACATTACTGTGAGCAGCACAGCAACACCCTAGTTTGGTAACACAAACAGTGTTAGCTGTTCCACAACACAATCGCTTACTTGACAGGGAGCCCAGCATAACAAGACAGCCCAGAAAACGATCCAATTCAGCGTCCACCTTCTACAGAGTGAAGTTAGACAAAACATCATACATAGGCCACTCTAAGTTGGAGACTGTACTTGAGATTAACTTCTCCCAGTCACACAAGGAGCTCTGATCATTGCTTGGAGTTTCTTGCTCAGCATGTTTCAAGTGTGCGTCAAGCTTTCTCACTGTAGATAGTAGAGTGGAATACAAAGAAGTCTGGGCCTAGCTGGGGTCTTGTGCCTTGGAGTCCCAGTTCAGCCACTAAAATGATTGATGCATGTTTTGTGCAACATGATGACTTGGGCTGGGCAAAAGCACGTATCATTGCCAGTGTTCGTGTGATGTGTGATAAATTACAAAGCACATTTCACATTTACCACCTCATTCACTTCACACAGCCGGTGAGGTATTAAGGTACGTATCTAGCAGATGATGGTGTCAACGGGGTTAGGCAATTTGTTCAACACGATAAGCGCATGTGCTTAGCAAGTGTTGAAGGCCTTAGCAAAACATAAATTTTTGATGTGGAGGCAATGAAATTTTGTGCACAAGATTTGATGATCCCAATCATCTCAGAGATTTTTTTTTTATTGATCTACCAAAAGAGAAAGAGAAATAAATTCAAAGCTCTAGTGGCTTGAGGCTTGACATAAACTGGATATTTTAACTCTTTATAAAACCTCATTCCCATCTATTAACTGTATTTGCATGGAGGTCAACATTCCTTTTAATTCAATTTTTTTTTTTGTCTTTTGTATAAATTGAGCTTATAGACATGAAGCTGCCACTAGAAAATCAACATGCCAATCCATTAGTTTTAAAAATATCCTTGCTGGGGCTGAAGAGATGGTTTAGTGGTTAAGACACTTGCCTGCAAAGAGTAAATACCCAGATTTGATTCCCCAGTACCCACATAAACCAGGTGGGATATGCATCTTGAGTTTGTTTGCAGTGGCTAGAGGCCCAGGCATGTCCATTCTCTCTCTCTCTCTCTCTTTCTCTCATAAATAAATAAATAAATTTTCAAAATATGTGTTTGCCCAAGAGTCCCTTAGGGAGTTTGTTAGAATGAAAATTGCCAGGCTTTTGTCCCAGACATACAGGTGGTCTGGAGCTGGGAGTCCCAGCGACTGGGATGCAAATGGCCCCAGCCCACATATTTTATAAAAAAAGAAAGTGCTGCTCTCATTCACAGTCCTGTATATACATAGGAGATGAGTTATCTTGAGATAGTAAAAAGAAGACATATTGTAGACTCTCTAATGCTGGTCCTGACATGATGCTGGAAACCAGGCACTCCCTCTAATAGACCATTTTCTTTTAGAGAAAATATTAAGCTTTCATGTTCTTGAAATAAGTGGTGGAGAGGACGGAAAATATTCAGAGTTCAGGGACTTCCTTAGGCAGGTGTTGAGGTGAAAGGATCCCTCCTCCAAAGCAGAACAATGAAATAAGTCACATGAAGGGAA
Source organism: Jaculus jaculus (assembly GCF_020740685.1). Classification (NCBI taxonomy): domain Eukaryota; kingdom Metazoa; phylum Chordata; class Mammalia; order Rodentia; family Dipodidae; genus Jaculus; species Jaculus jaculus. The sequence continues at coordinate 101,376,569 of NC_059113.1, read as the reverse complement.
AAGAGACGGAAGCCAAGGCAAGCAAGATTCGCGGCAGGCCTCGACCTGGGCTCATGCTCACCTGGGGGAAATCTAAAATGATGGCTCTTTGGTCCCACCCCTAAGGAGAGTGATGTCGTTGGGCTGCATACAGCCTGAGCATCGGGAGTCTTAAAAAAGTTCCAGATGAGTCTAATGTGTGGCCAAGGATAAGAATCCCTCGCTGCTCTGTAGCTTTGCCCCCTGGTACCTCTGTTCAGCAGGAAAGACGGAAGTTTGCACGGGAGTGATGGTGTCCACTGGGTACAGATGACACTACAAACCTTACTTTTTTGTGTGTTGCTGTACCCTCTGGGAACTTAAATGGTATCAATGTGACCAGAATATAAGGTGTTTTTTTTAAAAGAACAGCATTTTTCCCAAAACTGGTTTCTGACAGCAAAGTTGCAAATTCAGTAGGTGTAGATACCAGTGGCTCTGACTGTGAGCGCTCTGATGTTTAACGTGTGTGTAAAAGTTTATGGTTTATTAAAATGCGAACTCACCAGGGCCTCCTGCCCCACAACTGTAGTCTTTAACGGCATGTGGGCAGTCCGATTAGAGGACAGCAGACAGTTTTTCTTTTGTGTATTGTGGGAACTGGGTTTGTGAGTTTTCATGATTTCCATATACGTAAAATCTTAGCCATAATGCTGGACTTCCATTAAATTAGTGGATGACGGTTGTGTGTTCTGGTGTGACTGCCAGCACCAAGTCTCCACGCTGGTGAAGTCTTGCTGCCTGACACTGACCTATAAAATGTGTTATAATGATCTAAAATAAGGGAAAAGAATGAAAAATAAAACCAGCCACAAAGGCATTTCAAAATGAGGTAAGATTTGGAGTGGTTTTGGCACATGTCATCAAGTTGAATTCAGGATTCAGCCTTTCCTTCTTCTTCTTCTTCTTTTCTTTTTTAAAGAGAATTGCAAATACAAACTCTAATAGTGATATGGACAAAGACTGAAGAGGGCAATTCCATAGCAAAATGAGCACAGAGAAGATATGCTTGGTACCTTGTGCCTCCTATAAGCCAGCAGAATTGTCTAGCCTGTGTCTTCAATAGCATGTTGTCATTATAGAAAGATGTCTGGGATAGCATTCAGCACCCACCACAATAAAACACCTAATTTCCACATGCTTGGCAGCCATTTAATGACCAAATATAATCTCCGCAACATTTTCCTGAGGAACAAGCTTACATACTCTGAATTCATCAATTAAATGAAATATCCTAACCACCACCTCCCACCAAACCAGACCTCAGGCCACCTGCTGAGGAGATGCCTAGTTCAAGTCCAGAAACCATCTCTGCGACTTACATCTCCCACAAACGTTCCTTTCTTGTTTTGCCTGGCGCAGTGGTTAAATTTCTTCAGTGTTGGAATCGGGTAAAGACAGGTTTGATTCTAAGCTCTGTTTGTTTTGTACTGGCTGTGTGGATTAGTAAGCTACCTAACCTCTTCGAGAATCAGTTTGCCAACTTACAAAGCAGTAGCAATAACGCCTATTGCTCTTGCACGCTAGTTTTGAACTGTCCAAGTGAGGAGACAAATGTGAAGAGCTCAATCAAGCCCGGCCCTGACATAGCCGCCGGTCACAGAATCACACTTACATTTGCTTTCTAATAGGTGCTGGAAACACCTAACAAGAAAAATAAAGCTAGATTTTACCACGTTTTTTAACTTGCTAGCTGTTCCATTCTTTCTTTAAGCCACTGTGTTCATTACAAGGATCCCTAAGAATTCCCCCCAAAACTAATATTAAGATTGGTTGTGCATTTTACTAGTTATCAGTCTCCTATCATTAGTTTGAGTAGAATGGATATTTTTTTTTTTTTTTTTTTGGTGTTGTAGAATGCCCAGATTTGGAGACTTATCCATGACTGAGAATTCTTTCATTGCACAGGTCTTGGTCAGAAACCAAGTGTTGCCTCTCAGGAACCGCAGAGGCCCTTGTTCTCCCAGGTCCCCGGCAAATGGCAAAATCCTAAACTCAGCTCCACAGGTGATCGTCATGGGGCCCTAGGGTCTGGACCAAGTGGTACATAAGGAGAAGAAAGCATGTGCTACGCCTCCCGAGACCAGGTGGAAGGGACCTGGTCTCTGTCGTCTTCAGAGTCCGGTGATTCAGGAGGTGCTGTTCATCGGCACTGTGATCCAGGAAAGTGCTGGGTGACCTCTCGCATACTAGCTTCCCTGGATCTCTGCCCAGTTCCTACCCAGTGCTCCAGACTTTTGATTACATCTGTAATCCGTAGTAACTTCCTTGCCTTCTTAAGTTACTCAGAGTTACTGGTCACTTTTTTTTTAAACCAAAAACTTGGACCACCATAGTGAAGATGGTAGAACACTTTGTGAAGGTTGGATAGGAACTTTCAATCCTTTTAAATTAGTCAGTGAGTACACATTCATTTATTAACAGTATTAATTGCACTCTCATTTGGTAACAGTAGTTGGAGTTCTCTGAGAAGTGTGTCCGCCAGTGAGCGTCAGGGGAACAGCAACCGATACACAATAGATACCACAGTTGTTTGTTTTTCTATTTCTCAAGCCTCCCCTCCACCCTAGGATGCCCAGCACAGAGTAGGCACTAAATAAATATTGTTGTTGAATGAGTAAGTGAAGAGAATGTGATGGCTGAAATTAATAACTCTGGGCATGAGCCTGACACTAGCTGAGGAATACAAAAAGACTGTTAGCTGGAAGAAAGATGAGTCCACAATTTTCAGATGTTAGCCGCTGCAATGAAATACAAGCTTGTGGTTTACATCCTTGTGAAACTTACCATCTAGCTGAGAGGAGACTGACATCCCAGAACAATCCGAGGAGAATAAAACCCGAATTATATATAAATACGGGGTAACTGGGAGAAAGTGACAGAAGAATGTACGTGCTGTGTATGTCTGACATTCCACATTTGGTGTTTGTCTGTCAAATTATCCCTCATTTGCCAAGAATAAAGATGTGGGCAAGAAATAATCCAGAACAGAATGCCCACGTTCCCATTATATGAGTTGTCAGTGATGTCAGCCAAAGCGTTCATTGTCTGGGATCTGTGCGCCGACCCAACCATAATGCCAGGTTTGTCAGAGGCAAAATTGAGATTTACTTCAGAAATTGATATTGTGTTCTCAAATTATAGAAGAGGCAAAACTGGAAGTCCTGTTTAGTTGACATTCTTGATGGCAGCCAGCCTCTCTGAGAACACTGCCACGCCAAGGGCTCCTCTGCTCTTTGTGAACCAGCCAGCCACACTCAAATTAGGATGGCATTGAGAGGATTGCAAAAGGTGGTGGGAAATCAGAGGTGATAATGAAATACCCTGGGGCTGTTATCACCTCACAGAAATAAGAGAATCCGTCTTTCCGAAAGCCTGGGAAATAAACACCCTCCTCTCACTCTCCCCTGCAAGTAATTGAATGAATCACCTCAACCAGCAACCAGAGGGGACCTCCAGGGGCAGCAAGGTGGAATAAGAGGTCAATTACATTAGAGGGGGGAAAGTAACATGACCTAGTCCTCTACAGAACAGTGACGTGCAAAGTAATGTACTCTTTGCCTAGGTTGGAGGGATTGTACGGTGCTCCTGAGCATATCTGCTTGGCCAGGGCAGCTTTAAGAAAAGCAGGTTCTAAATCTACATGCTTCCTTTGTGATTTTTTTCCCTTTAAATAGTGACCTGCCAGAGAAAGTGTAGATTATTATTTTTATTTTATTTATTTATTGGTTTTTCGAGGTAAGGTCTCACTTTAGCTCAGGCTGACCTGGAATTCTCTATGTAGTCTCAGGGTGGCCTCGAACTCATGGTGATCCTCCTACCTCTGCCTCCTGAGTGCTGGGATTAAAGGCATGCACCACCACGCCCGGCTATTTTTATTTATTTATTTGAGAGCGACAGACATAGAGAGAAAGAGGCAGATAGAGATAGAGAGAGAGAATGGGTGCACCAGGGTCTCCAGCCACTCTGCAAACAAACTCCAGATGCGTGTACCCCCTTGTGCATCTGGCTAATGTGGGTCCTGGGAAATTGAGCCTAGAACTGGGGTCTTAGGCTTCACAGGCAAGCACTTAACCACTAAGCCATCTCTCCAGCCCAAAAGTATAGATTCTTAGGCTATGTGGGGCTACATGTGCTGGTCCAGCTTTCCATTATTGTAACAACATGGGGAAACAAAAAGACAAACAGATGTTTATTTTCGCTCACCACCATGGATGCTTCATTCCATGATCAAATGTCCTTGTTATTTTGGGGCCTGTGGTGAGGCCAAGCATTATTTTGGCAGCAAAGCCCTTACCTAATGGCCAATGTGAGAAAATCAGGAAAAGAAGACGATGAGGGTCTCATGGTCCCCTTCAAGGACATGCCCGCCCCATGATTGGAAGATCATCCACACAACTTGTTTTCAACTTCTGCGTGTGTGTGTGTGTGTGTGTGTGAGAGAGAGAGAGAGAGAGAGAGAGAGAGAGAGAGAGAGAGAGAGAGGTGTATGTGTGTATGTGGAGGGATGTGTATAATGCAGTGGTGTGTGTGTGATATACGTGACGTATGTACCTGTATGTGCCCGTGAGAAGTTCATGCACTTGCCTGTGGTTGGTGGGTGGGGGGCGGTGTACATGTCGAGTGTCCAGTTCCATCTCTCTTCTGGCCATTCTTTTTTTGTTGTTTAGTTTTATTTATTTATTTGAGAGCAACAGACAGACAGAGAAAGAGGGAGAGAGAGAGAAAGAGGTCTGAGCAATTGCTGGAGTTGGATTCCAAGCACCCACATAACAACTGGGTGGAGCCACATACATTTGTAACTCCAGTCTGTAAAGGGGAACAGAGACCCCCAGAATCATCAAAACTCTCAAACAAAAAGGGAAAGCTTCAGGATTAGTAAGACACTCCAGCTCAAATATAAATGACCAGAGGCTGGAGAGATGGCTTAGTGGTTAAGCGCTTGCCTGTGAAACCTAAGGACCCCGGTTCAAGGGTTGATTCCCCAGGACCCACGTTAGCCAGATGCACAAGGGAGCGCATGCATCTGGAGTTTGTTGGCAGTGGCTGGAGGCCCTGGTATGCCAATTCTTTCCCTTTCACCCTCCCCCCTCTTATAATAAAATATTTTTAAAAATAAAATGAAGTTTATTTTTAAAATATTGGCAAGCATACCAAGAAATGGGACCAAGATGAAGAAAGAAAAGCATATAGATGGTCCACTTACTATCACCTTAGAAACAAACATGAAAAATTTATGTAACTAACACGACTATGAAAATAGATATTATGGTAGGGAATTTTAGTAGGTATACTTCAATACATTGGAAAGGAAATCATGGAGATGAAAACTTACGTAATTTAAGAAGCTCAACAAAGGATTTTTGACAGCAGATTGGACATGCAAATAATAAGTGATTTGGAAGAGCAATGAGACATGAAAGAGAGAAAAGAATGAGAAATATCTTGAGTAGAATGAAATACTCTATAGATATAAATTAGGTCTCAGATGCACAAGGAGGCGCATGCACCTGGAGTTTGTTTACAAGGCCTGGAGGCCCGGGTGCACCCATTCTGTCTGTTCTCTCTCTCTCTCTCTCTCTCTCTCTCTCTCTCTCTCTCTCTCTCTCTCATTCCCCAAATTTCTCTCAAATAAAAATAAAATACTTCTTTAAAATTAAGAAAAGAAGTGATGGCGGTAAAGGCTGCCTCCCTTTGCTTTCTTCCCTTTTCACACAACAGTATCTAAAGGAGGCATGTTTCCTGGGCCCCCTAACTCTCTCCATCCAGGACTTGGTTCTCCGTGCAGTGGTAACACATGTGAAACTGATGTTCTACCCAGCAGTCTGTGTGTGTGTGTGTGTGTGTGTGTGTGTGTGTGTGTGTGCATGTGAGAATCAGCAGCCACAAGTTTGCATTTTGAAATAGTTCTGGCAGCTGGAGAAATTATCCCAAGGTAGTTAGTTGAAACTATTATCTCTGGGTGGAAAGAAAGAGTAATCCAACAGTGTGTGTTGGGGGTGCAGAATGGAATCAGTGGGGGGGCTTGCAATTAGGCAAACTGAACTGTTCCATTGGCAAGGTCAGATGCAGTCATTCTGCTGAAACCAAATGTGATTAAGAGCCAGAAAATTCCTGGGAGACCACATCAGCCAAACCTCTCATTTCATAGATAAGGGGCCTCGAGGGGCTGTCACGTGGCCCTTGCTACAGGACTTAAGTCAAAGGCAGATGCATAATGGTGCTCTCGAGCTCCAGTTCCAGGGGGCAGGCTCTTGACTGTGCCCCACCGTACTGCCTCCAAGGCTGCGTGCACTGTTTGCTCCGGTTTGGCACGTTCCTCTCGGCTGAGCCTTTGGACCCATTGGATTTCACGAAGGCACAATGTCCACCAGAGACCGACCAACATGTGTCCACAATGTCAACAGTGGCAAGGGCTGAGTTATCCACGTTATTGCACGTGGACTTTCTCTGTAGACCAAAGTCTTGGCCCTGTCCCGTGTGAGGCAACCTCTGTGTTCACTCTACCTTCTTCCCAGCTTCACAATCCTTGGGCTATTTATTTCCACACATAAGTCCGGTCTCAGGGTCACAGTGCAGATACCACTACTGCCAGGAAGTGCTCGGCCTTAGGCCCTTTGGACGACGGTTACACAATGTCATGTGCAGGGTAGCTTATCAATAGCAGAACATTATTTCTTACAGTTCTGCAAGTCAGAAGTCGGAGCTGCAGCACCCCATGATTAGATGTCTGGTAAGTCCTGATTTCTGGCACACTCTAGCTATATTGTCATATGGTAGAAAGAGGTGGAAGAGCTCTGTGGGTCTCCCTTTGCTCTGCTTTAATTTTTTCTTTGCTTTTTTTTTTTTTTTTTTTTTTTTTTTGGTTTTTCAAGGTAGGGTCTCACTCTGGCTCAGGCTGACCTGGAATTCACTATGTAGTCTCAGGGTGGCCTCGAACTCTTGGCGATCCTCCTACCTCTGCCTCCTGAGTGCTGGGATTAAAGGCGTGTGCCACCACACCCGGCTCTTTGCTTTTTTTTTTTTTTAAAGACTTCTTTCTTAAGACAGATTTGCTATGTAGACTAGATTGATTTCAAACCTACGGTCATCCTGCCTCTGGTTCCCGAATGCTGGGATTACAGTGCTGTGTCACTGGCCTCTTGGTAGATGGCCTGAATTCCATTCATAGTGGTAGGGTCTCATGTCACTCACCTCCAAGTACCATCTCTCCTAATGTCATCACATTGGTGACTAGTTTGTTTTCTTTTTCTTGTCACATGAAACCTTTTCTGGGGTAAACACTGATGAGCATCTACCCTACTCTGCCCCAAGTAGGGTATCAACAACATACAGAAGTGCAATACCAGAAAAGTTCAACCTGGAAAACCAGTGAGTTCACAAGCTTCCTTACAGGGCAAAGGGGTTACTTACGGGAGGGTGGAGGACTAACCAGCATCTGTAGCACTGGAAAGTTTTATCCCCACATGGACGACAACCTCTTTGTAACTGCACAGAAGGAGTTTCCAGTCTTGTGACCTTCCATCCTCTGTGTATGCTGTCTTCACCTGAGACCTCAGGGCCATGAGTGTCACTGCATGTAGCTGACACCGGAGAGAAGGCTGAGATCTCCAGTCATGGTTTAATAACTTTATCCACCACCCCTTCTCCTGTGGGGGGGAGGGACGTCAGTTGAACCTTGATTGTCCCTCATGAGTCGCTGCAGCTGCTTCTGATGAAGTTGGTCATGATTGTCTCATTCAGAGGATATAACACAATGGAATTACACAACATATAAATCTGGGAAGGGGTTAGGCAGAAATATTCAGACCATGGCATGTCCCCTCAGAAAGTTCCAGTCTCTAGTTTGCACCTTGAATTCTTCCATTTCTATACTCAATTATTTCTGTTCCATGGAATTCCCAGGCTCGTCTCCTCCTCCAACTTCTCGTTTCAGTTTACTTATTCTTATACTTGTCAACACTTTCAGCCGCATTCTTCACAGCACCGTTGAGTGCCTCGCTCCATGATCTCTGAGTGTTGTGTCCACCCGCATCTCACTTCTCCTGCTCCTGACATGCTTGGTTTGGTTGAAGAAAACAGCGCTGGACGCTTGGCCACAGGTCCCCATTTAACATTTCTAATCTGTAAATTCTCAGCACAGCTCATCAGACTTTTGATTCTCAATCTTATTTCTCACATATCAACATGTCAGAATAGCCAAATCATCTCCTCCACTCGACTAAGGACTTTCAAAAACAGCTCCATCTTCTAGGCTACCAAATAAACGAGGTCTCAGCACTTTAAATCCAACTGGCCCTCACCTCACACCTCCAAATAAGCACATCCTAGCCAATCCTTTCCCTCCATGTCTGTTGTCTCCGAAACCTATGGAGCTATATGGCCATAGATGGCTGTTCCTTTTCCCTTTCTTCCCTTCCTCTTTCCCTGTGACTTGTACGGAAACATCAAAAGCAGCCATCTTAACATCTCCACCACATCCTCCGAGGCTCAGGAACAAGAGGTGGCAGAAAGAATATAAGAGCCAAATGAAGGGGAGGCGTGCTTACAATTCTGTCCTCTGGACATAAAGTGGCATACATGGCTGCCGTGGCTGACGCAAGACCTGCATAACAGGCGGAGAAAATGATGACGTTAAAATGGAAGAGGGATATTGGGAAAGAAGAGACCAGTGTCCGGGAGGTAGAGGAAGGGGTAAAGTGAGAGAAGTGGGGGGGGGGGCGGTTAGGATCATGGTGAATTGTGATTACATGTGGGGTCGTCAAAAAGCTTTTAGAAACTAATGATTTCAAAAATAAAAGCAACTGCACAGGGAGAAGGTTCCCCTTCCTCTTTTCCCATCTTCATTTGCCACGTGAATGTCTACACCTCACTTTGTTTGGTATTTCCACACGTTCATACACACACAGGGCACATACCCACATTTGCACCTAAGAACCCCATACCAGCCAGTTACCACCTTCAGTTAGTGATAGACCACCTTGACAGAGCTAAGGGAAAAATAATGCTGAAGAATGTTAGTTTAGACCATTCCTGTATCGTTTGCTTTTCTGTTTGGTGTATGTGTATGTGCATGTGCACAAACACACACACGTACACACACACACACTTACCATGGTGTGCCATGGTGCACAGGTGAACATCAAAGGACAAATTTGGATACATATCCTGGCATTGCATCTTGCCTGAGGCAGAACATGTCATTGTTCCTGGCCCTATTTGCCAGATGGTCCATGAAATTGCAGGGACACTTCCCTTCCTGTCTTAGGCATTCTGGGATTACACATCCCAGTGCTACTTATGTGGGTTCAGGGACTCCATATTCACACTTAAAGGATTTTATCTACCGAGTCATTTCCCAGCCTGGCCATTGTGTTTTATAGTTTCCTATTAGGCAGTTCATACGAGTTCCACCGGCAATGAAAAGTCAATTCTTAGCAGTAAGCAGACACAGTTAACCTCCTGACAGCGTCTGAAGTGGGAATTCTCCAAAATCCTAATTTTTCCATTTCCCAAATTTCTAAATCAGCAAGTCAGCTTTAGGCCAGTTTACAACATGGTTCAGATACCCATGAATGTCAGGCATGATTCCCAGAGTTCAACTGAGCAGCGACGGCATGGATGATATTTCCCCCATAAACACCATTTCCACAGGGAGAGATAACTTAGTCATGGGTAGATCAGAAAAACACACATTTGAATGGCTCATATTGGGCGGAAAACATATTCTGTATTTCACACCAGAAGGTTGGGGGAAGTTCAAAGGTATGGAATACTCCAAATAAATCGGTGTTTGTCCTTCTCCAACTAACTCAGGCATGGGTTGGAGAGATGGCTCGGTGTTAAAAGTACTTGCTTGCAAAGCCTGACAGCCCGGGTTGGATTCCCCAGTACTTACGCAGTCATATGCAAAATGTGGTGCATGTGTCTGGAGTTTGTTTGCAGTGGTAGAACGCCCTGATGTACCCATTCTCATTCTCTCTCCCTGTCTTATTAACAAATATTTAAAAAATAAACAGGCATTCATGTCAAGGCTTCTTGACTGTCTTCTAGGTTGGCATTTCACAGAACCCCAGAGATTTAAAAAGATTTAACATACTTGGTATTTTTGCAGAATCTCTTTTAGATGCTTTCAAAGTCCAGGCTGGTGATCATTGCATTGCTCCCTCTTTCCTAGGTTGAGAGAAGATACCCAGGCATACTGCTTACGGTTTTCCTAGTCAGTCACCCTAACTCCAGGGCCCTGGGTCTTCAGAGGGAACAAGGGCATTCGTGTGTGTCATGACTTGTTCCTAACCTAGTCATTATACTTGGCACGTGCCACGGTGTCCACAGCTGTACATCTTTCCTGGCTTTCTCTGGGGCTGACGGATGAAAGCCCGTAAGCCAGGATGAGCAATCTACTGTGAGTGGTGGCCCTCATGAACAATGTCTTTTTAGCAAGGTGATTTTTTTTTCCTGTGTTTTAAAAAAAAAAAACTGTACATAACACATTACTTTTCTTTATTGAGCCTAAGAAAAGTTGCATGTCATCTGATAGTTCATGAAGTAACACATGCATGCTCTTAATATGGTAAACAATAGCCCAGGGCTTAGCGGGAAATTAAACATTCAACAATTCAGTCTTTCTTCCCTTCTCAGGGAAGAAAAAGAATAGAGAAAAAAGTGGGAGTGAATAGGGCATTCTAACAGCTTCAAGTAGAATTCAGGGAGTGTGTGTGTGTGTGTGTGTGTGTGTGTGTGTGTGTGTGTTCATTTAGAATAACCATAAACTGAAGATGCTGGGGAAACTTCAGCCAAGCTTAGGAGGAATTATGAACATTCAGTAACTTAGCCACTTTGCACATTCAAACGATGGAGGAGAATATCTTCTTATTCATACTTGTCAGACTTTCTACCATGTCACCATGGTTCAGCGCACCTCTACAATAGCACTCCCCCCCCCCCAATAAATGGAGCAAATTGAATGTGGCTCCAGAGATTTTGGTCATGGATCAAGAAGTTATCTTTATTCATGTATCTGAGGGGGGAGGTCTCATTTCTTTCTATTCCATTGTTTCCTTAATGATAAAGGCAGGAACAACTCTGGACAAAAACACACCAAAGAAATTTCAGACTTTTGGCAAGCAGGTTCATTTCCCTGTGTTTGGTGCTGAGTTAAGATTTGGCATCATCCAACTCACCAACTCCTGGGTTAGAGAAGCAGGCCGCCTCCTCTTTCTCATGCAGTCTTCCTGCTCACTCTGACATTTTCTTGGCTGTGGCTGAAATTTTGACACATAAATCCCACTTGTCAAATGATATTGTTAAACAAGCATCCGAGTGTCAGCACATGGCCCGCTGGTCTGGGGACCAGAGAATAGACCAAGGAACACCTCTGTGACAGCTTTCATCTGCCTCCAGCCATCTGCAAATAATTTGAAACTCATTTCCAATGCAGCCAGGTTCTTTGGCCTGGTAACCTAGCAGCCAAAGGAAAGGGCTGAAGTCATCACAACTTGTTAACTCCTAATGAGTAGATAACACTGTTCTAAAACCCTGCTTCAGAATCATCTATTATTATAATCTGTTGGTCACATGGTCTGAAATCTCATTTTAGTTGCAAATCCCATCGAGAAGCTCAGGTCCATTAAGACATCACCCCCAAGCCCCTTGTCCTCACATCTGTGGCTCTGCCAATGGCTGAGACACTATGAGGGCGCCCCCTCATTTAGAGATCAAACAAACTTAAAGGCAAGATGTGGAAAGTTCTGCAGAAATTAGAGGGGAGTGGATAGCCCCTTGGGTTAGTCAAATCAGTGGTTAGTCTTAGACTTACGGGCACTTTGGTGGAGATTTGGGTTTGGTTTGCAAGAATCATGCAAGATTCCTATGCAACAATGAAGAAAAACTTAAGGAAAGGAAAAATCCAGACATGGAGGGTGACAGCCACAAAATTTCCCTCCATTTCAGGTCTTTGCTTCGCCAAAGTAAATCTCACTGCCTATCAGCTTGGTCATCCACACAGTGAGAACGCTAACAGCTACCTTACAAAATGTCCCTCTTTCCTTCCCTCCCGCCCTCCTTCTCTCTCTCTCTCTCTCTTTCTCTCTCTCTCTCTCTCTCTCCTCTCTTCCATCGTTTCTTCTTTGATTTCCTCTCCTTTGTGAGCAGTAAGAAACAAGCAAATGAAGCCATCTAGAGGTTGCTTAACTGTGGAGCTAAGAATCCTTCAGAACCACTCGCTTGTACCTCACTCTCCTGGAAGAGACCCCACAGCCCATTCCCAGGTTCATATATTGTGAAATTTGAAAAGTAAGACATAACTGTAATAACAAACTGACTTCTTTTAAATATTTTAGTTTTATTTATTTATTTGAGAGAGAGAAAGAGGGAGAGAGAGTGAGAATGGGCACACCAGGGCTTCCAGCCACTGCAAACAAACTCCAGACACATGTGCTACCTTGTGTATCTGGCTTACGTGGGTCCTGAAGAATCAAACCTGGGTCCTTTAGCTTTGCAGACAAATGCCTTAACCACTAAGCCATCTCTCCAGCCCCACAAATTGAATTTTAAGATGCCATTGATGCCAAAAGATTTTAAGTTTATAATTATTTTCTATTATTATTAATAATAATTTTTAATACTGACAGAGTCTCATGTGACCCAGGTTGGCCTCAAACTCACTGCATAACCATTACACCTCTGATCCTCTGGAATCCAGCTCCTGGGTGCTGGGATGACATGCCTATACCCAGGACTTTGTACTTGCTAGGCGAGCACTCCACCAGCTGAGCTGCATTCGCTGCCCTACGCTCATTCTTATACACTAAGGCTTGAAATAACCTAAAACCTATTTCAAATTTGACAATAATCCTCAACATCTCTAGGATAATGCTATGAATAAGGTTAAAAGTCACAGAGCTCATTAAGTGACAAAAAAAAGCATTTTCATCATCCTTGCTGGAGGAAATATTAAATTGTCTTGATTTACTATCAGTAAAAGATATATATGCATCAAAAGTACCACCATATAAAAGGGGGATAAAAGGGCATATAGACAAAAATGTCAGGAAGCTATAGTTTATAAAATTAGTCATGAAATTAATTTAAATACTATAGAATTTTAAAGCTTGTAATGTGATAATTACAGTTTCCAAATTTTACAATATGTTGTGATTATCTCATTGTAAGACAATGCTTGCTTTTATCCCACAGTTTTTATTCTTTTTATTAAAGAGGACTTCCCCTCCCCAAATTTTATAAGCCTCAGACTAATAAAACTGGATTGTCCCTGGGGCCAAGGAACAGAGGAGTTGTGGATGAACACAAGAATTACAAACTTAGGATTTCAAGCAGGCTGGGTAAACCCTTGGGAAAACTCAAACCAGTTAATTTTTGGATGTTCCTTACTACTTAGGTTTGATCTGCTTTCGGTTGCTATAACAACATGCCAAGGTCTAGAGATTCGGGCTGGAGAGATGGCTTAGCAGTTAAGGTACTTTCCTATAATGCCAAATGACTCAGACTCAATTCCCCAGGACCCAAGTGAGCCAGATATACAGGGTGGCACATGCATGTGGAGTTCGTTTGCAGTGACTAGAGGTCCTAGCATGCCAATTCTCTCACTCTCTAACTCTCTCTCTCTCTCTCTCTCAAATAAATAAACTTTTAAAAATGAATAGTGATTCATTTGGCTGGAAGATAGAATCCAACAGCATAGTGCCAGAAAACGCTGATCATTTGGTAAAGGATCCTTACTGCATCATAACTTGGTAGACTAGAGCATCCCATGGTGAGAAAGCTAGTGTACTACTTAGTTCATGTCTCTTCTGTTCCAGATGCCACGCCTACCAACATGGAGACCCCACGGCCATGATATCATTAATCTTAATCCTTTTTCAAAGGTTCCACTTCCAAATCCCAACGAAATATGAATTTGGAGATTGATGTTCCTACACTCAAACTTCTGGAGACTACGTACAACCACACCGTTCCTCCTGCCCTTGCCTCCCACAGTTCAAATACTTCTCCCCTCATATCACACCAGCCGGACCCAGAAATCAGCACTGTTCCCTGCATCTCAGGTCCCCCTTTCTCTGCCAATGCTACCGTCAACACTGGCACAACTTCATCCTCTAGGCTCTTGCTGTCAGTCAGGAGAGAAGAAAGAAAACAGTCATGCATCTTTTCCCAAAATGGTAATTAAACTATAAATGACCGCAGAAACATCTCACTAATGAGTTTCCAAAGGCTGAAGGAACCTGCCTAAAAATAGGAACATCGGCACATAGAGGCAGACAAGACAGGACCCACTTTCTCCGTCTTCAAATGCTGGTGGTTGCTTTTACCCCTGGGTGATGGTTCCTCGTTGGAGAACACTCTAGGGATGTTCTCATCCTGCTGCTGTTATGGAGGATGATGTACAGACAGCAGCTGCCTGCTCTGCTCCTATTGCTCAAACACTTCTTCCTATTTCCAAGGTGCTTGGATAATGCAGTTATCCACTGCTCAGATCTAGAAATCCAAATTTGCAAAATTTTGTAGCCATCCCACTGTGTCTTGAGGCACAGAATGATCACAATCTCTGTACGCATTTCCTTTTGCACCTATACCGCACTTCCCTCAGAAGCCATTGTTCTTAATTTGGTATGGTTCTAGTCTCTCAACATTATCTTGCTCCTCAGCATGCTTTCAAAATGTCAAGCAGTCTGGAGAGCTGGCTCAGCAGTTAAAGTCATTGCCTACAAAGCCTAATGACCTAAGTTCAATTCCCCCAGTACCCATGTAAAGCCAGAGGCACAAAGTGGCACATGCATCTGGAGTTCATTTTCAGTGGCCAGAGACCCTGGCATTCCCATTCTGTCTGTCTGTCTATTTCCTATCTCTCTCTCTGCTTTCAAATAAATAAAGAAAAAAATGTTAAATGCCATAAGCATCTGATCAATTTGGTCAACATCATCCTTTTGGCCTCACCACAGCCTACTTGGAAATCTGTCAGGAGTCCCCAAACCTGTCTAATGGACAGTCATTTGAGAACAGGTGCACAGTGTTGCCCCTTGGGCCAGCTGTGAACATGGCAACTTGAAATTTCAGGGGCCCTCTGGCAGGTCCTCCAGTAATGCCAGCCATTCCTTTATTTCTTTTATTTTTTCTCAATTTTTATTATCATCTTCCATGATGATAACAAGTATCCTATGGTAATACCCTCCCTTCCCCCACTTTCCCCTTTGAGATTCCAGTCTCCATCATATCCCCTCCCATCTCAACATTCCTTTATTTCTTATTCTCAGATCATTTTTCCACCTGGATAGTCTCCTTTGGGCTTTTTGAGCAGCCTTACTGTTCAATCTACCACCCTGTATGAATGTGACCTGGTTCCCCCAAGATGTTCATTCCGCAGCTCTCTGTCATTATTTATCTTCTATTATGTCACACTGGTGACTGAACCCAAGGCCTCACACATGCTAGGCAAAGTCTCTACCACTGGATGACACCCCAAACCCCCTTATGCAAGATGACTTCACTCAGCAGAGTCCATTATTAATCATCTTGTCTAAGGCAGAGGACCAGCATCCACTGTGGGCCCATTTTTCCACACAAGAACCAGGCTTACTTGAAAATATGATATGGACACAACTTAGAGCCCATCCCTGGCCTTGTATGGTTTAGATCTTCCTGCGGCTGGTTCTCTCTTTGACCTCTTTCTCTTTGAGTCACACTGTGCTCTTCCAGCCTGGAACATTTGACGTTTTTTAGACTATCCTGTGTTATTTCCTGCCCTACGAGGCACATGGTGTTCTCTCAACACTTTTTTTGCAATAAGGAGACAGCGCATATTCTGAAAGCCAGTACCAGGAGTGGTGATGCTTGCCCATTAGTAACCACGGCATTCTTGAGGCTGAGGCAGGAGCATTATGAGTTCAAGGCCAGTTATTACAGTGAAGTGTGACTTTATCTCTCACCATTATTCGAAGATCCTGTTTGTTAAGTGCTTATCTTTAAAAATATTTTACTTGTTTATTTGAGTGAGAGAAAGAGAAAGGCAGAGAGAAACAGAGAGAGGGAGAGAGAGGATGGGTGTGGCAGGGCTTCTAGCCACTGCAAAGGAACTCCAGACTCATACGCCACCATGCGCATCTGGCTTAAGTGGTTTCTGAAGAAACTGAAATACTGAGGCTTCTTAGGCAAGTGCCTTAACCACTAAGCCATCAATCCAGCCCAAGCACTTATTTGTAAACACACACTCAGGGAGGATGGGGAGAAGTGTACCATGATATACTAAGTGTTCATAGCAGTGGATCCCATCAGGATTACAGAGATCTTTTTGTCGCCCAGGAGGCTATGAGCCTTGAAGGTCCTCATTCAGTTAGTCCGAGATGGTCATAAGTATCTGCCTTTTTTTCCATCTTCCTGAGTGCTGCTGGCATTGATCATCCAGTATTTACAACACTCAAGTACACTGGAGACTCACTTGGAAAACTCCTAAAAATACATTTGCCTGGGCTCACCTCAGACCCATGACATAGGACTCTCTGGGGAAAGGCTCTAGGTGCTGTTTGTTAAGCTCCCCAGGTGATTTTGTTATGCAGCCCAGTGTTGAAAACCACTAGTTTAGAAACCACAGTCTTGTTCCAGCCAGAAGTTTCCCTCCTTCTAGAACATTCTCCACCTTTAGCTAGTTAATAATCTCATCTGTCCTTATATGTCAACTCAAGTGGCACTTCCTTCATATTAGCCTTTACATATCTGTCATTTTAGGATGTGACAAGGACAGTAAGTCACTGAAAACTTTATACAGGCACCATGTTTCTCTGCATGGCCCTCAGCTCCA
Source organism: Jaculus jaculus (assembly GCF_020740685.1). Lineage (NCBI taxonomy): Eukaryota > Metazoa > Chordata > Mammalia > Rodentia > Dipodidae > Jaculus > Jaculus jaculus. The sequence continues at coordinate 101,359,738 of NC_059113.1, read as the reverse complement.
TGCATCTAGGCATAGCGCGGAAACAACAGTCTCAGGACAGACCTGGCACGGTCTCCTCAGTAAATATTTATCAAGTGAATGAGGCACTTGCTATTTAGTATCCATTTCCCTCCTTGGAATAGAATAGGAAAAAAAGAGCTTAGTGATTGTGATAGCATTCTAGAATCTTAGCAATGGCTCCAGCCCAGACTACCATCTTTCAGATACCCATCATACGGGGAGGAGAGTACAAATTGACCCACGGTCTCAAGGAAAGAAAGGGATATTTCATACAAAATCACCAACACTTGGGAAATCAGGAGCCTTGCTCTGACCCCTGTGTTGGGAAGAAGTGCAAAATGACATGATTGGCAGAAGCCTACAACAGCAAACTGGAAAGCTCATCACTTCAGTGTGTAGTGGGAGGGAGGGCGAGGCATCTCTACTAAAGATGTGCTCACAATAAAAATAATAAAATTAAAAAATCAAAATCCCTAGAAGGATGAAAACCACCATGTTGATTGTTTTGATGCCAAAAAAAAAAAAAAAATGTAATGGCCAAGAAATTAGAGAGATGTTTAAGGTAAGTATAAACACAAATGACTACAGCTTGGGATGAAACACCAAACACCTTATGAGTCAGGGGAAAATGAGAAAGGCTTCAGCACTTCACAAGAACAACCAGAAAAAGTCTCAAATAATCCCCAATACATCAAATATCAGAGAGCTTGTGATGGGTATGCTCTGTTGTCAACTTGATCGGATTAGAAATCTTCAAATGCTCCTTTTGGGCAAGTGTCTGGGGTTTTTTTCGAGGAAGGACTAACTGAAGTTGGGTAGCCCTCTTGATTGTGGGCTACACGTAAGAAAGCTCTGAGAGGAAGCCATCCCTCCTTCCTGCCTCGGTGCCTGCATGGCTTGCTGGTGAGTGTCTCACTTGCACAGGCATCTATCCTGTTTAGCTCTCCTTCCTCAGCAATGGAACCACATTTCCTCAGCCTTCCAGCGTGAGCTGAAGACCAGCGTCTCTCCAGGAAGCCTCCAGGCCTTCCATGCTGGATGGGGACTGCTGGGGCCTCCAGCCATCCAGCCTGGGCAGCCACCGGGTTCCTTGACTCTCAGGCCTACAATCTGCTGTCCTTGGGCTGCTGTAAGCTAATGCAATAATTCCCCTCTTCACACCACTCCATTCACCCAGGTAAGTTCCTCCAGAGAGCCCTGACTAATAGAGAGCTCTACATGCTGAAAGAGGGAGTGGGAAGAATAGAGAGAGGGCAGTCCTCAGGGGGTGCTTCTGCTCAAAGACACAGCAAGGAGCCTGTGCAGGACCCCAGGGCCTGGACGCTCAGGACGAGCAGTGGTTTTCTCGCAGAAGATACAGAAGGGGGGAGGGCTGGCGCTGTGGCTGAGGTAGGGGCAGGTTACATCATGGTTTAAATATGAAAAGCTCATATTCTGAACAATTTTATTCGTGAAAGTAAAAAACAAAATGAGGCTGGGGGATCTTTAGAAAGCAAGGCCTAAAGAGAGAAAGCGTGTGGGTCGAGGGTGGGTCTCTGCAGCTCATAGCTCAGAAGCTGGCTCCCGTCACTCTTCCTGCTTTCTAGTCCAACCTCTGCCACATGTGCCAGCGACAATGCCTTCCTTCCCGTTACTGACTGGAACCTCGGAAACTGAGCCAGGGTACCCATGTCCTCCTGGCCATGAGTTGTTCCCATCAGGTATTGGTTGGCACAAAATATCTTCTACAGCCTCTCTCTCTCCCTCTCTCTCTCTCTCTCTCTCTCTCTGTCTGTCATCTCTCTATCTCTTTTATATTAGTTATCTTTTTCTTCCTTTTCTTAGTGGGCACTAACCTGTAACTCCCAGTACCAGCATGTGGCTATCATCCACAATGAGCTTTTGATCAGAGAAACCTACAAGGTTTCCTAAAAGAAAGACAGATTTCTGTCAGAGTACTTGATGACCCACCAAAGTTAGTGGTAAGACCCTACTGCTGAAGACACCATATGCGTTTGACACATAAAATGCAATGGTGTGGCTGGAAGCTGAAAGAGAGTCAGTCCCCAGACAGTCAGCGCGTCTAGTGACAGAAGGTGCTACATGGTCAAAGGAGGGGAAATGACCAATATTTGTCCAAGCAACTCATGGTCTCACCTACTTAGCAGCAAATAACTTGTCATGATGCCCACACCAGTGTAATAGTGCCACACAGCCATTGTGGGAAACCAACTGCTCTTGATTCGGATAACTGATCCCCTCAGAGGTAGGGGACCCATAGCTGGAGCTGGGAAACAAGTCAGAACCATATCCAAACATAAGCCCGCTCTCCAATATCAAGCTACCACCCATCGTGGGCTACAAGAGGACCTACACCTATAAAAAAGGGTTATTTCATTTGTCCTGGTGCTAACTCCCTCTCCATTGGAGAATCTGCTTCTCTTTTTCAGATAGTAGCAGATCCTGAGGAGAAAGCCACCCCATCCTACCTCAAGAGGGCCCTGGCTGAAACTAAGAACAATTGGTGAAACAAGCAAGGGTTCTGTTTTCTTGGTAAACTGGGTACCAGCACAAGGGTGAAGGAGATCAACACAGAGAAAAATCAACTCTTTCCAAATCAGAGAGCCAGAGATCCAGAGGCCCCCCAATATCTCATTACTGAAGCAGACCAAAAATGAACCCAACATGGCTCAGGGAAATTTTGCAGAAGAAGGGGCGGAAAGAATGTCAGAGCCACATGTTGGGTCATGATATGCAGACATTATCCTACCCATAACTGTGGGCTAACTCCAGAATGCATGACCCATATACTTCAACAAGGAGGGGCCAAGGGGAAAGGGTAGGTAATGGATGAGCCTAATAATGGCACCAAATTGACTATATTCATTGAGTACAAACTAATTTAAAAAAGTAGTTCTATGAGAAACTAAAATAGCATAGTTCAAATGCATAGCAGGATTAGGAAATAAAATTGGAAATAACTATTAAAAAAAGTAAGGAACTCAAGCTGGGCATACCAATGCTGCTGGATGCTTCCTTCCTAATTCACACTGTGAAGCCTCATCCTCAGGGCGGCGGGGGGGGGGGGGTAGGGGAAGGAAGGTGGGGTGCAAGGAATGGAAAATTGAATAGGTGCTTACCCAAAGAAGGCTACTGGCAGTCAGAAGCTACTTACTCTCTGACAGTCAAGCCTGCCTGCTGTCATCAAAACAAATGGGGACTTGAAAACCAAGTTAACTTGATTTTTACAAAAATGAGGTTACTGTGAAGTCAGATCTTCTCTTGTTTCCTGTAATTTTATTGTCAGCATATCATAGTACATAAGAAGGAGGGCCCTTTCTGAGTGGTAACGAGAGGCATTTCTGTACCACTAATTTCATTCTTTAATTTTTGTGTACAAGAAAGTGACTGCTTTTTAAATTTTTACTTATTTAGTGGGGTGGGAGGAGGGAGAGAATGGGTGCATCAGGGCCTCCAGCCACTGCAAATGAACTTCAGATATAGGTGCCCCCTTGTGCCTCTGGCTTGTGTGGGACCTGGGGAGCTGAACCTGGGTCGTTAGGCTTTGCAGACCAACAACTTAATTAAGCCATCACTCCAACCTGACTACTATTTTTGAAGTTTTATAAAATAGCACTCTAATTAAATGCCAATCATTTTTGGTTTTTTTTGAGGTAGGGTCTTACTCTAGCCCAGGCTGACCTGGAATTCAGTACGGAGTCTCAGGGTGGCCTCAAACTCACAACAATCTTCCTACCTCTGCCTTCTGGGTGCTGAGTTTAAAGGTGTGTGCCACCATGCCCGGCTTAAATGCCAATCTTATTGAAAATACTAAACATGCAAAGTTTAAGATTTGAACAATAGGGCTGGAGAGATGGCTTAGCGGTTAAGCGCTTGCCTGTGAAGCCTAAGGACCCCGGTTCGAGGCTCGGTTCCCCAGGTCCCACGTTAGCCAGATGCACAAGGGGGCGCACGCGTCTGGAGTTCGTTTGCAGAGGCTGGAAGCCCTGGTGCGCCCATTCTCTCTCTCTCCCTCTACCTGTCTTTCTCTCTGTGTCTGTCACTCTCAGATAAATAAATTAAAAAAAATGAACAAAGATTTGAACAATAAAAGTAATATTAGTAAAAATTAAAGTTAAGTAAAAAAAAATTTTATCTTAGTTTTAATGGTAAATAAAATGTAGCTCCATTATTTATATATACCCTGCTCTTGTCTACTTAAAGCTGCTAACAAAGATAGCCCCATAGGAATGAGCAGAGTTAATGTTTAGGTATTTATTTCTAAATGCCATTAGACACTACAAAATACCAAGGCTGTTAGAGTACCAGCTGTGGTGGTTTGATTCAGGTGTCCCCCATAAACTTAGGTGTTCTGAATGCTAGCTCCCCAGCTGATGGATATTTGGGAATTAATGCCTCCTGGAGGGAGTGTATTGTTGGGGGCGGGCTTAAGGGCTTTATAGCCAGTTTCCCCATGCCAGTGTTTGGCACACCCTTCTGTTGCTGTGGTCCATCTTATGTTGGCCAGGGGGTGATGTCCACCCTCTGCTCATGCCATCATTTTCCCCTGCCATCGTGAAGTTTCCCCTCGAGCCTGTAAGCCAAAATAAATCTCTTTTTCCCAGAAGCTACTCTTGGTTGGGTGATTTCTACCAGCAATGCGAACCGGACTGCAACACCAGCTAATTCTAAGCCTGGGGAGAAAAACACTCAAATGTAGGAAAGAAATTGCTCAGATACTGATAAGACTGAGTCCAAGAAGCTCAGGAGCTCTGTTGAAGCAGGTTGCTCTGAATTTGGAATAATGCTTGGTATCAGAAAGAACGATTATAAAGTATTTTTTTAAGATGAGCTGGAGAGATGGCTCAGAGGTGAAGGCAGTTGCTTGCAAAGCCTAATGACCTGGATTTGATTCCCCAATACCCACGGAAAACCCGAAGCACAAAGTGGTACCTGCATCTGAAGTTCATTTGCAGTGGCTAGAGGCCCTGGTGTTCTCTCTCTCTCTCTCTCTCTCTCTTTTATGCCCCCTCTCTCTATCTTCTTTCTCTCTATGGTTGCAGATAAATATTTATAAAAGAGCAATGATAGTAAAAATTTAATGCAATCAAAAGATGCTGATAGGGGCTGGAGAGATGGCTTAGCAGTTAAGCACTTGCCTGTGAAGCCTAAGGACCCCAGTTCGAGGCTCGGTTCCCCAGGTCCCACGTTAGCCAGATGCACAAGGGGGCGCACGCGTCTGGAGTTCATTTGCAGTGGCTGGAGGCCCTGGCGCGTCCATTCTCTCTCTCTCCCTCTATCTGTCTTTCTCTCTATGTCTGTCGCTCTCAAATAAATAAATAAAAAATGAACAAAAAAAGAAATTAAAAAAAAAAAGATGCTGATAACAGAGAAAGAACACAAGATATCTTGTTCCTTTCGGTAGAATTTCAACTAACTGATGAGTAATTTAATAGAATCCTAATCCACAGGTAATAATGGTATCAAGCTGTTAAGGGGAGATTGAGTGACACAGAGAAATAAAGTGGAGAATCAGAACATGTCTTCATGTCAACGTGAACTGAGGAGAGTAACTTCCAAAGCCTAAGTGCTGAGCTCTGCTAGCTCAGGGGTTTCTGTAGACAGCCTAGCAGCCAGTTTGACATCATCTTGAATTCATTATACTATTGGCAGGTTACAAGTTTCTAAGGTTACATGATTTGGGAGCACAAACAGAAAATTTTCTTAGCAACACATCAGTGATAAGAAAGTCATTGCACATGTAGAACAGAAAGCTGTCTGTTCAGCAGTGTTTGTGGCTGACTACCCAGATACAAGCAGCGGGCAGATAGAGATGCAGGGAAGAGAGCCGGGCTCATGCTGCCTGCCTGGAAAAGACTGTACCACAGGAACTGCTAGAGTGTCATCTGGGCCTGGTTTCCTTGTTAAGTTTCCTCTACCACAAAGCAAGGATCACTAATGGATTCTGAAAATACAAACATGGAGAGTTGTCAGAGACTAAATTCATCAGACAGAGTCTCCAGGGATTACTCACTAATCCCCAGTGGGAGAACATACATGATAATGAAGAGACCACTGTAGTCTTCACCATTATTATTACTATTACTGGACGTAGGGTCTCACTCTAGCCCAGGCTGACCTGGAATTCAGCATGTAGTCTTAGGGTGGCCTCAAACTCACGGCAATATGCCTACATCTGCCTCACAAGTGCTAGGATTAAAGGCATGTGCCACCATGCCTGGCTTATAGACTTCACTTTAAACAAGTAACTAAGTTTTGCCCCATGGATGTGGGACGATCCAACACTGTGTACATAGTACATGCAGTGCCACATGTATGGTATTCTTGCCAAAGGAGGTTTTACCTGAATCTAAATGTGAAAAAAAAAAAAATCAAGCCATTCCACATGTAAAATATTCCATAGGAAAACTAGCCTGGGTTCTTTATTATCATGAGAACAAAATGTGCAGGATCTGTTCTAAGTCAAAAAGGAACTCAGGAGGCTAGAGAGATGGCTCAGCAGTTAAGGCATTCACCTGGAAAGCCTAAGTATCTGGGTTTGATTCCCCAGTACCTACCTACGTAAAGCCAGATACACTAGGTGGCTCATGCATTGGAGTCCGTTTGCAGCGGTGAGTGGCCCTGTTGCACCCATTCTGTCTCTCTCTCTTCCATAAATAAATAAATAAATAAATAAATAAATAAGTAAAACATTTCAAAAAGGAACTCAGAAACTCCTGTGCCCAAGTGCAAAGCATCAACCTCAATTGAATCCTACATCAAACAATTAAATGAAATACAAGGGATTTAAGAAAGAATGGGGGAACGTTTAACATCTCATTATAGGTGATGATGTCATGAACATGAACTTGGAGGTCTAAGATGGCAGTGCTGTGGTTATATCCTTAGACTTTGGAGATGCAGGGTAAAATACATAGAGGTGAAATATCTTGGGGTCTGCAATTTATTCATGAGTCACACACACACACACACACACACACACACACGACAGAAAGAATATGTTAGCTATTAATCAACCTAGAGGTAGGGCAAGTCTTATCTTGTATGTACAACTGAGAGGTTTGGGGAGAAAAAAAAAAATAGAACAGCCACAGAAGGGAAATAAAAACAAATAGCCAGGCATAGTGATTCACACCTTTAATCCCAGCACTTAGGAGGCAAAGGTAGGGGGATCACTATGAATTTGAGGCTACTCTGAGACTACCTAGGGAATTCTAGGTCAGCCTGGGCTACAGCGAGACCCTATGTAGAGATTAAAAAAAAATACAGTGCAAGAAAACCCACCTGACTTGATCAGGGTGAAGTGATACCTGAGTGATAACGGACTGGTGTCACAGTGAACAGAATGTTGTCCGTGAACGTTAGGGGAAGACCTGGGCTTCTGAGCTCTCTGACCTGTGGGGCTTTGGTGTTGTTGGTAAATCCTAGGCATCGAGTTCTAATGCTGGAGGCCCGAGACTTTATGTTTTAATCAACTGAGAATCCTGAAGGTTCACACAATACTGAACCATTCTGAGTGGTCTGAGCAAAGGGAGTGAGCCAGAAAAGTTATTATTTTTAATTTTAGCTAAACCGCTGGCAAATATGGGTGGTTCCTCTCAAATTCCTTGGAGATGGATGGGAGCCTGGGTTTTCTTGGAGACCTGCAATGGGAATGTCAGTGACATTGCTTTGGGAAGTCACATTCATGTCATTAATTAGCCTAATAAATAACCATTTATCGTCACTCGTGTATACCTCACCATTAGCATCACATCTAATAAATTGAAGTGCGAGAGAACATGGAGTCTCACTGTGAAATTCCTTAGCCCTTTTTATTATTTTGACAGGAATTTGGGAAACCATGGATTTCTTCCTTTTGCTAGATGTTTTATGAAGAGTGAGATGTTCTTCAAAGAATCTTGTGGGGAGAGAGGTCCATGCTGGACAGAGAAATGAAAACAGCAAGTTTTTCAATTAAACAAATAAAATTCCCCAAGCCAAGTATATACTGAGGGCCCGTTTGAATCAAAGGACTTTCTAATTGCAAGGGTATGATTTTAATATTCCATTTTAATGAAATTCAAGCCAGGCTTTCTGTTGTTGATTCTTTTTAACCAGGTGCCAAAAAATGGGCCAAATATATGGAAGCGGATTCCTCTCCTATGAGCCGCTATGGACACTTTGATGTTTACGCCGAGTCGAAGGAATCCAGGTTGATTACTCTCTCTTCTGTTCTTCCAAAAGACTGTCCCTTTTCTGGTAAAGAGCATTGTTCCTGATTTTTAGCTTGGAAGGACACCATGAACTTGGCTTTCCAAACCTACTTATTAAAAATTCCCTTCTCTCTCTCTCGGTCAACCTAAAGAATCATGAAGATTCTCATACAGCCAAGTAATTAACTTGAGATATATTTTTTTTCTTGTAAGAATTACTTCAAGATAATTCAAATGTATTGTATGCTGGTTACTTTTCCTTTTGAAAATCTACAAGACTAACCCTTTGATATTAGATTCCCATAATATGGAAAATAACTTTGCCTTCTGCTTCCCAGCATACCTGATGCTTCCCTGGACACTGCTTTTACAACACCCTGCCTGCATTTCATAGGCTTAATCATTTAAGTTCAAAATATAACTAAGGGGCTGGAGAGATGGCTCAGCTGTTAAGGCATTTCCCTGTGAAGCCTAAGGACCCAGGTTCAATTCCCCAGTACCCACATAAGACCAGATGCACAAGGTGACACATGTGTCTGGTGTTCATTTGGAATGGCTGAAAGCCCTGGCACACCCATTCTTTCCCCTTCTCTCTCTATCTCTCTAATAAGTTAATTAATTAATTAATTTAAAAATAGCTAGTAGCTGGGCATGGTGGCACACGCCTTTAATCCCAGCACTCAAGAGGCAGAGATAGGAGGTTCACCATGAGTTCGAAGCCACCCTGAGACTACATAGTGAATTCCAGGTCAGTCTGAGCTAGAGTGAGATCCTACCTCAAAAAAAAAAAAAAGTAGAAACCAAAAACTTAACTATGGGCCTGGGAGGTGTCCCGGTGGTTAAAGGCACCTGCTTGCAACCCCGCCAGTCGCAGTTTGATTCCCAAGCACCCATGTAAAGTCAGACACAAAGTGGAACATGCATCTGTGGTCTCAACATGCCCATGACAATGGGAGCAGAGCCAGGAGAAGCTGGAAGCTTGAGGGTCAGCTGTATTGGCACACATGCCACAGAAGAAACAATAGGCAAGGCGGAAGGAGGGGCAAATGACTTGAGGTCATCCTCAGAACTTGACGTACACGTGGTGGTATGTTTACACACACACACACACACACACACACACACATATACACATCCTACACTTCTATGCACACACACATTGAAAAAAAATATAGAGACATAACTAAGATTCTATACTTCTGTGTGTAACATTTTTAAAGACTTTCCCCTCGTGGTACTCGTCTCAATCCAACAGAAAGAATTTTCTTTGGAACTTGAGTACTTGGTGAATATTTGAATTCCAGCTGACATTGTCCTCAAAGGGTGAAAATAACTAATCACCCTGATGTCTTTCTAGATAAGAGGAGCACAGAGGCTTATAAAATGCTCATTAGGCGTGTGCACTTGAATTTAAGACATCCCACGTATAAAATTCTGACACAGCAATTGGGAAGTTAGTCATGGACCGGGCACAAGGAAACATGTTTGTTTTCGAAACCTCTGTGAGGTAAATTTCATGATTCTCTCATTAAGGGTTACATAGAGTAGTTACCCAGGACTCACCGTCACCAATTGCAAATCAAATACTAAATCATTGTTTATTTTATACACCCATACAGCCAAGCAAACATGTGAAACCACTTACAGCAGTTTATTGACCCTGCAGGAAAACAACTTGGAGACGTGAATGACGCACGTTACTTCTCGAGGTCTCTTCCTCCCCACGCACCGCCACCAAGTTTTCTTTGGAAAATATCTTTCTACGTGAAAAACGTAAAAATTTTGGAAAGCCAACAAACAATCAGGTATGGCTTTTCTCCTAAAGTTTTGTGCCAGTCTTAAATAGTGGACTTTACAGAGTCCACTAGTTTTGCTCAATTAAAATGTAAAGGGCTCTCCCATTGTGTGTGTGTGTCAGAGTGTATGTGTGTGTTTGTGTGTGGGTCTGTCTGTGTGTGTCAGTGTGTGTATGTATCTGTGTGTATATATGTGTGTATATGTGTATGTGTGCATATGTGTATATATGTGTGTGCATGTGTATATGTGTGTGCGTGTGTGCGTGTGTGTGTATATGTGTATATGTGTGTATGTGTATGTGTAAACAGTATACTAGAGCTTTGCATAGAGCAGCTTTAAAATCTTCAAACTTTAAAGCAAATAGGCCACTTGCATATTTGTTCACCTCCGACCAAATGCCAAGTTAAATTTATAGTACAAATGAAAAAAACTGAAATTAGCCTCAGTAATCCAGCAAATGATATAGAATTCTTTTTTAAAAAAATAAATACACAGTAGAAATTTTAGAATATGTGAGGTAGGAAAGCATAGCACATGTGATACATGGTTTTTTTTTATCACTTATCATTGCATTATTATTAGGTCTTTTCATTTGCCATCTTAGTATTAATAGTGAAAAAGAATATAACCAAACTCAATTTTCATCTTGTCAGTCACCCCTTCTGTGATCTTGAACAAATTCATTACCCTCCACATACCTCCATATCTTCCATCTTCCCTTAGGTAGGTCACAGGAAGATTCAAATGAAAGTGTAGAGCTGAGGGTGATGGCACACGCCTTTCATCCCAGCACTCGGGAGGCAGAGGTAGGAGGGTTGCTGTGAGTTCGAGGCCACCCTGAGACCACATAGTGAATTCCAGGTCACCCTGGGCTAGAGTGAGACCCTACCTCAAAAAATCAAGTAAATAAATAAACGAAAGCATAGCTCCTGTCACATAATGAAGAGTCCTTAGTAGTTGTTTCTTTTGAATTGTAGTTATTGTTTTCTTTCCACATCGGTATTCCTCTTGGCTCACAGCACCAGCACATCATCCTACTCACCAGAATGTATCTTAATTACATAATAGAGGAAAGAAACATGTTGAGTTTTCTATCAGTTTCATCGGATACACAAACAACAACAAATAAAAAAAAATCCAGATTTACGTGGCTGACATAGTGCCCTCCAAGTCCAATATGGATTACAACAAGGAGGGTGCCCTTGAAAACACACTCTTTATGATACAACAAGCTGCTTCACCACAAGATTTTCAGTTAAGTATAAGCAGCAGATCCAGTGGTTTTTGTGACTGTGAGGTTGCCCTAGTCTTGCATTGATTAAGTGATTTCCACTCCTCACAAGAACTCTACATGAGAGTGTTATGATCAGCTCAGCTTTGTTGACAGGGAAACCAAGGCAAGGAGACTTTCAACAACCTGCCCCACCTTCCACAGTCAACAGTGATTGTGGGTAGGACAGCTGCTGTATGCAGAGGGAGATGAACAGCCTGGTCAAACCCTCTAAACTCCCTCATGCCTTCAGACAAAACCAAGGTTCTAACCCTTAAGACTAAAAGATGCCATAGTGAACGTTATTGTTCAATGGGATCGATGGAGTTGGGAAGGATGAAAACAACCCAAAAATGGATAGTGTGAGATGGCTTAGCCATTAAAGCACTTGCCTGCAAAGCCAAAGGACTTAGGTTGGATTCTCCAGTGCCTACTTAAGCCAGATGCACAAGGTGGCGCATGCATCTGCAGTTTGCTTGCAGTGGCTAAAGGTCTAGTGCACCCATTCTCTCTATCTGCTTCTCTCTCTCTCTGTGTCTCTTATAAATAATAATAAACTTTAAAAAAATTATTAAATGGCAAATTTTATATATCATGTCATACTTTTCAAAAGTAGGAGCTGGAAGAGAGAAATTGTGTTAGGATTATCTAACCCAGAGTGTCTACTCCATCATGGTAAAGTAACCATGAGTCAAAGAATGAATGACAAACTTTACTCCTCTGTGCATTAATTGGGCTGGTTCTGGTTTTAGTCCCTGGGGAGGTGTTTATCACCAGGTCTTTCCCAAGAGAGTACACAAGGCAGAGAGGATTAAGGCCTTGAGAAATTCAGAAGTCATCAAGAAGTTTATTTCTGTGCACTCTGAATTTCCATGGCTGGGAATACAGTTTTCATTGAGTAATGATGTTCACTGTCCAGAGTCGCTTCTGGGTGGACGTGCCCTCATCATCATTGGTGGCTTTGTGGAAGAAAAAGTTCACATGTTCAATATCTTCTAGATTGTTCTAGAACGAGAGAATAACCTTCAAGTGTGAACAGACTTTCAGATTTAGAAAATAACTTCTGTTCACTAATCTGTGAGATGGAAAAAAGAGAGTAAGAACTTTGTAAACAGCTAAAATCTACAATGGTGACATCCAGGGCTCCTGTCCATGGGCTCTTGCCTCTCACAGAATCCAAACCTTTCCCTTGCAGGTCAAGACTTTCACAGCAACCAAGATAAATACAACTATTCCATTTCTGAAGGATGTTTGTTAGAAGTATCAGCCCACATACCTGCTGGTTTTAAAATGGAAAATAAAATTTGATACCATCTTATTACTGACAGTTGTCATTGGCCAAGTTTCTAGCTGTCCTCTAAGTTTTCAAGCACCACCCAGAGTTGTTTTTCTTTCAAAATGTACTTTCTCTCAAGATTTTGTGATGAGCTCTAGTGTGATTTCATGCAATCTTATGAAGATCAAATGCAATTCTTTCCTTACAGATTGATTTCTAAAGTATTAACTCTGTAAGTTTCTAGAAAGAACATTATCTGTGCAATATCAAAATTATGTTATACGATTTACACTACATATCTATGTATTAACCTGTGACTGGAAATCTTACTAAATTTGTCATCCCTGAAGACCACACTTGGGATACACTCATTCAGATCATAACATTCATCACCTGCCTACTCCTATGAAATAGTGACGGTCACTCCCCATGTCCTCTGAATCTCATGCCTGCACATCGGCTCCGCTGCCCCTGAAACTCCAGCTCGATTCTTCTAGTCCAGAAATACTTACAATATCCATTCGTTTCTTCACTCATTTGTCTGAGTCCTCATTTCCTTTGCTGTGATAACACAAACAATGATAGTGCAAGAAAGATACCGAGAGGATGAAATAAACCAGAAACCACCAGGCACATCACAGGATTCTACCTACCTATACCCATAGGAGCTTCCACTTATCAGGACAACAAAATGACTCTAGAACTTGGAAGTTTATGGAAGAGAATCAAAGATTATTTTGATGAAAACCAAACACATCACAAATTTCTATTTAAATATTACCCTTTGCACTACAGGACATTAAGTTTTCAAAAATTTCTAACAACATGGGAGCATACTTTTAACGTGATAAATAAGGGAAAACATACAATATTATATATGCATATATATAATTTTTATATATATTATATATAAATTATATATATATATATATATATATATACATATATATATATATAGTCACAAGCTTATTAGAAACAGAGCTCTCTCTAGAGAAAAAAATACTGGTCAATTTTGTTATCATTATTAGTAATTTTTCTTTTTTTGCTTCCTTTTCATGATTTTCTGTAATTTTTAACATGACTAAATGAAATTGCCTTCTTTAATACCATATGCTGCTGACACAGTGCATGGAGAGACCTGGCTGGAATCCGGAAGAAAGCCAGGCCCAAGACAGATAGCCTGTCTAGTGCTGGAAATCACTACATGAGCAACTGTGGGAAAATGGCCAGCAACAGTCTGAGAAAGCAGAGGTCTAAGCTACTCAGAAGCAAACACCCTGACATGACGTACACGCCAGTGCAATAGCGGCACACAGCCTCAGCAGGTAACCAGTAGCTTTCTAATTGGTTAAGAGATCCGCTCCGTGTTGAGGAACCCATATCTGGAATTGGGAACCAGATCAGAATCCTATGGAGACAAAGATTATGCTCTCCAGTGTCAAGCTCTCACTAGTCTCTGGCTAAAAGAGGGGTTACACATATCAAATTCCTCCTAAATTAATGATGCCTAACCCATTTAAACTTTGCAGACTTCACCCTCCATTGGAGAAGCTGTTCTTTTTCAGAAGTTAGCGAGACTAGAAGATTAACTAACCCTCACACCTCAGCCAAGCCACATCTGAAACCACAGGGGATTTGGGGAGACGAGCAAGAGTGCTCTTCCATGCTGAACCTGATAATCAGCAACAGGGTGTAGGAGACAGACCTTTAGTACATTCAACACCTACCAAAGCAGAGACTCCTACGAGCTCATCACTGAAATAGACGTAAAACTAACTCACCACGGCTCAGGGAATTTTGTAGAAGAGAGAGCAGAAAGATTCTAAGAGCCACAGTTTGAGACATCATGTCCAGAGGCATTCCATCTCCCAAAAAATAGCTGACTGCTTCTCCTACATGCATAAGCCACAACCCCATAGGGAATACCAGCGATTCCACTGAGGTGGGGCCCCAATGAAATGGGGGGCAGGGATGAGGGAAAAGAGGGTACCAACTTATGATGTATCCAAATAAAATTCATTGTCAATAATACTAATAAAGGGGGGGGGGACAAGAAATTGTCTTCTTGAGCTGCCAAATGTGTGTGTGGTATACAGGGTGTGGAGTGCAAGGATCAAGGATGAGTCAGCACTTTGGTGTGACCAGCACAGACTGGGCAGCAGAGGCAACCTCGCCCACCTAAGGAGGTCAGGCTGTGCTCTGTTCACTTACTCCCAGTGTGATAAGCAGTGGTTTTCAGGCTCTGTCTTGTCCTGCGAGGCTCCATTTTATGAACAGCAGTTGACTCCACTTTGAAGACAAATGAAGAGACTCTTGGACCCTGACGTCCACGTAAACAACACCATGTGTCCAGTACCATTCACGAGGCACAGACTGAGAGCTAACTTATTCCAAAAGTAAAAAGGGTCCCACCCTATAAACCTATCAAAGTAAATTGGGACCATATGAACACATGGGTGTCATTAAAATCATATCAGGAAAACTAGTCCTGAGGACTTATCAAGTCAGACCAAGGAAGATCCCCTCACCTAGATCCTATAAACATGAGGATACCCAACATTACAATGACAGTCCCCCACTGACCTGTCATCTGACCTTGTATCAAAGGACCCACAATCAGAGAACTCCCAATTGTGTCTTCAGCTCAGCTCGGTCTCTACTGCTGATGTGGCTGACTGAAACTGTCATCTGTCCATCTGTCCATTTTTCCCCTCTGGGCCAGTTTCTTCACCTCATCTCTATAGCAATTATAGTCATAAACCTCGCCTGGGCAGATCAATTTGAACCTGAAGTTCTAGCTCAACTCAGATTCAATTTCCTCTTGTGTCGTTAGTTACCTTCTCATGGCTTGGGTAAAACACACACCCAAGAGCAGATGATTGGAGGGAAGGATTCATTTTGGCTTACAGTCTCGAGGAGAAGCTTCATGATGGTAGGGGAAAGTGCGGCCTGAGCAGAAGCTGGATGTCATCTCCTGGCTACAGCAGAAAGAGAGCATGCTGGAGCAGAGCAGACAGAGAAGATGTGCCTCTATGGTGCAGTCCCAGCAGGGCTCGGTGATTTGGCTTCTGCAGAGATTCTTTCTGCATCCTTAGTGGTTTTCTGCTATCTTCTAGCCACCTTTGAATGCCTTGAACTCTGTGGTGGCACTTTAACCAGCTTGTAGCCATTCTGTTACCTACATATGTGGATGTATTTGCTGTGTGTCACATAATGTATAACCTATGTGTTATCATCAATAATTAATATAGGAATAGAAGAACCAGCGTTTGCCAGTGGTCAGCTATTAAAAGAGATCAGTACTACCAGGCAAATTACAGTCAATAAAAGTGATATAGCATGTGAATTTATTATTATTCAACAAATTCTAACATTGTCAAAATACAGCAATGTATGTCCATTTATGTTTCTGACATAATGTGCTCACACCACCAGCCCACAGCAGGACCATAGATCCTTCCTTAATGCCCACATCCAGCCCACTGAGATCTGCCTTTTCCACTAAATAGTGAGTCCTCTGAGGCTAGTGACTGCACGTATCTGGTACCTGGCTCAGAGGAGAGACTTCAGTGAATGGCTTGGTCTCTGGTTCTCCTGAAGCTAATCTCCACACAAGCAGGTGCCTTCTGGCAGCCAGGATTCCTGAGGCCCTGTTCTGGATTCTGCTGTGGAGAGCTACAATCTTCACTCTGGAAGCTTCTGTCAAGCCTAACCAGGATGGAGAGAAATGACTTCATAAGACCAACTCCAGAAAAGAGCATTGTAGGCAGAGCCACCTACCAGCTGCTATCATTTAAGGAAAGGACTCCCTGCTCTGAAATACACTACTTCCTGGTTTATTGATTGTAGCTTCATTTTTTTTCAGGTCTAAATTCTTTTACCAGTCCCCTATTAAAACACAGATGGCTCTGGGGGATGTTAAGACCTTGTCAGCAAACACCTTGCTTATTAGCTAGCACCTGAGCTCTGGGAGCAAGCGCCAGTTGGGAAATCAGTTTCCAGGGAGATGGAGAAATGGCAGCAGAGCAGGTGGAAGACAGTTAAGGAACCACATAGGGACAAGGCTCAGAATGTTACAAGATTTTCAGAGCTGGAGCTGCTGCTAACAGCTCCCTCAGTTATCAGAGAGAACTATGCACAAGTGTTGGGGACTGCTATATTGCCCAGCCTGGTGGTCAAGGTGAAGGATCAGAGACGAGCCCTGGGTAGATAGGTCCTCAGCACCCAGCCTTCCTGATTGTCTTGTTTTCTAGTCAAGTCCTGTCATCAGGAGCTCTCTCTCTGAACAGCCTTCAGCTCTCTGGTCTTTGTGACCTCCAGAAAAAGAGTCCAGACGAGACACAAGAGTGTAGGGTGGGAAGTAGGTAGAGGTTATCACAGAGTAAGATGGATCACTACCTCAGGGTTAGAGTGGAGGATGGCCAAAAAGACCACTATTCTATCCTACATTTTAGCCAGGCTTTATACCATTTCTAAAATCTTAGAACAGACAGCTTCATTAGGGACTTTCAAAAAAATCATATTTTATTTATTTATTTAAGAGAGAGAGCAGGCACACCAGAGCCTCCAGCCACTGCAAACAAAACTCCAGACACATGTGCCACCTTGTGCATCTGGATAGGTGGGTACTGGGGACTTGAACTGGGATCCTTTGGCTTATTAGGCAAGCATCTTAACCACTAAGCCATCTCCCAGCCTCCTGAGGGTCTTTTTTCTGTCCAGGTGATTGATAAGCCTGTTTGAATCAACTCTAAGAGGAGAAGACATTGGCATACCCTTATTCTTACCAGAAAACTCTAGCTAGATAGTAATCCTATAAATTTTAGATACTTATCCACCTTCAAGGCAATTCAGAATGTCATGTCTCCACCCAGCGCCAGAGACATGATTCAGAACCTCCAAGCCTGCTAATATTTAACTTGTTATCTAACAGTCCCACTGTACATGGAACTAGCATTAAAAAAAAAAAAAAAGTTATCAAAGAACATTTTATTCATTTTGCCTTGTCTCCAAAATTAGGACAGGTTGTGAGTTTCTGAGCCATAAGCTTAATGTCTGGGTTCCAACCAGGCACCTCATCATTTACATTCCTGAGTTAGCAGCTGTGCATGCCTTCATCGTCCATCAGGTAAGACGTACATGCACACCACCTCTCATTTCTCTTCAAAACTCAAATGCTCTGAAACGAGCCTGTGGAAATATGATGGTAACTCCAGCAGCTACTAAGACAGGAAAATGACAAGTGCAAGGCCAGTTTGGGCTACAGAGTGAGCTTGGGGCCAATGTGAGCAACTGCACAAGCCCTTTCTCAAAATAAATGAGGACGAGCTGGAGATGAAGCTCAGTGGTGGGACAGTTGCCTACCAGATGTTGGAAGCCCTGGGTTCAATCTTCAAGTACTGCCAGAGAAAGAGAGAGGAAAAAAATATCCTTTGGGATTAGTGATATAGCTCAGTGGTCAAGCATGGGCCCTGGCCGAGAACCCCAGCACCACGAGGAAATAAAAACCAACTAAACAAGCCTTCGTTTCTCGAGTACTTTTAAGATGGTTCTCTGGAAGCCTTGCTAGAGCATGATGCTGCGTTTCCCCATGTTGGTATGAAGTATTCATTTCCATGGGAGAGTTAAATGGCACTCTGAATTGAATAAGATTGCCTGAACAGTTTTCAAATATTCGGGGGTTCAGAAAAAAAAACAACCAAAATGTGTTTTGCCCAAACATTTGCTTTCTTCTTCATTTTTTCTTAAATTTTGTTTATTTCAAGGAGCATTAACCTCATGTGTTTTTAATGCATCTACATTCGGTTCACTAAAATGCTACTCTAGGACAGTTCTTTGGAGTCCAAGAGGCCCAATGGCCCATGTGCTTTGAACCAAGGTGTAGTATGGTCACTCTGCAGGCCAGCACATCCAAGACATGGCTGACCATGCTCTCAGCTCAGCCCTGGTACCACAGTGACCTAGCAGCTAATTAGATGTCACAAAGGTTGGTGCTATTTTATTGTGCTGGTCACAACTGTTAAATTATGAAGTTTGGCTTGAAGCCTCCTTGGCTTATGGACTTTAAATTTGGTCTACATGTTTCTCCATACACAAAGCAAGCACTTCAAAGCCACATTTTAGTAAAAAAAAAAAAAAAGAAGAAGAAGAAGAAAAAAAGAAAAAAAAAACAAACTACTAACTCCTCACTCAGATCTCAGGAAACTGAAAACAGGAAGAAAGCCTGGCGCTTCTGCCTTCTCCGTGGGACTGTCCCCTTTGTTTTGGCTGAACGTACAGAGATACAACATGGACCTTCACCTTTCCTCTGGAGTCTGTGGGTCCCTGGAAAAATAAAGACCTCACAGGACAGACCATGCCCTGTAGGAAGGCAAAGATCTATGAAAACAAGGCTATACGCTGAAGCAGAAGTGACCATCATGGTAGCCAGGTGTGGTGGTGCACACCTTTAATCCCAGCACTCGGGAGGCAGAGGTAGGAGGACTGCTATGTGTTCAAGGCCAGCCTGAGACTACATAGCGAATTCCAGGTCAGCCTGGACTAGAGTGAGACCCTACATAAAACAAAAACAAAGTGATCATCTTATAGGAGCCAGGTACCCCCCTCACGGATAAGGACTTCTTTGCACTGTGTTGTGGTCACTTTCTCATTGCTGGCACAAAGCATCCGATCACAAGCAGCTGCTGGGAGGAAGGCATTCTGGCTCACGTCCTCTGCCCC
Organism: Jaculus jaculus; assembly: GCF_020740685.1. Lineage (NCBI taxonomy): Eukaryota > Metazoa > Chordata > Mammalia > Rodentia > Dipodidae > Jaculus > Jaculus jaculus. The sequence continues at coordinate 101,340,480 of NC_059113.1, read as the reverse complement.
ACGATGGCAGGGGACAGCCATGGCAAGAGGCTGGGCATCACCTCTGCCACAGCAGGCGGGCAACAGCAGCGCGAGAGTGAGCTGAACCAACAGGAGGAAGCGAGGGCTAATCAACCACCATGGCCTGCTCCCAGCCGCACACCTCCCCCAGCAAGGCTCCCCCTTCCAAACTGCTATCATCTGGGGATCAAGCATTCATGAATTTATTGGGGACAACTAATTCAATCACCACAGACTATTTTATAAAGCCAGCATAATGGCCAACATGACCACCAGGACTGTTTCTTATACAGACTTCCTTTAGTCTACCCCTAAGGCTCATGTCAGTACCCCAAAGACAGATGTGGTGTCACTGAACACTTTCATTGGTTCTTCTTTCTAATATGGCTGCACTGAAGAAACTGCACTGCTTTTCACCCTGACCTGTCTCTGTAATAAGCGTTGAGGACAGGTGGCCCAAGCCTAGGTTGCTGGGGCCTCCAGAAACCAGGATTTCCCCTAACAATTCTGCTTTCACCCAGGAGTCATCTACAAGCTGAGTTGATATGCAAGCAAACTGTAACCTACTCTGGTAACAGGAAGCAGAGGTGGCCAACTGCTCAAACCAGGTTCAGATGAGACAGACAGGAGCTGCAGCCAATTGGCTGGCTCTACCTCACATCTGTTTCTGTAACCATTTCCTTTTCTCTGGCTATAAACCTAACTTGTCCACAGGGTGAGTTCAGTGCTTTGAACTCTTTCTGGTTCATGCGGCTATCCAATTCACAAAGCATTTCTTGTTCAATTAAGCTGTTAAATTTAATATAAAAGCCTTTCATAGAACAGAATTAAAGGTGTAGGAATCCCAACTCTGCCTCTGTGAATCCTGATAATGCTGAGAATTTGAGGGCAAGCCTTATAAATAAATGCTTATAATATTGAGCATTTAATCATTCACTTAATTGTAATATTATTAATTAATTTTTATATTTTATTATTTATTTAATAAATGACTGCATATAAATATTGAGACATGTGGCCATAGTTAAGAATTCCACCATTGTCTCTTCTTCTTACAGGGGTAAGGAGTGAATTCATGCTATGGAAAAACTAACATAGACCGGCTAAATGAAATGTCTCAGTAAATAGTACTTTTGGCCCACCATTGACTCATCTTTGCTCTGGAAATTTGGCACCACTGGATGTGATGGTGTTTAGGAGAGGTTTGGAATGCAGGAACAATGGTCAGAAGGATGTTGAGCCCTGGTGGACTAGCCCAGGTTAGACTTTACAGAACAAATTGCCGCTTATGCATGTTTTTAGTGGTTCCCCATTTCCTGGGGTCATGCACTGTGTCAAGCTCCATATCCATGTTATCTCATTCAATTCTTACTACTATCTGGGAACAATATTATTATTTATTCTGATTTCAAACACGAACAAAAGCAGGTGCAACTTACCTCATGTTGGATAGCGGGGCACTCTCTCGGGAATATCCTGGCCTGATGTTTCCCCCCATCACAGCAGAGACCTGAACAGTGCCTCTTTGGTGGAGATCAACAAGGATGAAAGGTGATATTCCAACAGGACTTGAGGAATGCAGGGCTGGGAAAAGGAGGGTCTTTCATGGATCACTCAATTTTAGTGTTGGTTATTTTGTCCATCTTCCCTCAGGACATTCAGACAAAACAAGCCATGTGCTCCAGTTTCTCATTGCCCTGCTCCACAAGTGAGTCACACGTGGAACATGAAAAACGCTCACTTGTGGTCGAGCTGACACCAAAGCCTGGGCTGCCTGGTCTCCTGCTTCAAACACTGTGTGACCAAAGCCTGAGTTTTTACTACTTCCCAAGTCCACTCATCATACAGTCCCCTCATTCGGCTGTTGCCTCATATCAAGTTATCAGTTGACAAACACATTCTTGACTCACTAGCTGTCTCATTTCCTAAATAGACTCACTTCTATTGGGTTCTTGGTGGCCTGGGCATGCCCTCCTGGGCCTGAGATACCTGTGTTGAGTTCCTGGTGCACTACTGGACCTGGCTGTCATGGCACTTAAAGGGATTTCTCATGTGTGGGGACTTTGGACTTGGGCAGGAATAAGATGAGCTGTATGTTTTACCCAGTCTGTTTGCTCCTCTTTAAAAAAAAAAAAAGATTTTACCTTTATTTATTCATTTATTAGAGACACAGAGAGGGAGAGGGAGAATGGGCACACCAGGGCATCCAGCCACTGCAAATGACCTCCCGAAGCATGTGCCACCTTCTGCATCTTGCTTACGTGGGAACTGGAGGATCTAACCTGGGTCCTTAGGCTTCACAGGCATGTGCCTTAACCGCTAAGCCATCTCTTCAGCCCTGTTTGTTCCTCTCTTGTTCCTTCTAAGATCCTTAAACTTGCTTCTGATTCACAAACAATATTTTCAAAAATATCTGCTTTTGAGGCTGGGGAGCTTGCTCAGTGGTTAAGAGTGCTTGCTGCACAAGTGAAAAGTCCTGAGAGCACCTATGACCCCCCCAAGTGTGAACCCCCAAGTTTGATCCCCCGGTGTCCATGAGAACAAACAGGTATGGCCATGTGGGAGGGAAATGGCAAAAATCCATAGCTTTGGGAATATTTAAAACTGTATCTATTTAAAACTGTATCTATAATACAGTTATACGAACGTGATTTTTCTCACTGGCAAATATCACATTTTTGTGGGCTCACAGAATATAAAAACTGCTTCAACCAAGCACAGATCAAAATATCCGAAAAGGGCTGGAGAGATGGTTTAGTAGTTAAGGCACTTGCCTGTGAAGCCTAAGGACCCTGGTTCGATTACCCAGAATCCACATAAGTCAGATGCACATGGTGGCACATGCACCTGGAGTTGGTTTGCAGTGGCTGGAGGCCCTGGTGTGCCCATTCTCTCCCCCCCTCCCTCTCTCTCTCTCTCTGTCTCTCTCTCTCTCTTTCTCTCATAAGTAAAAATATAATATATGTTTAAAGACTGGTGCATGTGTCTGGATTTAAATATATATCTGAAAAAGAGCTGGAGAGATGGTTTAGCAATTAAGGGATTTACCTGCAAAGGATAATAACCCGAGTGTAATTCCCCAGTACCCACACAAAGTCAGATGCACAAAGTGGTGCATGCATCTGGATCTCATTTTCAGGGGCTAGAGGCCCATTCTCACTCTCTGTTTCTCTTCTCTTCTCTTCTCTTCTCTTCTCTTCTCTTCTCTCTCTCTCTCTCTCTCTCTCTCTCTCTCTCTCCCTCTCTCTCTCTCTTTCTCCCTTCAGCTTGCAAATAAAGAAAAGTATTTTTTAATTTTTTAAATTTTATTTATTTATTTGAGAGTGACAGACAGAGAGAGAAAGAGGCAGATAGAGAAAAAGAGAGAATGGACATGCCAGGGCCTTCAGCCACTGCAAACAAACTCCAGATGCACGTGCCCCCTTGTGCATCTGGCTAACGTGGGTCCTGGGGAATCAAGCCTTGAACCAGGGTCCTTAGGCTTAACCACTAAGCCATCTGTCCAGCCCCGAAAGTTGTTTTTTAAATATCTGAAAAAAATGAGTCTGTAGCTGAACATGTATAGGCTTTTTTCTTGTTTCCTAAATAATATAACACCTATTTACATATAATAAGCATGGCATTATACATTAGAAATAATGTAAAGATGATTTAAAACATCCAGGAGGATGTGGGTAAGTTACATACTAACACTTTTCCACTTTACCTTTGGGGTTTAAGAACCAGCAAAGCATGGTACCTTTAGTGAAGGTGTCCTACAAAACCAATTTTCTTTAGAATCCCAGGGATGACTAAATAGGATAATATCCATTAAACTAGTAGCTATTATATTACATATCATTTACATCGCATTGTATATTAGAGGTCATTTAAAACACAGGAGGATGTGTGTAGGTTACATGTTAATACTGTGTCATTTAACACATGGGAAGATAATCCTGTGAAACCAATTCTCTTTAGAGTCCTGGGATAACTAAATAGATAAAAACAGAATGTCCATTAACCTATTAGCTATTATGTTGATATATGCATGCATTTTTGTGTCCTCAGAAAAGGAGTCTAGCTAACACATCCATATTTTTTTTTTTATTTACTTGAGAGAGCAAGCGAGAGAGATAGACAGAGAATGGGTACAGCCAGAGCCACTAGCCACTGCAAATGAACTCCAGATGCATGTGCCACCTTTGTGCCTGGCTGACATGGGTCCTGAAAAATTGAACCTGGGTCCTTTGGCTTTGCAGGCAAGTGCCTTCACTGCTAAGCCATCTCTCCAGCTCCATACCATTATTAATGTTCATACTGTAGTAGTTTATGAACTCTCTTTTATTCCCCTGGCTTAAAGTGACAGTGATAATAACTTGACTGTGCCTTGCATTCTCCTAGTTTCTCCTTGCCAGGGCTTGTTTAAATAGGGAGGTGACAAAATTGTGAAGCTCTCAGGAGAGAGACCCTGAGGCTGGGTAGAATGAGACAGGTAGTGTGCTTACAGGGGACAGCAGGGACTCTTGCAGGTGACAAGATCTAAAGAGACCCTGCCTGGAAAGAAGGCTACGGTTCCCGACAGCACTTAAAGACATAGCCAGGATGTGACACTGTGCTCTGTTGAACCTGTGGAAGGGGACATGCTGGGAGCCAGACCGGCTTCCCCTCGGGCAAGCAGGAGGAGCAGCTCCTGTCTCACAGCGCTCTCTGCCCCATGGTTCTGTTTACCATGCGTTCTCTCCTGGAGGTCAGCGTTGCAGCACCCCAGGTGGCCTTCAGGGCCAGGAAAGCAGTACCTCAGAAACACTGTGCTCTCACCCAGACTCTCTGTGTCCAGTGTGGGCTGTCCTGCAGTGCCTATAGAGCCAAGGAGTGAGGGGAACCATCGGGGTACTTGGCAAGGTCTGTCCCATATAGACTGGGAACTGTCTGAGGTTCCTGCGTCCTTTGCAAAGTGGCCTCATCTTATTCAGGCTACCATGCCAGTTTTTCAAGCCATGCTTTAAATCCATTAAAACATATTTTTTTTTTTTTAGAATGAGAGAAAGAGATCTGGCAAGCCAGGGCCTCAGCCATTGCAATTGAACTCCAGATGCATCCACCACCTAGTAGGCATGTGCAACTTTGCACTTGCCTCACCTTTGTGCATCTGGCTAACGTGGGATCTGGAGACTAGTAGTGGGTCCTTGGGCTTTGCAGGCAAGCGCCTTAACCACTAAGCCATCTCTCCATCCCTTAAATCCATTTTTTAAAAAAATAGCTCAAAAAGAATGTTCATGGGCTGGGGAGATGGCTCCGTGGCTAAAGGCACTTGCTTGCAAAACCTTCCATCCTGGTTTTGACTCCTTCGGGCCCATGTAAAGACAGATGCACAAAGTGGTGCATGTGTTTGGTGTTCCTTTGCAGTGGCAACGGTCCCTGGTAACACGCGCATGCATGCGCGCACGCACACACACACACACACACACATATACTGTGTTTAAAAAAGTGCTTCCTTGGGCTGGAGAGATGGCTTAGTGGTTAAGCGCTTGCCTGTGAAGCCTAAGGACCCCAGTGTGAGGCTTGGTTCCCCAGGTCCCACGTTAGCCAGATGCACAAGGGAGCGCACGCGTCTGGAGTTCGTTTGCAGAGGCTGGAAGCCCTGGCGCGCCCATTCTCTCTCTCTCCCTCTATCTGTCTTTCTCTCTGTGTCTGTCGCTCTCAAATAAATAAATAAATAAAATTTTTAAAAAGTGCTCCCTTGAACCTGAATCAGTGACAGGTTGACAGCCACAGGGAAAACAGGGTGCTTCCAGGTCTGTTTTCTGGAGTAATTTCTCTACCCAACGCAGGAGGAACATCTCCTTTCTATAAAACACCTTTGTCCCAGAAGGCAGTTTTCCTTTAAAACTCTTCCACTTGTCAGGATGAGAAAAAAAAATGTATTTGAATCTTTAATACAGTTATACAAATGTGATTTTCTCACTGGCAAATATCACATTTTTGTGGGCTCACAAAATATAAAAACTGCTTTTCTTTTTGGCTGGAAATTGCTTATGAAAAGGAAAGGCGGTTTGGGGATTTGGTATTTTCTTTTTCAAGCAAGAATTTTTTTTCTTTTTTTTTTTTTTTGTGGGGGAGCAAGAAACCACCACTGTGATACACAGTCAATTTTCACCTACAACCAAGTCAGTTTCACACTAAATTTCCCACTGAGATAGGAAAGCTCAGGAGTACCTGGTGAATGGGTAAAATGTTAACCCTGCCCAAATTCACTAATGCCTATAAAACAAGGAGGCGTTCCCACAAGTGCAGACATACAAAAACATTAACCCTTCCGCAATGAAATAAGGTGAAAAACCGTGAAAGCCTCAAGCTGAGGACAAACTCTTGAGTCCTAAATGCTCCCAGTTAGGACCAGGCAGGCTTCCAGAGGTCCATTTCTCCACTTAGCCACAGTACATCCCCTCAGCCTCCTCCTTCTCAAATGCAGAGATTCACAGGTGAGGGGCAGGGCAATGAGAGGTCTTATTCAGGACACATGGGTTTACTAGCCATTGGGGTTCCTTTATATTTTCATATTGAATTTATATTTTCCTCCCTGAAGCCTCTATGAGGAAGAAAAACTCTTGACATCCATTAGACAGTTTGTTCACAGGCCTGACCCCTGCCCACAATGAAGGAGACTTCTGGCACGTTCAGCTAACTGTGAAAGTGCTGGAAACCCGTGGACATGGTCTGCTGCTCCTGTGGCTAACACTTGAGAACTCGCTCACTCGCTCACTCTCTCTCTCTCTCTTTCCTCCTTAAACTATAGGTGAACAGTATACTTGGTTCTATCAGAGATGGCACAGGAGTTATGTCCAAAATTCCGTGAAACAGGACAAGGATAGATGTAAACAAAATGGCCATTTTGTTTCTTCACACACCAAAAGAAGACAGTGGCTTACCTGAGGTGCCCAGGGAAGGAGCCTGTGTGTCTCTTGTCTCTGGACAGAGCACTTACTCTGTTACAAACACCAGGGAAATGAGAGGCAGAGAGAACAGCCTGCTTCATAGGTGAGGCTGAGTCTGGGCTTCATGGAAGGGAGGAGGCCACTTCCTACAACCCTACCTCTTCCCCTGGATACAGCCCTTGCTGGTAGAGATGTCCTATGTGATCCAACTAAGTGAGTGCACACATATGAACTGCCATCCTTTTATTAGTACGAGAATAACGATGATGATAAATCATATCCACATGATGATCACAAGACACCGTTTTGTTATTGTTTTGAGACAGGGTTTTATGTAGCTTAGGCAGACCTCCAACTTGCTAGGTAGCCAAGGATGGCCTTGAACCTATGACCCGCTGTGGTGGTTTGAATTAAAATGTTTCCCATAGCCTCATGTGTTTTGAATTGGTGGTTCCCAGCTGGTGGCAATTTGGGAAAGTTGTGGGGTCTTTGGGAGGAGAGGCCTGGCCGGAGGAAGAGTGTCACTGGGGAGTGGGCTTTGAAGGAACGTAGCTCAGCCCCCAGCCCAGTGCCCACACTGAGTCCTGCCTGCTTCTGTGGAGACACGATGCCCACCTGGATGCCCGCACTTGCTGTGCTTGCCCCACCATGACGAAGCTTCCCCTCAAAGCCATGGGCCAGAAATAAACCCCTTTCCTTCCATAAACTATTTCTGGTCAGGTGTTTGTCCCAGGAACAAGAAGATAAGCATTGTAGCCTTTTCCCTCCACTTCGCTCACGCTAGGACTACAGGCTCGCTCAATGAGACCCCCGCATTACACTTTTATAGATATGTCTTCAATATTTCTTATAGTAGCAACCATTAAGATAGCTATGTTTTTGTTTTCTTTTCTAGGCCAGAGCAGTGAGGTTCCATGAGTATAATTCCAAAGCCACCACCCCACTCCCAGCCCAGGAAGCATCCCCAGAAGCCTGGCCTCCGGGCTGACACAGGGAAATGAGATTCCGATTTAGCCAGCACCGACTGGTCAGGAATTGAGCAAGGGATGCCCGCACTTTCTATTTAAAGGTTTTACTCTTGTCATTGGAAACCGAATGAATTTATTCCTTGTAACCATGCTAGCCACTGTTGTGGTCTCTAGGACATTGTCAAAGTGTAAACATAACATGCTCTTTCTGTCTTTGAGGTTTACTAGTTAATAGATCCAGCAACATAAGCATGCTGCCCATTCATGTCTGCCCCAGTAGGGAGTCCATCACCTTTGAGATGGCCTGCCAAGGAAGAGGTCTCATGTGCTCCTGACAGGAGACAGACATGGGATAAGCAGTCAGGGTAACAGAACCCCAAAAGTGAATGTTTTTATTTTTTTTTAATTCCTTGACTGAAGTAGGAAAGGTCACTAAGCTTGCAGAAACCTGGATGTTCGGATGTTCCACCGTCCAGAAAAGATCTCTCGATTGTCTGTCCCTGTCCTAGAGGACAGAGACTCTGATCCTTACCTAAGATTACTGACAAAGCTCTAAGACCCGGTCTTTGTCCATGGCAACCTGCCCACCTGGTCTTCCTCATGTAGCCACTGCTCATAAAAACCCAGGTGTGAGGTGAGCTTCTCACCTCCCACCCCTTGCCTCCCTGGACAAGAGCTCTGCCTTGCTGCCTTCTCTTATGTTCTAGGATTCAGCCTCCTTCTCTTCATTCACATAAAACTTTAAACTGTACTTTCTGAACCTTATCCTCTGGTCCATGGATTTCATTCTTCAAATTCTCAGGACGAGAACAAGGGGAACACCCCAAGTTATCGGTGCATTGGTGTACAAGGAACCCAAAATTCCTATACCACTGCTGCACTCTGTACCCTGAGCTGTGAGCATTTTCAGATGTGTTCAACTTCACTATTACTGGTAACTACAAAAGAGCTAGGAGCAGGGCTGGGGAGGTGGCTTAGTGGTTGAGCACTTGCCTATGAAGCCTTAAGGACCCTGGTTCAAGGCTCGATTCCCCAGGACCCACGTCAGCCAGATGCACAAGGGGGCGCATGCGTCTGGAGTTCGTTTGCAGTGGCTGGAGGCCCTGGTGCGCCCATTCCCTCTATCTGCCTCTTTCTCTCTGTCTGTCACTCTCAAATAAATAAATAAAAATAAAAACAAAAAAAAATTTTAAAAAGAAGAGCTGGGAGCAGACTAAATCAAAGCCAAGAATATGCAATGACATACAGGTACCGGCACTGACATTTTTTAAAATGCAGACATTATAGAACGTAGGTACTGGTAGAAAGACATATACTACTGGCTATATAAAGGAAAGTGGATATGCTGTGTGTGCCTTAGTCCATTTTCTACTGCTATAATAAAATTCCTAAGACTGTGTCATTTTCAAGGAATAGAAAACTATTTCTCACAGTTTTGGAGGGTAAGAAGTCCAAGATGATTGGCCCGAGCCTCTGGTGAGGACTTTATTGTTCTGCCATCACACGGCACAAAGAAGGGCAAGAGATAACCAATTTCATCCATCAAACTCCTTAATAGGGGCATCTAATGCTATTCACAAAAGAGGAACTCTCGTCTAATTGCCTTGGGAACACATCTTTCCCCAAACACACACAATACTCTCACGTTGGTATTACCTGAGTTTTGAGAAAACACATCTGAAACCTCATCAGTGTGCATGCCACAGTGCAATATAGAATGCCACATAGCCAGAGGCTAGTACCCGATAATGAAATTATGAGAATTTGGGTATCTCACAATGTCTGTTAAAGACATTGTAATTATGAAATTGGAGGCAGGAAATCATCTTTAAGTTACAAAAACATCTTCAAACTGAACAAAATTTACTATACTATAGCAAAGATCCTAGGGTCCCAGGCCAGCTCCAAGTCCACCACAAGAAAGTCACTCTGGCCCCATGGAAGACCCATAGTCAGGGCCCGCACTCCTGGCTATTGGCCTCTCCAGTATCACTAAGGCATCGAAGGTGTCCTTTCTCCTCTAACTTCTCTAAATGAGCTTGGAATATTTCCTCTACAAAGAATATGTTAAGACAAGTTAAATCATCCACATAACAAACATAACCATGTTTATTTTATATCTTCATCCTTGCTAAGGTAAACTGCACAGGAGAAAAATGGAGGGCTGAGTTCTTTTAAACATTATATGGACATAAAATGTATGCACTCTCTGTGTTGTGGGAGAAGGGGATGAGAAGAAGCTGTTGACTTGAATTGTACACAAAATTATTTGTTTCCTGTCATGTCAACCACACTTTAGTGGTGAGTTAAGCTTAAGTCACCATGACTTTTATAATAATAGGAATTTAAAAACTGCAAAACCAGGCTCTCTGTATCTGAATTTCTAAAGTCTGAATCGTTAATTATTTTAAAAGTCAATTGTGGGGCTGGAGAGATGGCTTAGCTGTTAAGGCATTGGCCTGTGAAGCCCAAGGACCAAAGTTTGACTCTTCAGATCCCAAGTAAGCCAGACATACAAGGTGACAAAAGCGCACAAGATTGCACATGGGCACAAGGAGGAACGCATGGCTGTGGTTCAATTGCAGTGGCTGAGGCCCTGGTGCACCAGTTCTCTCTCTCTCTCTCTCTCTCTCTCTCTCTCTCATCTCTCTCTGTCTGTCTCTCTCTCTCTCTTATAAAAGAAATTACACAAAAAAGGTCAATTGTGGGGCTTTACCCCTCCTGCTTTCTCATGGGCAGGGGCTCTTTAAACACACTCTTATCATTCTCTTAATCTAATAAAGTCTCTCAATGCTTTAAAAAATACACAAAACTAATGCTAACATGAGTTAATTCCCATAGAAACCTTCTTCCTGGATACCATTCCATAAACATCACCCTCAATAAGGGGGAGGGGGACACAAACAGAACAGCTCCATGAAAGGGGGAGAAAGCATAACCTTAAACCCACGATCTCTGGCTGGTAATGCTCAGGCCCAGAAAGGGGTTCAACCCCACCCCTACAGTGAGCTATTGTCAAAAGACACAAGTTCCAAAAATAATAGAGATCATTGCCAAAACACTTGGTTAGCTGCAAGGGATTAAAGGTAAGTTCCTATTGCTAAGGACATCACAGCCTATGGCCACAGGATACCAAGTGACCATGCTGGAACTGAGAGGGAATCCAGTTCCTTCCCAGCTAGCCCTCATAGTGCTTTCAAGTGTTAAGAGATGATGTGTTCTCATTGTCATTCAATTCCAGGAATTTTTAAATTTCATTTTTTATTTCATCCACTATCCATTTATTGTTTAAGAGTGTGCTGTTCAGTTTCCAGGTGCCATTGGGATTCTTGGTGGGTCTTTTGTTGTTGATTTCAGCAATATACCATTGTGATCTGATATTATGCAGGGAATTCTGTCAATTTTCCTAAATATGTGGAGGCAGTCTTTGTGACCTAGTATATGGTCTATTTTAGAGAATGTTCCATGGGCTGCTGAGAAGAATGTGTAGTCTGTGGATTTGGGATGGAAAGTTCTGTAGATGTCTGTTAGGTCTAAGTGCTCTATGGTTTTGTTGAGCTCTCTTACTTCCCTGTTGAGCTTCTGTTTGGATGATCTGTCTATTACTGATAATGGTGTGTTAAAGTCCCCAGCTATGATGGTGTTGGTGGTTATTTCTGTTTTATTGCCAAGTAGGCTTTGTTTTATGAACTGTGGTGCCCATGTGTTTGGTGCATACAGATTTATGATTGTAATATCCTCTTGATGGATTATTCCCTTGATAAGTAAGAAGTAGCCTTCTTTGTCTTTTTTGATTATTTTTGGTTTGAAGTCTATTTTATCTGATATTAATATAGCTACACATGCTTATTTCTTACTCCCATTTGCTTGGAATATTGTTTTCCACCCTTTCACCCTGAGGAGGTTTCTGTCTTTAGTGGTAAGGTGGGTTTCTTGAAGGCAGCAGATTAAGGGGTCTAATTTTTTTTTAATTTTTTTTGTTATTTTTATTTATTTATTTGAGAGTGACAGACAAAGAGGCAGAGAGAGAGAGAGAGAGAGAGAGAGAGAGAGAGAGAGAGAGAGAGAGAGAATGGGCACGCCAGGGCCTCCAGCCACTGAAAACAAACTCCAGATGCATGCGCCCCCTTGTGCATCTGGCTAACGTGGGTCCTGGGGAATCAAGCCTTGAACCGGGGTCCTGAGGCTTCACAGGCAAGCACTTAACCGCCAAGCCATCTCTCCAGCCCAAGGGGTCCAATTTTTTGATTCACCCTGTTAGCTTGTGTCTCTTGATGGGTGAATTAAGGCCATTAATACTTAGGGTAATGACTGTGAGATTTGATTTGGTCTCTGCCATGTTGTGGTGGTAGATGTGTGTTGGTGTTTTCATGGAACTTGAAATTTTTTGTGTCTACTCTGGGTTTGGTTGTTAAGAGAGTGGCTGGAGTCAGTAACAGTTGCCAACTGATTGAATAAGCAAGAGATTCTGCCTGTTACAAAAGCCACCATCTGAACAAGAAGTACACACTTGTGCAAGAGAAGCACACAGCCAGTGTAGGTAACCAGCTGCTCCTGGGTTGGACATGAGACCCGCTCAGTGGTCTCACTCTAGGAGCCAATCCAGATTCCCTAGGACAGGAAACCAACAGGTTCTAGAGAGAAGCTCCACTGCTCTTTAATTAAAACAGAGTGGGCATACATATCAATAAGTCTCTCTAAAAATTAGGCTTATCCCCTTTAATTAAAACGGTTCTCTCTTTGGGTTGGAGAATCTGCTCTGTCATACAGATGGAGGAGAATACTGGGAAGAACCAGGACACATGAATACATCATGCAGAGAAAACTGTGTCTACCAAGAGCTGGGTCACCTCTAGCTCATCTTCCAGGCCCACAAGTCATTATAGAGGAAGTGGTAAGATGAACACTGCTCTCACAGCTAGGCTGAAAACCTCTTCCAAGGAACTGGCTACAGACACTGTAGTCATTAAAACCTCATATAAACACATTTCCAGAAGCTACAGAGAAAACAACATTAGATCAGATCTCTATCTTGTCTGCCAAGACTCAGGGAACTTTGTAGAAGAGGGGACGGAAAGATGGTAAGAGCCTCAGGGTGGCTGGAAATAGCCTGGGACACCGTAATTGTCCCATAACTGCAGAGATTGACCGAGGCCTTTGCGACATCATAATGGACACCAATAACCCCACAGAGGGCCCTCAGCAGAATTGGGATGGGGATGAGAGGATCTAATCCGACAGCCTTTTTACTAAAAGTCAATAAATAAAACTTTTAAAATTAAAAGTAACTTGTAATTGTCATGAGCCACTGACTTAAATGATCAACTGTAGTCAAATGAAGTTGAGTTTCTTATTCCATTCTCTTTAAAAATCATCATGGTGCTGAGCTCCAGGGATGGGAATCTGTGGTTTGGCTTTATAAATTTTATTATTGGTATTATTATTGCTGTTGTTAAGTTCAAACATTTTCACATTTAATTTCATGCTTCTGTCAAGTTTTCTGTACTGCTAATTCTGTATCTTGACCAAGACTTTACAATGCCATCATTCAAGTGATTAAAAAAAGAGAAAAACAGTTACAATATCTTTTTAAAAGGAACATTTTGAAGATTGAAACACAGAAAACATATCAAAACATCAAATCTCTTTGTGCCTCTTCAAAGAGCTTGTGATCCTCAAAAGAATTTAGCAATTTAATTCTAGAATATTGTATTTATTTTCCAAAGCCAACTGTAGACCAAGAAATACTTTTCATTTTACCCTTGATTTTCCTATTCAAAATTTTGTGGAATTTAGAGGTGGGCCCAAGCACCCATTCTGTATGTGGAAATTAGCTGTCCTAGAAATGGTGGAGAGAGACGACCAGCTGGTCCAAAATAGTAGGTGCCCACAGAGTGAGAGTGGAGCTTGTCAATGCATAAACCATCTGGCTTTATCACGGTCCATGTGGATTCCACAAGATCTTGGGGAAAACCAGGTTCATATGTTGATGGGATTGAAACTTTATCTGTAAAAGCAATTACTCAGTACCTCCTGGTTTGAAATTCCTGTGCTGAGACAAAAGCAATCACCCATCTCATCAACGTGCTTAGCAGTCCTTTTTATCCCCCTAAAAAAAAAAAAAAAAAAAAAAAAAAAAGAATGAGGGGCTGGAGAGATAGCTTAGCGGTGAAGCACTTGCCTGTGAAGCCTAAGGACCCCGGTTCAAGGCTCGATTCCCCAGGTCCCACGTTAGCCAGATGCACAAGGGGGCGCACGCGTCTGGAGTTCGTTTGCAGAGGCTGGAAGCCCTGGCGCGCCCATTCTCTCTCTCTCCCTCTATCTATCTTTCTCTCTGTGTCTGTCACTCTCAAATAAATAAATAATAAAAAAAAAATTTAAAAAAAAAGAATAAGAAGGCTAAGTAAAGAGGGAAAAGATGGGGTACAGAGCTATTAGGCATCTACCAGTGGGGTGCGTGTTAAGTGGAGCTTTCTGTTTTCCCAATCCTTCAAAACTGTGAACCAAAATAAACCCATTACCTCTGTAAGCTGATTATCTCGGGCATCTTTGTGCCATATAAGAAAGGCAATGCCTCGGATAGCTCTTTGGAGCTATCAGCATTGCTGAGGCCTCACTCTGGTATAATTCAGCAGGGCTGTGACACCTTTGTGGTACCTTTTCTTTCTTCAGAAAAAAAATGGCAGAGGCTAGCTTAGAGGGTTTTAGAAACAAGATTTGGATTCATAAAAAATGAAAATTTAAATCTCCAAGGTATTTTTCTCCATACTATTAGGTCTAAATGAAGAAGTTTGTACTCCTGGAACAAAAATGCAACTTTGTCCTACCTTTATTAAGGTGTTTCAAAATTTGAGTCTGTTTTATTTTATTGTCTCTTTTGTAGTTAGAAGTCTAGTAAAATGGATCCTCAAACCCTTGAGAAACTCACAAACTCTAAGATGGTCAGTTTTTTAAATTAAGGTTCATTACTTGGATTTTCCATTTTTAGTTCAACCAGACCTTCCATTTATAAACTTCACACTCTATAAGTTTGTTGTTTTTGTTGTTGTTTACCAGAACTGTCTCTTCTGCCACTAACATTATACATGACCCAATTCCAAGAACTCCCCTGCCAAAGTTTTAAAACCAATAAACAAACCATGGGGATAAGCCATAGTCAGGGATCATTTTAGGAAGTAAAGGTCCTAGCATAATAAACCACATGGAAAAAGATCACGAGATCCTGTCAAGTATCCCAAATTAAATTTATGTGGTCAGCAATGTAATTGTTTCCACTTCTGCAAGAAACATATCCACCATATTCTTGTTGACTGTCCACTCTGAGAACAGTTTCTCCTTGGCCACACCCCCATTAAGTGTTACACATGTCTGTAGCAAGTGTTCATTCAAAGACAGGGTAAGAAATTGTTTGTATGCAGTGTCTGTGGTTTAAAGGGGTGGGTGAGCTTAAAATGATGGTTTGAAGCTTAAAAGAATGGTTTAAAGATTGTCTTTGTGGGTAATATTAATCTCAATTCTTTTTGCCTCCATGTGAAGAATTATTGGATAGCATTTTATTTATTCATTTATTTGTTTGCTTGATTTTCAAGGTAAGGTTTCACTAATAGCCCAAGCTGACATGGAACTCACTCTGTAGTCCCAGGCTGGCTTCGAACTCACAGCAGTCCTCCTACCTCTGCCTCCCCAGTGCAGGGATTAAAGGTGTGCACCACCAAGCCAGGCACTTGTATAGCATTTTCCACCAAATTGAAACGCTTCATCCTGTAGGGACACTTTTAAGACTCAGGAAACTCCCTGAGACACAAGAAGTAAACAAGGTTGAGGACCTCCCATAGCTCAGAAAGTTCTTGAAAATTACCTGGTTCAATGCTGGGCATGGTGGTGCACATCTTTAATCCCAGCATTTGGGAGGCAGAGGTAGGAGGATCGCCATGAATTTGAGGCCAGTCTGAGACTCCATAATGAATTCCAGGTGAGCCTGAGCTAGAGTGAGACCCTACTTCAAAAAAATAAAAAAATAAAAAAGAAAGAAAAGGAAGGAAGGAAATTACCTGGTTCACAAGCCCCTCCTCAAGATTATACAAAGATTAAGAACAGGCAGACAGAGATATTCCTACCAGCTGAGCTTTCCTGCAAGTCACGCATGGAGCTCCAGAGAATCGGCTTCCCCACCTACACTGGGGTGGGCTTTTTGGTGGTGCAGCTGCCTTTGAGTCCTTTGTAGTCTGGTAAGTGACCCCAATAAACTCAGGCACTCACCACATTGGACTCCGGCACAATTGTTTCCTTGGTGTGTTTGTTGGTGCCCTACCTGGAGGTGAATGTGCGTCTCCCGGGAAGCTTAATGCAACAAGGATCTTGCCTGGTCTTTCCGCAGTGTTATTGGGATGTAGACTCATCTCAGGCACTGTCATAAGCCGTGAGATGAATTTCATGACCACATATGCTTCCATGAAACTGGAGTTGATGAGTTTTTAACTCCACCAATGTAATTTTAACCCAATACGAAATCTCAAATGAGACTGCCTAGCCCAACATTTCAAAAGGAGGAACTCCCTCAATTAGGAACTGTATTCTAGAAGTGCTAAGAGTGTTTTCAGAAGGAAAATGGTGCATCGTGAGTGTATCTGTCTTCTATTCTTCAGCCTCGTGTGTCTGACCCGCTGAGACGGGTGGGTTTGGTGGTTGGGGAGGGAAGGCAGTGCCCTGCATGCCCAGCCAGGAGGCTCAGTCCTGTTATGGCTGGCACTGGGGCTCAGCACATAGGTCTCAGGTGGTTTGGACAACCTTAAACAGTCAACAATGCCTGTGTTTCAGGTAGGCAGCATCCAATTTACATAAGCTCAGGATCAGAGGCATTTAGTCTGGACTAGCTTTTTGAAAAGAGGTCTACAGATATTGTAAGCTTAGGAGTTGTCAATGTTCACTGTGAAGAAAAGAAAATTCCCACTTGAGCTATTCTTAACTTGAAAAAAAAGATGTATTTTACATATGTTTTCTTGTTCTTTCCACGCATATAGTGCAGTCAGATGCACCTCTCATGGGCTGAGTATATGTAACTAATTTGAATGACAGGGAAGCTCTTTTATTTGCACACTGGTCAGGTTGTAGAAAACATTCTCAAGATAGATTATAAAACTAAAGTTATTTTATAAAAGCAACAGTTATCCTGGGTTTTGGCAATGGAAAGAGTCATGGTACTTACAGTGTTCATACCTTTCTTTATATGCATGAAAATGTGTAAGCTGAAAGTTTACAGGAGGAAAGCACCTATTCTATAAATAAGTGGATAACCTATGCTTTAGTCTCTTAGGGCTGCCATAACAAATTACCATAAACCAGATGGCTTCAAACAGCAGGCATGTTTTTTTCTCTCACAGTACTGGTGGCTGAATTCTGAAGTTCAAGTGCTGGCAAAACTCGTCCCTTTGGGACGTTCTGAGGAAGACAGTCTCTAGCTTCCTCCTAGCTTGTGAGGACTACCAGAAAGCATGCGTGCTCCTTGGCTTGTAGACCCGTCACTGCACTCTGTCTCTTTCTTCGCCTGGTTTCCTCCTCTCTATGTGTCCTTGTCTCTGAATTCATGTAACCTCTGCTTTCAGGGACACCTGAGTCTAATGTGTTCTGACTTTATGCTGATTATATTTATTTACAAAGACCTTATTTCCACATTCCACCACATTCATGAGTACAAGTAGATTGCACTTCTATCTATATCTCTCTGTGTATATATACATATATATAATATAAATTACATGGTTTTTGAGGGAGGGTCTTGCTTTAGCCTAGGCTGACCTAGAATTCACTATGTAGTCTCAGGGTGGCCTCGAACTCACATTGATCCTCCTACCTCAGTCTCTGGAGTGCTAGAATTAGAGGCATGCATCACCACACCCAGCCCAGTTTATCCTTTTGTTAAAAAAAATAGTTATATATTTGCAAGCACTGAGAGAAATACAGAGAGGAAGAGAAACAGTGAGTAAATGGGGACAATACCGCCTCCTGCCGCTGCAAACGAACGCCAGATGCACGCTCCACTTTGTACATCTGGCTTTAAATGGGTACTGGGGGAAATGGGGAAGTTAAGGCAACTGCCTTAACCCATTTCTCCAGCCTCTAATTTATCTTTTTTGAAGGAAATAGTTCAACCTTTATAATTCACCATACCCTAAACAAAGAATTTAATTCAGCCAAAAAAAAAAAAAAGCTAAAATTACTTTTGTTTTGAAAACTTACTACTTCTGTCTTGTGCTCTTCTAAGGAATTCAAAATATAAACCCACTTAATTTGAGAAACATGCATGTTCTACTATTAAACAAAAGCAAGAATTTGTATAATGAACATGATTCGTGAAGGTGGTCATGCACCCCTCCACCCGCTCACCGAACCTGTGGCCTTACTAAGCCACATACAGGGATGTAGGAGAGGGTAATGAAGCTTTGCCACGGTGTTTATCTAGCTCTGTACATATGCGCGTGCACAAATCTAACATACTAAAACATGCTCAGCCATCTCTGAGTACATCCTTCAAGCCAGTGAGAATGAGAGAAGATCATTAGTGAGCTTCAGAGTTCAAGTTGAATAAAGCATGGATGATTGGAACAAAACTGGATAGATTTGCGATGCACTCCACCCCCTTTTCTTGTTTCCTGAATTACACACTACAAGAGGTCGTGACTTAAGTATTCAGTGACATGTTTATTTTTATCTTTATTTATTTATTTATGAGGAGGGAGAGAGAGAAAATAGGCGCATCAGGACCTCTTGCCACTGCAAACAAACTCCAGACACATGTGCCACATTTACACTGGGGAATTGAACCCAGGTCGGCCAACTTTGCAAGCAAGACTTGCTAGCTGGCGAGCCATCTCTCCAGGCCCGTTTTTGAGACAACATCTTGCCAGGCAGCCCACGTTGGCCTCCACTCGCATTTCCTGGAACCACAGCTATCACGCGCCAAGCTCATTGAGTCTGCTTCTCTGTCCCTCTGCGCACAGGCCTAGCGGATGTTCTTTGCCAGGCTGGATGATGGGTGAAATGAAATTTTTCCCTGAGGCGACATGAACACAGATCTGTTCACCCTAGATAGGGCCCAGGCGACAGACCAAAGCACGTTTGCAACCAAAGCAGTTCTGGCGACGCAGGGAGTTTACTGGGTTGCTCACAGAGCAGGGTAAGGGTGGCTCTACAGGAGCAAGAGGTGATGCAAAGGCAGGTGCGCCACCAGAAAACCCAGCCCTGCAGCAGTGCTGGCCCAAGGCAGCTGCGTTTCTGGAGCCACGGCACAACCTGCAGGCAGCTTGGCTGGTCAGAGAATCTTACTAAGCAGGGCTTCCCCCCCCCCCCCCCCCACACACACATATATATCTTTAGTGCCAGGTCTTACAACATTTTTTCCAGACACATTGACTTTTTTGAGTCTCCTGAACTTCCTTCCTCCCATGAGGAAGGGAATGTTTCATTTCGGAGGAAATTGCCTAATTTCTCACGAGAATATGAACAGAAGAGGTGTGTGCTATCCCAGGTTCATTTTATATAAGGATCTGCAACACACGTTTTTCCCTGTTCTTTGTTCCTTCACCTAGCTTGAATCATCCTTGTGGGTTTAAATTTATTTTTTATTTCTTTATTTTTTGCAAGGAGAGAGAGGGAGAGAGAATGGGCATGCCAGGGCCTCTTACTGCTACAGACGAATTCCAGACACATGTGCCACTTTGTACATCTGGCTTTACATGGGTTCTAGGGAATCAAACCCAGGCCATCAGGCTTTGCAAGCAAGTACCTTAACCACTGACCCATCTCTCCAGTTCAGCATCCTTGCTTTGAAGATGGCAAAGTGATAGAGGAAAGAAGTTGGGTTTTGGATTGACTTGGGATTGATTGGTGATCATAAGCAGTTTAGTACGTTTGTATTATGTTTGAGCCATTTTGTACTGTGAGTTTTGTTTAGCACAGTACCCAGCGGGACTTTAAGTATGCTTTGTTCAAACGATGACAGAAGCTTGTATACCTCGTGAGGAGGAATGGGCAATGCCTGAAATGTCACTGTTGCTTGAGGACAGTGTTCTCCCTTTCCTGACAGTGTCAGGAAGTCCATGCAGTTGGTCATCCCTTAAATGACAGCCACAAAGTTGACTGACTACACATTTTCCCTTGTAGGCCATTCATGTTTCTTTGTTTACCTTCTAGTTTTTGCTCTTTAAAGAAAATAGCGAACTTCTTAAAGACCTCTGATTTTCTCACTCTATTTCCTAGTTTGAACATCAGGACTATTGAAAGAATATATGTATTGTTTTAATGTGTGTGTGTGGACTGTTTCTTTAAATAAAGCCAAGGGCAAATTTGACCAGTGAAATAATTTTTGACATACTTAATGAATTTTAAAACTAGTTTCAAGGCCATAGTCTAATTAAAAACCGCAAGGAATCTTTATATTAATAAATACACTAAAATTATAAATATTAGGAACCATAAATAGGTGCTGGGATGGTGGCTCAGCCAGTAAGCACTTATCATGCATGCATGAAGATATTCCAGTCCCTACATAAGTGCCAAGTGAGTGCAGTGGCGGCCTGTAGTCCCAGCATGCAAGGGGCAGAAACAGCGAGTCCCAGAGCGAACAGGCTGGATGAGCCAGGCCGGAGAATTCTGGGCTCAAGTGAAATGAAGAGGTCAATTGAGAAAGATGCCTGACATTAACCTCCTCCAGCCTCTACACACATACACGAGTACACACACACACACACACACACACACACACACACACACACACGGAACAAGAGAGACATGAGTGCTATTAAAATCAACATAAATTACTATCAGCCTCTTCATTTAAAACAATGGAACAAGTTTTCTTGATTTTTTTTTTTTTGCATGCATTTTGAAAGAAGTCAGGGGGTATATGTGAATATGTTGAGACAGGGTCTCATTATATATATCCCAGGCTCGACTAAAACACACCATCCTCCTGCCTCTGCCTCCTGAGAGATCAGACTGCCGGTATGTGCCACCACACCCAGCTGAAGGCAGGATAATTTTAGAAACAAATTTATTTTGAACTGAGACTTGCAGTGTGTTTGTTGACATACATAATCTGTCAAATCACATTTACAATTAAATTAAAGGAAAAAACCACACTGCTTCTCAGGTTTAGTCACAGTAAGTAAGTTCACAAAACTCAATGCTGGCCATCTGTAAATTATTTCCTATTATACTTGTATAACATGAGACGTTAATATGGATACTATACTTCATGTCTCTGCTCCAAAGACAGAATGATGAGGGTCAGTGTATACAAATCTATGTTTTGACTATCTCTTATGTACCAGGTGCCCAGTTAGGCAAAAGGCTATCACGTGTCTCAAAAATGCTTCAAGAGTTATCAGGATAACTCAGTAAGCAGGATATATGGGTCAGGATATCATATAGATGTGGCCCCAAATATATAGATTCTATTATGATGGAATTAAAAGTTTAGGTATCTCAACTCCTTGATTATCAATGACAATGGAACACAGTTTTTTGTTGTTGTTTTGTTTTGTTTTTTTGAGGTAGGTCTCACTCTGGTCCAGGCTGACCTGGAATTAACTCTGTCATCTCAGGGTGGCCTTGAACTCCTGGCAATCCTCCTACTTCTGCCTCCCAAGTGCTGGGATTAAAGGCGCCACCAAGCCCGGCTAGAACACAGTTTTTAAACCCTTACTTGTTGGGCAATTCCGTCTTGAATATTTGTGTTTAATGATGGGGATTTTTTTTTTTTAATCAAGCATCCCAGAGCACTTCTGAACCCCTTGAAATCAAATATTTTTTAAAAAGCATACTTCAGCAGAGTCTCAGTGATTGTATCATAGCTTTCCTGGGACTACATAGAAGGTATAATTTCTGGGTGAGGGTATGTGATGTTTAAACCTCGGTTGTTAACTTGATATGATTTTAGAATCCCCATGGAAACAAAGCTCAGGGCATGTATGAGGTGTTTTCCCAGATTAGGAGAATTGTGGTGGGAAGATCTAGCCTAAATGTGGGCAGCATCATTCCAAGGGCCACAGTCCTGAACTGCACAAAAAAGAGAGAGAGAGTGTGTATTGGCTGAGCAGCACATTCATCTCCCTCTGCGTCATGACTGTGGGCTGAGTGTGACCAGCTGTTTCACGCTCCCGCTACCATGCCGTCACTCCTAAAGTTACTTTTGTCAGGCATTTTGTCCCAGCAATGAGAACGATAACTAATACAGGGTCTCACTTGGAATGCGTGATAAACAAGGCCCCAGTTGCTTTATTTGCAAAGGTGCTGCTACAAATCTTAGACTTGGAAGGCACACAATATACCTACCAACATATTAGACATGCACATAAAGTTTTCATTTTTGGTGTATGTGTGTGATGTTTGTGTGTGAATGGGCACGTATGTACCACGGAGCCTGTGTCAGAGGACAGCATTAAGTTATTTGTTGGTCCTAGAAGCTGAGTATGGTTGTGAATGCCTTTTTTTAAAAGATTTATTTTTATTTTATTTTTTGATGGTTTTTTGTTTTTTTTTTTTTTTTTGATTTTTTGAGGTAGGGTCTCACTCTAGTCCAGGCTGACCTGGAACTCACTATGCATTCTCAGTGTGGCCTTGAGCTCACAGCAATCCACCTACCTCTGCCTTCCGAGTGCTGGGGTTAAAGGCGTGTGCCACCATGCCCGACTCCATTTTTATTTTATTTTACTTTATTTTATTTATTTATTTGAGAGCAACAGACAGAGAAAGAGGCAGAGAGAGATACAGAAAATTGGAACACTAGGGCCTCCAGCAACTGCAAACAAACTCCACATGCCTGTGCTAACATGTGCTTCTGGCTTATCTAGATACTGGGAAGTGAGCCTCGAACCAGGGTCCTTAGGCTTCACAGGCAAGCACTTAACCACTAAGCCACCTCTCCAGCCCGTGAACACCTTTTAATACCAGCACTCGGCAGGCAGAGATTGGAGAATCTCCATGAGTTCAAGGCCACCCTGAAACTATTGAATTCCAGGTCAGCCTGGGCTTGAACAAGACCCTCCCTTAACCTTCACCTTCCACTGTGTGTGGGGCAAGCTCTCCCCTGTAACTTGCCACGGTAAACTAGCCAGCCTGGGCGTGCTGGGCCTCACCCGGTTCTGTCTCCCTTCACCATGGGCGTGCTGGGATGGCAAACACGTGCGTCGCTCTAGCTTTGGGTGGTGTCTGGTCAGAGGCTTGTGCAGCAACACTTCTAACCACTGTGCCTTTCCCCCAGTCCCAGGTTTTCTTTTTAACATGAAACTTTGAATTGATTCACAGAAAAGCCAATTAACAAAGTATTAGTAAAACATAAATACCAATTCAGAGACAACTAAAACAAAAACAGAGAGTAAATAGTTCTGATGATATTACTACTTCATGAGTACCCTCTTTCTGGTAAGGAAGTGAAAAAGTGGACCATAGACTCACTTGCAACCTAGGCAGAGAGAGCAACATATGTAATCATATTACTCTTATTATTTGAAAGGAAAGTCAGGTCAGCTTTTTTAAATTGATTTTTATGTTTCGTTAGGTAGAAACTTTGTAGGGACCCAGCATATGTTGATACCATCATTTCCCTTTCCCTGCCCCACTCCACTGAGGGCCCTCCATTGTGGGATTGTTGGGGTTCACCATGGAGCTGTGGATTATGAGTTGTGAGAACAGCAGTCAGTCATTGTGAGGGGGGCAATGCCTCTGGATAACCCCACACGCACCTGTGGCCCTTACATTCTTGCAGACCCTCCTCCACAAAATGCCCCGGGCCATGGTGGGTGCGCTCTAAGTCTACTTTGGAGTTGAGCTCTCAGCAGCTTCTGCGTTTCTGCTTTGGTACGTTTGAGTGTCCCCAGTGTCTGTCTGCATCGCCCTGGTGCAGGTTGTCAGGCTCACTGTGGGAGCAGCGCTCTTGCTCATCTCACCAGTTCCTCTGTGGTTTCACCTGGGCCCTGGCTGCTGTTCAAAGGGTGGTTGGCCCCTGCCAGGGAGTCAGCTATCCTGGTCTTCTTGATAAATTTTGGTTGTCCTCCATTCTCACTGCCTTAATGGTGTGTGGCACAGCCCTGCTCCCAGCCTGTCTTGCACTGGCCTTCTCAAGTCAGTTTTTTAAAATTATTTTTACTTATTTATTTGCAAGAAGAGAGAGAACAGAGATAGGTGGGGAGAATGAGCACACCAGGACCTCCTGCCACTGCAAATTAACTCCAGATACATGCGCCACTTTGTGTATCTGGCTTTACATGGGTCCTGGGGAATCAAACTTGGGTCTTTAGCATTTGCAGGTAAATGCCTTAACCAATAAGCTGTCTCTCCAGCCCAAGTTAGTTTTTTTTTTTTGTTTTTTTTTTTAAGAAGGGGGAAAATATCTAGATCCTAGAAGAATTTTCTCACATTGAGCTCTGTCCAGAAAGCACAAAGTGATGCAATAAAAAGACCACTTATTTTTCATCCAGCATACTTACCAGTGAAAGTCATCTGCTTTCTGCTTGCCTCAACTTGGGCTAAAAAGCTGGGAGAAACATTAACACAGGACTTAAAAAGGAACAAAGTATTCTGGACTGCAATTTTCTATCCATGCACGAACTTAGAGCTGCAAATGGACGTGTGGGAAAATATGTGTGCCACTTACCTCCTCTTCTGACAGATCTCATACTGTTTCCACTGTTCTTACAGCATTTGTAGATCCAGCAATAACATCTTCTGTGACACGTGGTGATTTTCCAGGAGAGGGGGAAAATGGTGATGAGAGGGGGCTGTCATAAAGCTAGTGGGACACTCTTCTTGGAGGAAGACGTACCCGTCCCACTTGAGAGTTCTGCTCAGGACTCCTCCGTGCACAGTTCCTTTCAGCTTGGGTTCTGATAGAAATATGGCAGAGTTTATAAGTTTGTTAGCTTGGATGGAGCTACAGATAGGCTCTTTGTATCTGCTAAGACCCGTGCGTTAAAGATTTGGTCCCCAGGTGGCTACCAGAATCTCAAAGGGTGGGCCTAGTCAGGTATCTTCAAGTAACTGGGAGAATCCCTCTTGGGGGATGGTGTGGTGTCAGCATGCTCCTCCTTGGCTCTGAGACACTCTCCTGTCATAATGGGCTGCTCACCAGAGGCCCAAAGGAGTGGAACTATCTGATGATGGACTGGGACCTTTGAAACCCTGAGCTAAAGGAAAAAAAAAAAAAGAAAAACACCTTATCTTTTTGTTGATTTATCTCAAGTATGTGACACAGAAATGGAAGGCTGACTAACATGGTACAGGAGTGCCCATGGAAAGCTTCCTCCAGGGTGAAGACCCAACTGCCTTGAGGACCTTCACAGTGTCACCAAGGCTCTCATGAGAAAACAGTCACAGAGGACAAGAATAGAAGTCACTACATTTACTATAATATTCATAACTTTATATCCACAAGTCTGTGTTCTAAAAAAAAGGCAGAAACTATATTCGCCTTGATGCAGACCTGGTGCAGCCATTGAGCGCCAGAACACCCTGGAGGGTTCCATGAGGAGCAAGCCTTGTCCCCCACCGTGCCCTGGGACCCTGAGATGTACAGGGCAAGGCTGTTAGTGCATCTCTGCTGGATACAAGGTGACCAGTGGGAGGAAAACATGAACCTGACTGGTGTCCCTGGCTTGCCAAACTACCATTTGTTTTCACCCTTCAATCCTACCTCTTCTCCCACCAAGGAAAAGCATCTGGAGAAGGTTGCTCTATACATGGATACTCCTTTAATACACGGAGCCCATTAAATCACCTTCTAAATGTATATGTTCGTGACTATTGGTTAATGCTAATGTCATTTGGGAGGCAGAGGTAGGATGATTGCCGTGGGTTCGAGGCCACCCTGAGACTACATAGTGAATTCCAGGTCAGCCTGGGCTAGAGTGGGACCCTACCTCAAAAAAACAAAAAAAGAAAGAAAGAAAAGGAAAATGGTCAGGTATGGTGGCACATGACTTTAATCCCAGTACATGGAAGGCAGAGGTAGGAGGATTGCTGTGAGTTCGAGGCCACCCTGAGACTATGTAGTGAATTCTGGATCAACTTAGGCTAGAGCAAGACCCTACCCTGAAATAAAAAACAGAAAAGGAAAGGAAAAGGGCTGTAGAGATGAATCAGTGCTTAAGATACTTGCCTGCAAAGCCTGACAACACTACTTCAATTGCCAGTACCCTCGTAAAGCCAGATGCACAAAGTGACGCATGTGTCTGGAGTTCATTTGCAATGGCTACAGGTCCTAGCTTGCCCATTCTCTCTCTTTCTCTTTCTGTCCTTGCAAATACATGATACACACACACACACACATTTTTTTTTTCTAGAAAACAAAGAATTAAAACGCACCCATGGGGGGTATGCACACACATGCACATATTCTCTGGTAACAGATCAACAAAAAGAGACGGCTCTCAAGTAAGAGTGTTTCCCCTTGATCACTTCTCTTAATGTTCTAATCCCCAAGTGCCCATTCTTCAGACACTCCGTGCTAATTCCTGTCTGAATTCATGCGAGTCACTACTCCTATCTGCCATTTGTTCTTACCTAAATAACATACCTCCTTAGTGGCAGATAAAACCCTGTTTCCCACATAGCTCTCCTATTCCCCACTAGTGAGGTCAGTCTTCATCAGTACCTGATGAGCCGTAGACTTCATCAGAACACTGGGAGCACACCCGGATGTTAAGCATCTGTCTCCTATAGTAACTGAGAGCTTCATAAGAAAAGAGCCAAGGTCCTTCTGTTCAAATTTGTATCCATAGATCACAGATGTGAATAGAAGGACAGTTATCATCTATATTAATCCCGTTTTAGACATGAGAATATTGATGCTTTCTGAATTGAAATTATTTGTCCATGGCCTTATTATATTATTAGTAATACATATAATTAATAATAATAATTTTATTATTATAAACAAAGCTGAGCATATAAGTTTTGCCTATCTAATGTAAAATTCTGATGTTCCCTTTACTTCACCTGTCTCCTTACCTAAGATTTGTAGGTAAAGAAATGGAAACATGAGAAATAAGTATTGAGTACTTACTATGTTCTGAGAGACTTGTGTTGTATGAGTTCATCTTTAATGGCCTATGTACTGTCCTGATTTCTAAGACTAGATGTAAATCCCCTGAGGTAAGAAAACTTGACTTTATTCTTGGACATACTTGGGATATGCCATTCAGTCCTAAACACAATAAATTAATAAGCGATACTATTTGCAGTGATGATGTCCATTGATTAACCCTTGGAAGAATAATTTGGAAAATCTTGTATTGGAAAATAAAGGTTTGAAGGGACAAATAACAGTGTGTCTGGTTAAGGTAACAACGTAGCAAATGTATGCCTCCAAACACACACACATAGCCGCAGACATACTCTTAGCCAAAAACATAGCAACAATAATATATATATATAACCATAGAACATAGCTGGACTCAAAATGTAGACTAGGGCTGAAGAGATGGCGTAGCAGTTAATACACTTGCCTGCGAAGCCTAAGGACCTAGGTTTGATTCCCCAGTACCAGCATAAGCCAGATGCACAAGGTGGCACATGCATCTGGAGTTCCTTTGCAATGGCTGGAGGTTGTGGTGTGCCCATTCTCTCTTATCTCTATAGGCTTCCTTCTCTCTCTCTCTCTCTCAAATAAATCAATAATAAGTGGAATATAACCATTAACCACAGACAGAGCATAAACTGATAGTGCAACTGAAGCCACTGACTGGCCCGATTCTAGAAGGTGGAACACAATAGTAGATAGAAACACAGGACCTGTGAAATCATTACAACATACTGGTGCTCACAAAATGTGACTGTTGTTTAACCCAGCAATTACATTACTAGGAACTTATTCCATGGAAATTGTCAGATGTACAAGGATAACTCTCCCAGCATTTTTAAAATAATAGTACAAGTTCAAATAATATAAATGTTTAACAATGTGGAATTGATAAGTAAACTGTAAGTCATTAATCTCATGGAGTATTTTACAACCAATAAAAAGATCATCTTAGAGGAAAACATTTCGTGGCATAATAAGGACGTTCTTAATAGCTTACTAGGGTAGAAGCAAGCTACAGGGGCTGAGGAGATGGCTCAGAGGATAAGGTGGTCATGGCACAGGTATGAGGACCGTAGTTCAGATCCCCAGATCTTACATAAATGCTGGAGGCAGGCTGGAAAGATTGCTTAGTGGTTAAAGCACTTGCCTGTGAAGCCTAAGGACCCAGGTTTGGTTCCTCAGCACCCATGCAAGCCAGATGCTCAAGATGGCACATATGTCTGGAGTTCATTTGCAATGGCTAGAGGCCCTGGCATGGCCATTCTCTCCCTCCCTCCCTCCCTCCCTCTCTTTCTCTCTCTCTCTCTCTCTCTCTCTCTCTCTCTCTCTCTCTCTCTCTCTCCCCCTTTTTCTCTCTAAAATCAAATTAATAAATGCTGTGGGCACAGTGATGTATACCTGAGATCCCAGCACTCAGGAGTCAGAGATAGATAAGTTCCTGAGATGAACTGTCTACCAAACTGAGTAGTGGGTTGAATGGGAGATATTGTCTCCATAAATAAAGTTGAGAGCAACAGAGGGAGAAACCTGAGGCCAGCCTCTGACCCATACCTGCACACATGTGCATACAAAGACACACACATGTGAACATGCATATATACACATACGTCAAGCAGACGTACAACTAGGAAGTACAAAAAACAAATGAACAAATATTAGGTTCATTTTGATGATAAACACATAGGGAAAATACCAAAAGGACCCATAACAAAAATTTTAATTTGCTTATCTCAGAATGTGGCTTTATTTGTTGTTTAGCTTTGTACTTTTTTTTCCCACATGCTCCTAGTAGGAAAGAATAAGTAAGAAAAATACAGTCCTGACTGCTATCAGCTGCAAACAACCAGCTCGAATCACTGGGCCATGCTGTTGTCCTGATGAACATAAACTGTTTCATGCTATACCAACCAAGTGTGCCCGCCATCTGTGACCATGAGGAAACAAGACAAACACAAGGCACGCTGGGAACCTGTCTGAGCCCAGACAAAAATAAAAACACCATGGAAACCACAGTCATCAGACATGGGTGACTTCCAATCTTCGTTACTTACAGTTCTAGTTCACTCTGTATTTCTACCTCCTCACATGAGAAAAGTCTCTTCTTTTGTCCTGAGAGCTTCAGAGCACAAGCTAATTGTCTACTAAGCCTCACAACTTGTATACCCTTCTTGCACTGGCTCCTAGTAGCTTCCCTTACTATAGCCATTTTGGTGAATCTGTTTTGCTGTAGAAGCATCTATGGTGGCCTTGTCCAAAGGTGGTTACTGGTGTAAATTGTATGCATTTAATATGCATGTATATTCCTCTTGTGATCAAAAAGAAAAATATTTAAATTTAAATTCAAATTCTATCCATTCATTGATATGTCAAGTGACTTTCGACTTCTGGGCCCCTCACTCCCGGTTATGAGCCCCTAACTCCCACTGTATTCTTGCCTTTCCAAAGAGCCAATTCCCCAACAGCCACTGGGGCTTAGTCCCCACCAGGTATTACTAGCTGTGGGAATGATCACAGATGCTTCAATGGGACTTCTCTAGAGCAACACTATTAATTTGGGGCCAGATAAATAATTTTTGCTGTGGATTATACTATAGATTGTAAGATGTTTATCAGCTTTCCTGATCCCTCACATTTGATTCCAGTAATACCCCTTGTGGTGATAACCAAAAGTCTCCAGGTTTTTTCTCCTGAAATTATTATTGAGGACCACTCATACAGAAAACAAGTACTAGGAAGAAGGAAGATCCTACCTATGCTTTAAAGAGGTCTGCAATTGGCTCTTTACCTCCCTGGGCCATGGATTCTTCATTTTTTAAAAAATATTTTTATTTATTTTTAAGGAGCCAGAGAGAATGAGGGAGAGCCAATGGGTACACCAGAGTCTCTCACTGCTGCAGTGAAACTCCAGATGCATGTGCCACTTTCTGCATCTGGCTTTATGTGGGTGCTGGGGAATTAAACCCAGCAAAAGCCTTCACTGCTGAGCCATCTCTCCACCCCCATTCTTAATTGTTGAAAGCAGAGACAGCCATTATTTTGCTTACTTATGCAGAGAATGTGAGGTGAGAGAAAAGATGTCAACAGGCTTGAAAGTCACTAAAAGATATCTATTCCATTAATAAAGGTTCACCAAACACTTATGAAATGCTGGGTATGTAAAACATTATAACACTCAGAGTTCTGACTGAAAAGGTGCCATGACCCTAAGAAGGATTAAATATACATAGGAAAATTACAAAATGTGATTAGTATGCCTCAAATGGCCATAACATCCATGTGTGATTTGTACACGTCTGCAATCCTAGTGCCCAAGAGAGTGCTTCAGGAGGGTTGCAAGTTCAAGACAAGCCTGCTCTACATAGAAAGACTCTGTCAAAATAAACAAAATCGATCAAAAGACCAAAATATAGAAAGAACAAAGAAATGATCATAATTCAGTTAAATGTATTTCATTTGGATTTGTCCAATATGCCTTATAGGAAAACCAATTTTCATCTAAGAAATAAGACCATCAAATTGATAGTCTCCGAAGCTAGTGTTCAGAATGTCTTCTAAGCCTTTGCTTGTGTTTGTGTGCATGACTGCAGGCTTTCCTTGGCGTAGCTCTGAGTCATTTTGGACTGGTTCATTAAATCAGTTAGAAGAAGGGGGAATAATAAATGCAGAGAAATATAAGAGAGTATAGTAATGTGTGCATGTGCTGGACAAAAGAGCAAGGAACAAAAATTTTAAAATGCAGAGCCATAAAATAATAATTTGAATAGCTTTTAATTATGAACAGCATACATCCAGCATTCACAGATGTAAATATAACTTACCACGCAAACTCCTTGTAACATTTTTAATAAAAGGTATGCGAAATAATGAAATTGGCCTTTGCAGCTTAACCAAATTGAGAATTTCTCATAATGTTTTCTCTCCAAACACGAGGGCCTTTATTTTTCCCTTCTGTTTTCTGAAACATGGAAATCAGATGTTTTCACTTATAAATATCTTATTGAAATGTGTTATGAAAGACCTTCTTAACCAGCTCTTCAACAACCAAATGGAGTAGTTACCTTTCTTTGCAAAGGATCAGACGTTGCTTATCTCACTTTTTAAAATGTAAAAGTGGGGCTGGTCCAGGGTCATAAATAAGATTTAGCAGAACTGACATGCCAAGATGGAAATCTTTCTCCTGCATGGTTATTAAAGGCAATTACTACAGGAAAACAGGATAGTTTAGAAATGGATTCAAATGGTTCACAAGCATTAACTTTAGCCTGTGCTTATAACTACATTTTAGGGATCACCTGGGCCCAGCACGTCATTGAATTCCAGGGATCTTGTTTGCCATTGCAGAAAATCAGAATTGTTTCAAGACCCTCCACGGCAGCAGCTTCCAGCTCCTCAGGCTACACTGTGTTTCTAGGCCCGTTCAGTCACTTGCCTGATCCACTCCCAGACTCCACGTATCACAGAAGTGCTACCTAATACAGGAACCTGCAGCCCTGTCTCCATTTCCTTAGTTTTGCAGGTGATGTCCTACATTTTCCCACATAGAAATAGTTGACAAAAACTATAAAATAAATGAAAGATAAGGAAAAATGATTAGTGAAAACTTTAAACTAGAGAGCAAAAACAATCAATGGTAAGCTCAAAAAACAGAATAGTTTGTAGGAGGAAAAATATCCATCAGTGGATTTTTATATCAAAAAATTAACACAAGGGCTGCAGAGATGGTTTAGCCGTTAAAGCACTTGCTTGCAGAGCCTAAGTACCCGGGTTTGCTTCCCCAGCACCCACATAAAGCTGGATGCACAAAGTGGCACATGCATCTGGAGTTTGTATGCATCAGCTAGAAGCCTCTGGTGTGCCCATTCTACCTCGCCCCCTCTCTCTCTTTTCTCTGTCTCTGTCTCTGTCTCTCTCTTTCTCTCCCTCCTTGGGAATAAACAAATTTTTAAAAAGACTTAAAACAAGCCAGGTTTGGTGGTGCACGCCTTTGATCCCAGCACTAGGGAGGCAGAAGTAGGAGGGTCATGATGAGTTTGAGGCCAGCCTGAGACTACATAGGGAATTCCAGGTCAGCCTGAGCTAGAGTGAGACCCTACCAAAAAAAAAAAAAAAAAAAAAAAAAAAAGAAAAGAAAACAATAATCCAAGCTTAAAAAGAAAGACACTTCCCTGAGTCAATCTTTGTATTCAGAGAGCCTTGGAACAAGGGCGTCTTCTTTTGTTGTGAGTTCACTGAGCAGAAGTGAGCATCCAAAGGATAAGTCCTGCTCCTGAGGATAATTCAGGTAGCAGAGAAAGGAAACTGGCAAAAAAGGAGGGGTAGAGTCTTGCTTACTTAGAACTATTTTCTGTTCCTACCAATGACTTAGAAACTCCCTTCATACCCTCCCATCTCCACTGACCAGGAAGCAGAGGACTCAAGTAGATCCTTAGGCGAGGCTCTAATCTATTCCCATTCCCACCCCCACCTCCTAGTGGCCCATCTCCTCCAACTAGGTCCCATCTCCTAACATTTCCACATCTTCACAAAGCAGCCGCAGGAGCTGAGGACCACGTGTTCAAAACACACGAGCCCATGAGGGATCGTTAGGTTCAGACCACTACTTCACCCACAGGTGGTTCTCCGAGGCCCTCCTCCAGGTTCTGGGAATGAAGCAGAGATCACCACATTGAAAACCCTAGGGTAGAGATGATGATAAACCCGGAACCACCATGCAATTCTGGGACAGTAGCTCGGGCTTCTCCTTCTAAGTGTGAGGCCCACTCATTGCTGCTTCCCACAGGCTACACTGCCCTGAGACCACAGCTACAGTCCCTGTAACCACAGCCATGGGGGCTCTTAATGTACCCAGACAACTGTGAGACCTAGCCATGCAATGAGGATATCCCCTGCCTTGTTCATTATTTCACTTATCACCTGTCGGCAGCACTGGGCATTTTTATCTGTAGTTCACTGCTATGTTCCCAGAACCTTGAAGACAGGCTCAAGAAATAACTTTTGAATGAATAAGTGGATAAAACATTGGAAGCTTTTCCTTGTGTTGGAAGAAAGCTAAAATACATACAGCTCTGAGTTCCTCAAAGGTCCTGGCCTGTCGTATCTCCTAAATTACCCAGAGGCCAATCTGGCCTGGTTTCTAGTTCTAGTTTCTCTTTATGATATCAACTGTTCTTTTCAGTTATTAGTGAGATTTTTAGTTTCATGGCTAATGCAGAAACAAGATGGGGCAGATCTTACCCATTGCCTTGATGAATAAGCAATTGTGACTCTACTTATGAAAAACTATCGGCCACTTCTTGCTATATATCTATGCCCTGTTTCCCTTTTGCCTCATTATTTATGGGGTCCTGGAGACCACCTTCTTTCAGGAGACCCTGGACGGGGGCACATTCACCACAGCTTTGAAATAATGTGAGGAGAGCAGAATCATTCCAAGTGTGTGGCTCCAGTTTACCGAGGGAGGGGGTGGGGAGGGAGAGCTGCTACTACTTATGAAAGTGGTTTATTTTCTTTAGAGGTTGCATGGAAATGTTTGCTGGCATTTCATTTAATGATAATGAAAATGGCAAAGTAAGTGTGCATTAGACTATTTTCTTTGAAACTGGATCAGAGATTCTTGTGACGTGCTTGGCACACCATGGGGCTTACCAGCAGAAACGGTGAATGACTACACAGGAATTTGAAGCAAATCAGTACACCCAATCAATGCACAGGATCTGAGGTCCAGGCAGAAACTTTCCAGCCCTCCTCATTCTACTGTGCACCATTATGGGTGGAGGTTGCCAAATGAAGGTGGAAAAATCTCAAATCCAAAGCATCCACCATGCACTTGGAGCACATCCTTACATAACTGCTTCCCCCACCGCAGCACAGTGGCCTCGGACGACATGGGGGCATGCATTCCTCTGGAAAGCCCTTGACAGTGACTGATTGCTTTCTAATATGTTTTCCAAGCTACCTGAATGAATATCCTCACCACAAATATGGCTCAAAATCTCGCCAGTCCTCCCAAGTCACCCCACACAACGAGCTCCGTCTGCACTTTCCTAGCTGATGCCATCACCCGGAATTTTCTCATTCCCCCATTTGCTTTGTGACAGGGTCGTGTCCCAGAAATGCTGCCTCCACCATGTGTTCCGGATAATGGCACTGCACCTTTTGAGGGGAAGTGCTCTCTTCCATCTTCCTATCCTTGAATGTCTGCAGATAGCAGGGGCACCTGTCATGACCAGAGAGCCTCTGGTGGCTGTCCAGGGTCAGCTTTCTTGACCGAGGTTGGCCTTGAGCATCACTAAATGAACTTCTCCCAGTGGAGGTTCCTGAGCCCAGACTACTCTTCCAGCATGGTATGGTTTAGTGAAGGTCAGGAAATTTTTCAAAATGAGAAGCCAGGAGGCCAATAAATAAGAAAGGTCCCTGGGACTGGAGAGATGTCTCAGTATTTAAAGGCTCTTGCTTACAAAGCCTGACCGCCTGTATTCCATTCTCAATACCCATGTGACACCAGATGCAGAAACTGATGCGTGCATCTGGAATTCATTTGCAGTGGCAAGAGGCCCTGCTGCACAGAGTCTCTCTCTTCTCCTCTCCTCTCCTCTCCTCTCCTCTCCTCTCCTCTCCTCTCCTCTCCTCTCCTCTCCTCTCCTCTCCTCTCCTCTCCTCTCCTCTCCTCCTTGCTCTCTTTGAAAATGAATAGAAGAAAATACTTTTAAAAATGAAATATCCCTGTATGTGTGGAACTGAACAACATGGCAGCCATGACCTCTGCACTTCCTGGATGTTTTGTCTGGGTGAGGGTGAGAGAAAATTATTCTTGGAACTGGGGCCCTTTTCTAGTGTTTAACCACCTTTTTTTTCTTTTTTACCACCTTTCCTTCTTTCTACACATTTTTCTCTCCTCTCTTCTCCTTGTATGTCTTTCTCTATGCCTGTCCTTTGCCCTTTCCTGTCTTCACTACCCATGGAGTTTCCCACATACATTGGATACCATATCTAATGCTATGCTGATTGAAAATGTTTTACTTATTTATTTATTTAGCTGTTTATTTATTTATTTATTTGAAAGAGAAAGAAGTACTTAGAGATGGAGAGAATGGGAGCCCTAGGGGCTCCAGCCAGTGTAAACAAACTCCAAACACATGTGCCACCATGTCCATCTGGCTTACTTACATGAGTCCTGGGGAATCGAACCTGGGTCCTTAGGCTTTTCATGCAATCACCTTGACTGCTAAGCCTTCTCTCCAGCCCTATGCAGTTTGAAAGATGATTCTGGCTTGATCTCTGCTTTCAAGTCCTTGGGGAGACGAGGCCTGAATGCAAGCAACAACAAGCTGCCACAGTCGGGATGGGCGGGAAGTTTAAGGAAGGGATATTTTCTAAAAACATGAAACGTGGGGAACTGGGAAATGGCTCATTGAGCCGGGTGTGGTGGCGCACGCCTTTAATCCCAGCACTCGGGAGGCAGAGGTAGGAGGATCACCATGAGTTCAAGGCCACCCTGAGACTACATAGTGAATTCCAGGTTAGCCTGAGCCAGAGTGAGACCCTACCTTGAAAAACCAAAAAAAAAAATAAATAAATAAATTAAAAAAAAAATGGCTCATTGAGTAAAGTGCTTGCCATGAGAGTATGCGAACCTAAATTCGAATCCCAAGCCCTCACATCAAAGCTGGGCATGGCAGCACACACCTGTCATCCCAATGGTGGGTGAGTGGAGAAAGAAGGATCCCTAGGGCACACTGGCCAGCTAGTCTAGCCAAGTAGCTGGATGCTAGGCTCCATGAAAGAGCTGGAGAGATGGCTTAGTGGTTAAGGCACTTGCCTGCCAAGCCAAAGCACCCAGGTTTGATTCCCCAGTACCCATGTAAAGCCCATGTAAAGCCAGATGCATCTGGGGTTCATTTGCAGTGGTAAGAGGCCCTGGTGTGCTCTCTCTCTCTCTCTCTCTCTCTCTCTCTCTCTCTCTCTCTATATATATATATATATATATATATATATATTATATATATTATATATATATAATATAATACATATATATATAATATATATATAATATATATGTATTATATTATATATATATATAGCAAATGAATAAATAAATAAAAATCTTATTTCAAAAAGGAAGACAGATGGCTATACTTTTCAAGATCATTTCTATAGCTCTTTACTAGAGAAGTTTCTCTGATTATGTAAACTACAAGAACTGTGAAGAAACTCAATGACACTGATGTGACCAAGGTCACTCCCCTGACCAGGCCTGATGGAGAGAAGAAGGTGAACGTTCAGCTCGCTCCCAATTAGAATGCTTTGGATGTCGCCAGCAACATTGGGATAATCTAAACTGGATCCACCTGGTTAATTGTAAATACATTTTTTTTTCACTGTATAAAAGAAGGAAGAAAGAAAGTGACTGAGGAGAACACCCAATGTCAATCTCTGGCCCACCCCCCATACACACACACATAGGTGCACAAGCACCAGACACATATGTGCCCACACACTTATGAGTAGGCTACATATCACATACACATATACCCACCCCTCAAGAAATTATTTAGGCCAGGTGTGGTGGCATACACCTTTAATCCCAGCACTCGGGAATCAGAGGCAGGAGGATTGCTATAAGTTCAAGGCCACCCTGAGACTGTGTAGTAAATTCTAGGTCAGCCTGGGCTACATTAATCCCAGCAGTTGGGAGGCAGAGGTAGGAAGATCACTGTGAGTTCAAGGCCAGCCTGAGACTACATTGTGAATTCCAGGTCAGTCTGAGCTAGAGTGAGACCCTACATCAGAAAAAAAAGAAAAGAAAGAAAGAAAAAGAAAAAAAGTGACATTAAAAATGTTGGAGAGGGCTGGAGAGATGGCTTAGTGGTTAAGGCATTTGCCTGCAAAGCAAAAGTACCTTTGTTCAATTCACCAGGACCCATGTTAGTGAGATGCATAAGGGGGCATGCGTGTCTGGAGTTCATTTGCTGGAGGCCCTGGAGTGCCCATTCTCCCTCTCTCTCTCTCTCTCTCTCTCTCTCTCTCTCTTTCTCTCTCTCCCTCCCTCCCTGTCTTAAATAAATAAAAATAAATTAAATTAAAAAATAAAATAAAAACTGTTAGGAAAACTGTCAATGAGGTGGAAACACCCCAGAATCAGGCCAAGAAGGAAGCTTTTGACCTCTAAATTCAATGATTCAATGAAGCAAAAGGTAGACTGTTACCACAGAAAGCCATGCCATGCAGGAGAGCTGCCCATTCTCCTGCCCTCCATGTGGGCACCACCCTGATTCCCCCTTCCTCTGCCTCATCAGCCATTAACCTACATCCTCATCTCAATTTTCTCAAAGTTTATTGTTTAGGGTCTCTACTTTTCTCCTTCAGAAAACCCCACACCTCTCTACTTGTTAGCAGAGAAACCAGTCCCAGCCCCTGGTTCTGCCCTGTGTCTTATAAACCATCATCTCAAGGCTTAGTAGGTGATGCTGGAAGATTGTTTTCTAGCTGTGAGGATGCTGCCTGGGGTCATGAAGCCAACGGGGAAGGGAGAAAGAGGAACATGTCACTCTAGCTATGTACTCACCACTAATCAAGACTGGATTGAGTTTCCCCACACCTCACCACAATGATTGCTAATTTTCCAAATATAATCTCCTGCATAACAAAAATATACTTCCTGTTAAGTGTCAGAGAAACAAAAATCCACAATTTTTGTTCTTTCCAATCTTAATTATATGATATTAACTGGATATTGCTTGGGTGAACTATCTGGGACAAAGCACCAGCCCGAGATTTTCATTTTCCATCCTTAAGCCTCTGTCTTACTGTCTGCGGAAGAGACTCCATCCAGTCTTCCAAAAACACACAGGGAAGGCGAGGATGCAGGTCAGGGAAGAGAGGAAATGGTTTTGTTCTTGTCTTGTTATCTGGAGTGTTTTGTTGTTACTGTTTTGATTTGGTTGATTGGTTGGTTGCTTAATTTGTTGTTGTTTGTTGTTCTGGAACTTGTTATTTTTATTTTCTAAAAGATGTGTTTTAGAAAGATTTTTTTGAGAATTATTTATTATTATTATTAAGAACATATTTTTTATGGATAACATAATGTGGTGGTAGCATCTTTTCCCTCCTCCCTTACCCTGGGCCTTGCTATATAGTCGAGGCTGATGTCAAACCCTCAATCTTCCTATAACAGCTGACGTTATAGCCCTCTCTCATCACATCTAGCTAACAAAAGGGTTTTGTCGATGTTGTCATTGTTGTTGTTTGTTTTGTTTCTGTTTTTTTTATTTCTGTTTATTTTTATTTATTTATTTGAGGATGACAGAAAGAGGCAGAGAGAAAGAGAGAGAATGTGTGCACCAGGGCCTCCAGTCACTGCAAACGAAATCCAGATGTGTGTGCCCCCTTGTGCGTGTGACTAATGTGGGTACTGGGGAATCAAGCCTCGAACTGGGGTCCTTAGGCTTCACAGGCAAGCGCTTAACTGTTAAGCCATCTCTCCAGCCCCTTTGTTTTTTAAAGAGAATGGTGTTCTTCACTAATTACTTTGCACTTTTTTTCTATAAGGAATACTTATGCACTGGGTGGCTTCACACTGTCAAAATTCCTGTGTTGAAGTTCTAATCATCAGAATGTGCCTTTATTTGGCAACAGGGTTACCACAGGTGTCATAGGAAAGGTGGAGTCACACTGACGTTGGGTGGGCCCTAGTCCATATGACTGGTGTCTTTATAGTAGGTAAAACTGAGGCACAAATCCATATGCAGGAAGAACATAGCAAGAAGGAGAAGGCAGAGAAAGAGCACTGCGAGGAATTGACAAACCCAAGCTGCACTGGGGACTGCCAGCAAACTCTAGGACACGAGTTCTCTCTTTGCTGACCTCCAAGGCACCAGCCCTGCCATTGCATTGATCTTGGACTTCTCCGGAGCCGAGAGAGAAAATACGTCTGTTTATACCACCAAGTTTGTGTTACAGTGTAATGGCAACTATAGAAAATGAAAACAATTTGAAACCGGCTGCTTTCGGTAGATCTCAAAGAACACCTTTACACACATGGGAAAGAACTGTAGCTGAGCCTCCTCTTAGGAAAACCCTCCTCTTACCAAGGAGGTACGCTTGCTCAAAGCTTAACTGTGCTTAGGCATGACTGACATTCCAGAGGAAAGTTCTAGAATTTA
The DNA here is from genome assembly GCF_020740685.1 of Jaculus jaculus. Classification (NCBI taxonomy): domain Eukaryota; kingdom Metazoa; phylum Chordata; class Mammalia; order Rodentia; family Dipodidae; genus Jaculus; species Jaculus jaculus. The sequence goes on along the minus strand of NC_059113.1, from coordinate 101,301,359 downwards.
GCCCCCCCCCCCCGCCCGCCCCCGTGGAAATGCAAGAATTTGGGGTAGCAGAAACCTGCCTTTGTTGCCCATAGTGGAGATGATCATTTGGATTCATTTGTAAATGTGCATTACCATCTGTGGGGTCCCCAGAAATGTTCAAGGCAAAGATTCTAAAACATCTTGCTTCCTCCAGTCAGGCAAGGAGGGAAGTTGATATGAATGTTCCTAAATGTATATACCTGCACTTACCAAATACTAAAACATGAAAAGCTGGGTTGAACTGTTACACTTGAAATGCATAGTCATGTTTGAAATCTCAGATGTTGGTGCTTATATATAGAAATTGATAATGTAAATCACATCTTTAAGACAAGTTACATTGTTACTCTTGGCAAGCCAAATGGTGTTTCCCCAATGCCTCCATTAATAGAGGGAAGTGACTGAGTTCTCTAACAGACACTTTTCATATTTTCTTCTTTTGTGGCCTCTTCATTTCAAGTCAGTTGTCGGGATTTCTGAATTAATAGGTTCTAACTTTAATGACCTTTGTTAAATAATGTCCCTAGAACACTGCATTTCTAAATGTTCACATGAGTGACTTAAGACCATATTCTCAATATTAAAAAAAAAAACAACCTCTACTCACATATTTACCTGGATTAAAGTAAGTTAAGAAAGAGTGAAGGTGTATTATGACAGGCAAGGAAAAGAAAAGTAGAGAGAAACCAGAGTGCTCAAACTTCCAAAGGACAAAGGGCCAGAAGAGCTCAGGGGAAGTACAAGCAATAACTTAAGAATGGAAGATGAGTTTATAGCCAGAAATCAAAACCAATGAGACAAGAAGTGTCATACGGGACCCCACATGCTTCCGAATTACTTCTATCTCCCAAGAAATGTGCCGATAAAATGGTTCACGACAGCTACGCTTGACTATGACCAGCATGGGACACATAAAGGGACACAATTCAACATTGCACTGCTTCCTTTCTGGACATGCTGTGCCATAAAAAACCCCTCCTTGAATTTCATTGTTTTGTTTCCTATGAATGTAGAATTCCATCAAACTGTTTTTTTGGGGTTTTCCCCCCACAAGAAGTACATCGACCATCAACTGCACTTGCCTGGTTTTGAAGGAACTGTCCCTTCAATCCTGTTTGCCCAACTCTTCAGAATGGAGCTGATGCCTGGCACCCCCGCACACAGTGTGCGGCTGGGTAAAGCCAGTGATGGCATTGGCAGATGATCAGTCAGAATGGCCCACCATGTTTCAAACAACTACCCACATGTTACTTTATAAGCTTTTGAGACTTGGGCTTTAATATCATTTTAATATTTTAAACATGTTCAAACTCTGCAGGCTTTTGGTTTTTATAGAGTTTCAAAATGGATTCAAGCATACTTGTACATTTGTATGGGGTGGTTTTGTTGTGTGATTATTGTTGTTGTTTTGTTCTGCTATCCTATTGGGAAGTCTTGGGACTCATGTTCAGTTCACACTGAACTGCAATACCCACAACCCATGCACCTAGACCCTGGTGAGATGAACTCTGTGTGACACAGAGGATTGCTGTGTCCTATCATCTGACCTTGAAGGGCCCCAGCCGACAGTACGATTTCTGACCCAAGCCTCAGGAACCTTAGTCCCTGTTCTCCTTTGAAGATGTAAAAAATGGACATAGCAGACAGCTAGTCAGAAGCATGTATACTGTGGTGGTTTGCATGTAAAATGTCCCCAATAGCCTCATGTTTGTGATTAAGCCTACTACTAGGTGCCCAGCCGGTGGAGCCCTTGCAAGGTGGAGCCTTGCTGGAAGAGGTTTTTCACTGGGGGTGGACCTTGAGGTTTTTTGTTTTTTTTTGTTTTGTTTTTTTTTTAATTCCAGAACCATCGGATGCTTAGTTAACTCACTCTCGCTGTTCTTTCCCTGCTAAGTGCACGAACATGCGACCTGCTGCCTCCTCCTCCACGCTTTCCCAGCCGTGACAAGACTTTCCCTTGAGGCTATAAGACAAACTAAACCCTTTCCTCCCATAAATCTGCTGCTGTTTTAAAAATGTTTTATTTGGGCTGGAGAGATGGCTTAGCAGTTAAGCGCTTGCCTGTGAAGCCTAAGGACCCCGGTTCGAGGCCCGGTTCCCCAGGTCCCACGTTAGCCAGATGCACAAGGGGGCGCACGCGTCTGGAGTTCGTTTGCAGTGGCTGGAAGCCCTGGCACGCCCATTCTCTCTCTCTCCCTCTATCTGTCTTTCTCTCTGTGTCTGTCACTCTCAAATAAATAAATAAAAATTGAACAAAAAATATTTTTTAAAAAAAAAGTAAATAAAAAAAAATGTTTTATTTATTTATTTAGTTAGTTAGTGGACAGAGAGAGAGAGGCAGAGTAAGTGGCAGAGAAAGAGGGAGGAAGGGAGAGAATGGGTGTGCCAGAGCCTCCAGCCACTACAAATGATCACCAGATGCATGCACCACCTTGTGCACCTGTCTTTACATGGGTACTGAGGAAAGGAATCTGGGTCCTTTAGCTTTGCCAGAAAGCACCTTCAGCTCTCCAGTCCCTTGCTGTTGTTTGTGAGACAGATTTCTCTATACAGCCCAAGCTGGTCTGGAGCTTACAGTCCACCTGCCTCAGCCTCCAGAGTGCAGCAGTTGTACATGGGTGCGCACCATCTCCCTTGATCAAGTGCCTTAGTAAAGAATTTACTGTGAGATTTAAGGAGTCAGGGTTTTGTTGATTTTGTCAATTCTCCTCTAACTTTCACCTCAGCTAACTCTCCAGTGTCTCTCCCCTGAGCAATGAGGTGAGCCTCCAGGTGCACTTGAAATGTGCAAGCTCACAAGACAATGAAGATCCACTGGCCCTCACCCCTGTCAGCACACCCCCACTGAATCCCTGTGGCTCAAGACCACAGTAGTCACAGTACTCACCACCACCCCAGGGATGCAACATGTTTTCTGAAAGGGACAGTTCCAGACTGGGGAGATGGCTTAGTGGTTAAGGCACTTGCCTGCGAAGCCTAATAACCCAGGTTTGATTCTCCAGGTCCCATGTAAGCCAGCTGCACATGGTGGCGCATGCATCTGGAATTCGTTTGCAGTGACTAGAGGCCCTGGCACACCCATTCTCACTCTCTCTCTCTCTCCCTCTCTCTGTCATAAATAAATAAATAAGGAACATTTTATTTATTTATTTATTTATTTGAGAGCGACAGACACAGAGAGAAAGACAGATAGAGGGAGAGAGAGAGAATGGGCGCGCCAGGGCTTCCAGCCTCTGCAAACGAACTCCAGACACGTGCGCCCCCTTGTGCATCTGGCTAACATGGGACCTGGGGAACCGAGCCTCGAACCGGGGTCCTTAGGCTTCACAGGCAAGTGCTTAACTGCTAAGCCATCTCTCCAGCCCATAAGGAACATTTTTAAGGAGGGGATGCTTCTGAGGAAGAATTTCTTGTTGGAAATGGGCTGTGATCATGACCCATGAGTGATGTTCAAAGGCTTGCTGAAAGGCAGTTTCATGGCTGGGCGGGGTAGAATGGGATCCCATCTCTCCTTCAGTTGATGTCTGCTCTCTATGAACCGGAAGTCACATGACCCGCTCCTACCCACCATCATTCTTAGTTTTAAGTTATCCGCCAACGTTCTGTAGCAATCTGCTATTTCAGGCTTCTTGTGGGCACACCTCCCTTCCACCTTTCACTGCTCCTCCAACTCTGTATGACACTAAACTCCATTCCTTTCCAATCACCCATTTACTTTTCTTCCTCCCCATTCCTGTAACCCCACATCATACTTCCGTCCTAGACCTCTATCCTTACTTAGCCACACATATCTTCTCACAGATACATTAAGCACAGCCAAACAGCATGCTTTCTGCAAACTCTACTTCCTCATTCACCCCTTGCTCAGTTAATGGTAGCACACTGCATCCAGGTGCTCCAGCTGGGATCCCCATCCAAGGGTCCTCTTTCCTTCCTCTTTCTTGCTTAATCGCATTATCCTGTTGATTTGGCATCTATATACCTCCTCATTTCAGTTCCTATTCTTTATTTATTTTTTGTTGTTTCCTTGGTTAGATTGTTATGATCTTTGCTTCCTCAAATGCACTAAGCTCATAACCAAAAATATCTCATCTTGCCCTCACATATTTTTCAATTATCCTAAAATTGTTTTACTTAAAATTGTCTCCCCTGGTTTTTGACTTATCAAATAAAATTTTATCAAAACCCCAAACCTCTTGAGCATTCTTTCCTCCAAACAAGCACTAGTTCTGTTTATCTCCTTGTGGAATTTTAAGTATTTTGGTACTTACTCTTCTCATTCAATACTTTCTCCCAATGCAATCTCATAAGCTTCGTAGTTAAAACATACCTGATAAAACAGAATTATAACTCCACTTTTCTGAGTTCTGGACTCTGCCTTCTTGGATCACAGGAAGGCCTAGCAAATTCAGTATGTACAAAATGATTCTATTCTACCCTCCACCTCACAAAAGACCAACCTATTTCCAAATTTCTTCCTTTGGTGAATGTGCAACAGATATTTAGTGGTGCAGACACCAGAATCTATTGAAGTAGAATCTCCATGACACCATTTTCTTTTCACTAGTTTCACCACATCCAGTTCGAGTCCTATTGATTTTGCCTCCTAAATATTTCTCTCACACATCCACTTATCTACAATCACGATCTCCAGTTAATGCTGCAGCACCTCACCTTCATTTGAGCAAAACACGTTGTCCTACGCTCAGCCTATCTGTGGTGGTTTGAATCAGTCTTCCCCCACAAACTCATGGGTTCTGAGTGCTTGTACCCAGCTGGTGGCAATTTGAGAAGACAAGCCTTGTTCTGGGGGGGTTGTGTAGGGGGTGGGCTTAGGAGTGTTACAGCAAGCTCCCCCTGGCCAGAGAAGGGCTCACTTTCCTGCTGCTGTTTTCCACCTGCTGTGGCAAGGAGGTGATGTCCAGCCTCTGCTCTGCCATGTTTTCTCTGCCATCAGGAAGCTTCCCCTGAAGACTGTATGCCACAAAGAATCCTTTCCTCCCATTAGCTCCTTTGGGTCGAGTGTTTTGTCCTAGCAATGAGAAGGTAACTACAACACGATTTCCTCTCGTGATTTCACCATGGTTAGACTGATCTCTGCCCAAATGCAATTCCATAAAAACCACCTTCCCTTAAACACTGCAAGGGTGTCCTAAGGGACTTAAAAGGGATTTCAAAGGAGCCCCTAAGTCATTCCTCAGCTTATGACAGCTGGGTCCCTCTTCTCACCGCTCAGTGCCTCTAGATGGAGTGTTCCACACTCCACTCCCAGTGCCTTTCTCACCCTTCATCCTCCCCTCTTTGGTTCTGTATCCTCTGTCATCTTCTTTCTATTTCTCCCTCACATGTCAGATCAAGTATGATTTCTCCCACATTCCCCTGTCGTAAATTAACTTCCTTTTGTAGTTTTAAATTTGTGTGGTATTTGATTACTAATTAACATTTACTTAGAGCTAAAATCACTCAACAAGATGACATCATCTCCAGCAATATCTTAAATCATAGGCATTTAAATCACAAACTTTTCAAGAAAGGGTGATGTCCATCTCTTCTCCAAACAGGCCTGATGACTTGTTCCCAGCGTTTGTTTCAGCCTTGTCTCATGACTTATCTCTGCATGAACCTAACAGTGCCAAGAATAAACAACACAATAGAAAAGAAAAATATAAAATCTCAGCAAAACAAGACTATAATGTAAATTCTTATTCCCCCCCCCCCCAATTAACCTGCCATTTCATTTAATCCTAAAAGACTTAGATTGAAATGGTTTGGGCTGAAGTCCTCACATTTACTTCACATCTCAACACATTAGGTAGTACAAATCCTGTAAATTAACTCACATCTGTTATAGGTTGTCAGTATTGTACCCTTTATATCAAATTAACAATGTTTCTACTCCCCCTGGATGACAATGGCAAAATGTCCTCATTGTGGACCATCAGTCTAGGGAATATCCTTGGGCTAGAACCTGAGGTTAAGTGACGTAGGCACCCAGGGACTCCCAAGAGCATAATTCCATAAAGAGCTTCCCAATTCCCTGTTCACTTACTCTGCCAGTCCAAGTTGGTACTTGCCAGCATTGCCCTTTATGGTTTAAACGTGTTTCTAAACATAGTAACTTGTCTTCAGCCCTGTGAGGTGGATGTCATCATCGTGAAGATTCTAACAACTGTGAACAGAACCCATGCAAGAAGAACACACAGTTCTCGGGAGACAACCTCTTGAGGCCCTCTCTTCATGGTTTTTGTAGACCTGAGGCTTTGGGCCACACTCTGCCAGTTTGATCAAATAGTTTAGGCTAACAAATCTGATTATTGTGAACACCTGTGTGCCTTTCCCCTTGACTGAGTTAATCTGTTTCTTTTGCTTTAATAAACCATAGCCATCAACATCATAGTTTCTTTTTCTCTTAGTTCTATGAGTCCTTCTAGTGAATCATTGAGCCTAAGGGTGGTTTGGGGGACCCCCCCCAACACACACATACAGTTTCCTATTGTTACTTCAAGAAATTAACACAATCACGGAAGCACTAAGGAACGCAAACTTACTCTCTTACAGTTCTCAGGTCAGAAATGAAAAATTGGTCAGCAGGGCTCTTTCCTGGTGGTGTTGGAGGCTCAAGGGAGGGACAGGCTCTTGTCTCTATAGAGGCTCAAGGGAGGCACAGGCTGGTGTTCCCCTTGAAAACACTGATTTTTCTTACCCTCACTGGGGCTGTGTTTAGAAACAGCAACATTGGAAGCTATTATTCTCAAATTGCAAACATAAGGACCACCACGCACAGCATCACTACCAACTTGGTTACACCAGGCATTCCTGGCCACACTCTTAATCCACAGAATAAGATAAAAATGCTTTCCTAAGGTTTGCGGTTCTTTGGCTTCAAAGAAAGACAGCACTGGTTTTTGAAAAAAACAAACAAACAAACAAACAACAACAAAACTTCCTTTTTACCTCCTGGAAAGACTATTTTACCTTTATCTTAAACATGTATACCCAGAGTATCCACTTCCCACAGCACCCATGAATCCTCAATCAGTACAAACACTCTACATCTAAACATCACCAAAATCTCTTTATACCAGTTACTCCCAAACTATTAGTCTTTCACTAAAAATCCCTTCTCAAAACCTGCCTCAAAGCACTCTGGGACATGTATTTATCCTTCCAAAGAACTGAATGAAAATGATCCTAATGCTATCCATTCAAGGCAGGTCCTCACTGGTAGACACAACGTACTTGAGAATGACATCAAGTTCACAGGAAGCTAGCCAGTCATTGAGTTCTGGCCTAATTAATCACTGCCCGAGCAAGTAGAACAAGCCCAGCTATGCCCTCTCCTGGCTGCCCTGATTTATTTGGGTATGTGTCTATATTTTAATAAAAGGAACCAGAGGGCATGGTCCTTTCACTCAAGGCCATTGAGGACAGCCTTTGGGACAAGGGCTGATGGAGGGTTGAGCCGTCTCTCGTGCGCAAACCCTTCTGCAGCTGACGCTACAACCCACTCCAAGCACAACTGATTGAATGTTTTGGGTCACTGAAATTGTGAAGCTGGGTCACCGCGTGCTTAATCCTGGAGCAAAAAGAAGTGGAGTTAGTAACGTGGCCCCCAAGATACATGGCCCACAGCCAAATTTGGAACTGCTGAAGGCATAGCCATGATTTGATGCCCAAGTTAAAACACACAAACAAGAACAACAACAAAAAAAAATTGATGTAAGGCCTTTGATTTATTTGACTTTTCCAGGAAGGGAACTTTCTGTAGGCAGCAGGCAAGATTTGCCATGGTCTCGTGTTTTACTTTTATAAGCGATCCTCTTCTCCCATGGTTCCTAAGACAGAGCCCTGCCTCCAAATTACCGGGCCATTGCCTGGGACAATTTTGCAGTGTTTAAAGAACTCACAAAAGAAAATTGTGCTTGTCAGTGCCGAAGCCCTTGCCACAGGGAAAGGCTTTGTGAACTGAAAGGCTTGCCTGCAGTATTTTTTCAAAAACAATGGCAAATTTAGCCAAATTGTGGCAAAAGTGAATCAGGTTTCACAAATTTAGGAATGTTTATGTAAATCTTTAAAACATATGTTGCCACAGCTGTGTTTAGCATAAAATTATGATGAAAATAATCCTAATGAAAATGATGATGTATTTATATAATTCCTGCCATCCGGCAAGCACCAACAACCGCCATACACACATGCACACACCACTGATCTCATTAGGACTGCCTAAATCCCTTTGAGCTACAACATAAATATTAGTTCCAATTTGCAGCCAAAGAAAGCGGGACATGAGCGAGGCTCTTTGTAGCTAAGGAGGGTAGGCTATAACCAGCCTGACGAGAATCCCCCACCTGTGTAGTAAGTGAAAATTCGAGCTGACTCTGGAAGAAGGATGGACAGGAAGAGGTCCCTTCATCCACACACGCCCACATGGACAGCCCCGTCCTAGCTGCGAGAGAAGGCTACCCTAAAATGCAGCAGGACCCCAGGCATCGTCTTTCTAGGAATCAACAGTGTGTGCAAGGACAGATGCTATCTTCCCAAGTGAGAGTGGGACTAGGAAGGGTTGAAGAAAGCTTTGTGTCCTGGTTTTATTGATAGCCGACTCAAGACACACACGAAAGGGCTAACTCAGAGTCCAGCACAGCCAGGGTGAGTCAGGCCTGAATCTGCTCTTCTCACCGCCGCGACTGTCTCTGCCCATGCTCTGCGGCTGAAACGGAATGCCACCGGCTGGCTAAGTGAGAAACAAGGAGGCTTTGTTTCGATATTCTTTTTCACTGAGATCACTTCAATGTCAAGGAGCCTCATCTGGAGAAAGTTTTCACGTGTGCCACAGTCTGGCAGACTGGCACACCAACTGAGAGAGAAATCAGGGGAGCATCTCCCTTCATCAGTAGCCCGCTCTAAACAACAAATCCATTCCTTCTATGAAGTCCTTCATTCACGCTTGAGGGACTAACTACCCCTGGGTCCTCCTTACCTCTTAAAGGCCCTCATCTCAGTGCTGTCCATTGACAGTTCAATCTCAAGGCGATTTGGGGGGGGACATTCCAACCATTGCAATGACTGGATGTTCGAGGACAGTGGAAACTTTTCACAAAGTACCCTGTGTAGGCCCAAATACTTCAGTTTGCCCTGTAGAATATCATACTTCCCTCAACCTAGATTATCTGATAGTGTTTAGCCAAGCAGACAAACTTGCCGCAGCGTCAGGCCCAACCGTCCCCATCAGCTGCCGCCAGGGCACGATGGCTTTCGGCACGTCTCCCTGGTGCTGCATTAACACACCTCACAGGCACCTGAGCAATCATTTCCTGGGTGAGAGATTCAAATGACTGACATGAGAAATGACAAGGCTCCTAAGCACTAGAGACTTTTACCAGAGTAGTCCGTCTGGCTCCCCTCTCAGCACACATTTTGAGTTATAGTTCTGAAGTAGAGGAGAGAGATTTGTTTACTCTCTGCCAATCAACATTGATGTGTGGTTTATGCTTTTCCAAATTCAATTTTTTTTTTAATTGCCTTCTTTCCATTCAAGGAGAAAAGAGAAAAATCCAACCATTCATTTTTGGCAAAACCTGAATTTAAGTCTGCCTCGGGATAAAAGATTCTCTAGAAATAAAGGAGGGAAAACGAATCCTTAGAGATATTTGATAGACTTTATCTGTATTTGAATTCTTGGAGTCCCACAACATATCTAATTTGAATAAACATGTATCATCCTGCACATAGACTACAGATGTGATTGCTAGGTAGTGTATCTAAATGAGTGTGATGGGAACGGTGAGGTCGGCTGGAAATCATCAGGGTTTGCCCTGCAGATGGAATTGGGCTCTTCCCTCCATGGTTAGTTCTCTACTAGGAGCCTATGAAAAGCCACTCAGCCCTTCCAAAGCTTGATTCTTGATTGTGTGTGTGTATGTGTGTGCGCGCAAATGCGTACATGTGTGTACGTGTGTAAGTGTATCGTATTCATGTGTATGTACCCATGAGGTACCCCATGTGCTCCCTTGCTATGGGGTACACTCACCTGCAGTGGCCTTAGAAAATGATGGGTACCTGTCCCATCAATCTTCTGATTTTGCTCGAGCCAGAATCTCTAATAAGAGATCAACAGATCTTGGAAATTGACAAGTGCTATGCTTTGCTAGTCTAGCCCCAATAAGTCTGTGGTCCTTGCTCCCCTAAAGAACTGCCTTAACTGCTGAGCAATCCTACCAGCCCATAATTATTAAATTATAGACTAACTTTTATTTTTTAAAGGAGTGCATTAAAATATTTATTTTGATCATCATTGACTTGAGGGCATCTTCTGACATTTGTTCTCGGAAGTGACTTCCTCACTGACCTCCTCCTAGTACCCAACCCTGCTTCATGGCTCCTCATCTTTGGTACCTTTAAGTCCTAGACCAAAGTGATGATTGCACGGCCCTTAATGCAGGCTGCATCCATGCCATCGTATTGAGTGGCCACTGTAAGGCAGAGACTGGTTTGCAAATCTGTGTGAACACTAGACTCATCAGCAGATGTCTAACCTGTTCACTCTATTAAACAAGGAAATCCTAGGTCTGGGGAGGAGGGAAGGTGAGTGTGGGGAGGGAGCAACACACAGGGTCAAATGGCTACTGCCTTTATAGTCCCTGAGTAAAGCACCCTTGGGCATCCTATTACAGTAGGAAGTAGGTTCCAGCCCCACTTCAGCTACAGGCTTTGGGGAAACTTCTCTCTAGGTCTCAATGGGTACAATCAGAAGGATTTTGGTTTGCCATTTCTAGCACCCACAAACAGCCAGATGCACAAGGTGGCGCATGCATCTGGAGTTCATTTGCAGTGGCTAGAGGCTCATGTATGCCAGTTCTCTCTCTCTCTCTCTTTCTCTCTCTCTCTCTCTCTCTCTCTCTTTCTCTCTTTCTCTTTCTCTCTGTCCTTTTCTCTCTCGCTCTTGCTCATAAATAAGTAAATGTTTAAAACAATCACAATGTAACTGAAGAGTATGTTAAAATAAATTGTATATATTTGGATTTTGTCCTTGATTCCTGGCACAGAGCTCCTGAGGAATTGCAGCAACTTTTAATGTTCACAATGAGCCCTTGTCGGCCATACTTGTGTTTATCCTAATGAAGTTGGTTCCCTCAATAGTTTCAGGATTAGGGGGTAGTCAGCAGGGGGAACTAATCTCTATGATTAGAGCTGGAAGTTTGAATATTATCCCTAGAGGTTCAGGGGGAAGAGCGCCTGGAGAATGGAATCACTCACCAGGGTGCAGTGATTTCTAAGCAGCCATGCCTATGCAATGAAGTGTCCGTGAAAGCTTCAAGGAGGTTCAGGACAGACAACACTAAGTCATTGGTCTACCTTGAGGAGGCTGCCCTTGGCCTCTTTCCCTGTGGTATCCCTTCAATTAAACCAGAAGTTCTGAGTTCTGTGAAGAGGAGGTCATGAGAAAGTGGTAAAGTGGTAGCTGGTGGGCAGAAAGCCCAGGACCCACCTTACACAGCTGGCTTCTAAAGAGAAGACAATCTCGTGATGCTCAGCCCAGCCTCTTTAGGTTTTCCAGTAACTCTAGCAGTTGGTGTCAGGACTGAATTACACTGTTGGACACTCAAATGGAGTATTGTAGGGGGAAAGCTACATATATTTGGTGTTGGGGCCTAAAAACATACATGTGATGTTGGGATCAGCAATACTGCCAGCAAAGGTGAAGACAGAGGAATTAGGAGGAGGGAAAAATCAGCCCCACTTATTTTACTGTGTTTACTGGGGCTGCCTGCAGAGCAGAGTGAGGGGTAACTGACCGCAGCAGTAGAAGACTCAAATGCAGGCGTACCACGAGACATCTCATGCCATCCTGCACAATGAGCTCCCCATAGCTGCTTTGACTCAAAGGCGTCTATGTCATCAGAAAGCCCACCTCAGTGTGGGTGACAATGGCTCATGGAAGCTGCACCTCTGTGGCACACAGCTGGTCCACACTCAAGCAATTGCCTTCTTCCAATACACCAGGCCCATGCAGCCTTCTTCGTGCACAGGCTGTAGCTTCTCAGAATCCAGAACAAAGAACTGAAACCGTGACCAGCAGCACCACTAACAAGGACCCAAGTCCAGCTGAGACCTGAGAACTGTTACTGGGAGGCCACGGACCCCAGAGCTCCTACAGAGGAACAAACAGGAGACAGCCACCGAGGGGCGGCAGGATTAGAAACAGGGGCAGGAGCGGGATCCGGAAACTGTGGACCAGCCAGTACTGGGTCTCCCTGCAAAGAAAGGGAAACAGCAGTCGTTGGTGGCTCAAGTAATGGTGCCCGTGGTTAACGGCTTATTAGATCCATAAGTAAATCAACTTAGCAAAATAAATAATTCAGACTCTACCACATATATGGTTTTAGCATCAATCTTGGGCAAAAAAAAAAAAGAGAGAAACATATTTCTTCTTGTAGCTTACATACTACTAGTACCTACAAAGTCTTCAACTTTTGGAACTCACTCGCAACCTTGAAATCTCTTGGCAGCAACATTTGGAAACTCCAACTTTTGCTAACACCCAAAGCACCACGCTTCAGAGTGCGCGTTCAACTTTACACTGTGAAACCACCGTCTTGGGACAGTTCGGAGCAATGAACGACAACGATGTAATCCTAGAAGCTAAAAGCTGAAGTTCTACAGAAAGTATCACATTTTCTCTCCCAAGCCAATTGTTTTCCCAAGCTGAGAAAATTGGATTTTGCCACTTGAAAGCATTTTTTCACGCCCCATGCAAGACAGGGCCCTCAGAAACAGTTCACTCAGCGTTAACAGCCGTGTTGGACATTCACAGAGCTTCAGAATTATTATAATAACTGGGTTTATAAGACTTAGCAGCAGCTTTATAGAATGCCATTTTTCTAAACTATCCCTATCCGATTTATATTTTTCCTCCAGTATCTTGGTACCTCCAGGATGATCCTACAGGCTTAAGATGTGTTCAGCACTCAGGAGGCAGAGGTAGGAGGATCACCGTGAGTTCAAGGCCACCTTGAGACTACATAGTTAATTCCAGGACAGCCTGAGCCAGAGTGAGACCCTACCTCGAAAAAAAAAAAAAAAAAAGATGTGTGCCTCTTTTTTCTTTTTAATTTTTATTTATTTATTTGAGAGAGTGTGAGAAAGAAATAGAAAGAGGCAGAGAGACAGAGAGAATAGGTGTACCAGGACCTCCAGCGGTTGCAAATAAATGCCAACACATGCGCTACCTTGTGCATCTGGGGAATCAAACCTGAGTCCTTTGGCTTTGCAGGTAAGTGCCTTCGACACCAAGCCATCTCTCCAAGCCCTTGCCTCTTTTGTGTTTTTGTTTTTCTTAAGTGTGTTGTTGCTGTCTCTGTCCTACATTTGGGTTTCCTTTGATTGGAAGGGTTGGGCAGAATAACAAATGTCTTCAACAGAAGTCTTCCAGTTGGCCGAAAGTTTTGTAGCTCAAAAAGTTTAGTTCTCAGTCCTCTCACTGACAGATGCAGGGACATGAGGCCAGCGGATGTCAATGGTGGCATCTGAGCCAGAGATGAGACTCGACTTCCAGCCCCAGGTCGGGCCACTAATCCACGCAATGTCACCACCACCTAGAGGCCAAGGCTGGGGCCCAGGGGTCTCCTTAGTGAGAGAAAGAGGTGCTGCTGCTGTTGAAACCCCTTCTTCAAATAATAATACAAGAGCCCAGTGTCTCCTGGGGCCCTTCACATATGAGCAAAAGATCAGCTTTCCAACCCACTGCTATTCCTACAGGAAGGACATGAGGGTGACCCTTCTCTATCCACAGATCACCGCTGCTCTAAGTGACTGAGACATGGTCTGCACGCATGTCGCCTCTCTGAACCAGCGCAGGCTCCCTTAGAGACCCTCTGTAGCCTCAAGCGTCCATCCACAGCAAATTACAACCCACAGGCAGGCATCTCGTGCCTATTCCACCCCCAATATCCAGGAAGATAAATCACCCTGGCCAACACACACACACACACACACACACACACACATACACACTCACACACACACACATACACACACCTCACCAGAGCAGCTATTTTCAAAGCCAGGTACTCCCATCAGATTGAAGACAAACTCACTGTACCCCCATTAAGGAGAGAGAAATGGAAAAGCTGTTGATTTCTTTCCTGGAGATTGTATGAAGCGAGTCTAGCAATATTGGTCTGAGAATATAAAGTGTTAAAAAAAAAAAAAAAGACAAGGAGCTGGGGATGAATTATCTTCCTGAAGCAGGTAGCTAGAAAACCAATAATTCAGCAATTTGGGACCCCACCTGCATCGGGCTGCATACACACTCCTCTCCTAATAGTAATGCCAACTTCACCCTGGCAGCTCCTTAGCAGCCCCCACTGTGTGGTTAGTTTCCATCCAAACACATCCGGAGCACATCCTGAAACTAGAGGCAGCGAGCCCATCTGCTGGGGGTCCGGTCTGGTCTGGTCTTAGGTGCATGCACATTAAGGCAAACTGTGACTGCAAAGTGAACTTTTAGGGCAAGTCCCCAACTGACCATCCTATGCCTATACGTGACTGGGTGTGTATATGATTAGAATCAGATGCATCACGGGAAAGACATGAGTGGAGAACAAAGGCTTACATAAGCCAAGCCTCCTGACTGTCTGTCAATCCGCCAAAATCTGTCATCAAAACAAACAAACAAACCAGCCAGCCCACTCCTACTCCACTTCTAGCAACCAACCCGCCTGGACCCTTAGCAATGAAGCCGCCAGGAACGACCTTGTGCCCGCTGCTTTCTTGCATCTATTCTGTGCTTTTGTTGGGCTGCTTTGCTATTTGTGCCTTTTTCGATTCTTTGAAAAGATGGCAAGGACCTGGAAGCACCCAGTCCGGGAAGTAACACCCCCAAAAGGCCCACGAGTTGATCACCTGGTCCCTGGCTGGTGGTGCTACGGGATGTGATTGGGTCACGAGGGTATTCACTTCATCAGTGGTCTAATCTGTTGATAAGTTAATCATGAGCGGCCTCTTAGGAGGAGGGTCCTGGAGGAAGTAGGCCACTGGAGTGGGACTTTTAAGGGCGTATCTTGTCACTGGCCACTGTGATCCTTCCCCAGCATCATGTTTGGCTGCACTGCATGTGGGCTGTGCAGCAACAAGGTCCCAATCGTCATGGACTGAATCTATAGCCAGCATAAGATCCTTCCTCCGTTAAAATACTTGCTCGGGGCTGGAGAGATGGCTTAGCAGTTGAGGTGCTTGCCTGCAAAGCCTGAGGACCCAGGTTTGACTCTCCAGATTCCACGTAAGCCAGAGGCACAAAGTGATGCAAGCACACAAGATGGTACACATGCCTGGAGTTCCAGTACAGTGGCTGGAGGCTCTGACGTGCCAATTCTCTCTCGCTCGCTCGCTCTTGCTCTCTCACAGTAAAAAAAAAAAAAAAAAAAGAAAGAAAGAAAGAGAGAAAGAAAGAAGGCAGGAAGGAAAGAAGGAAGGAAGGAAGGAAGGAAGGAAGGAAGGAAGGAAGGAAGGAAAGAAGAAAAGACAAGGCTAGTCTGCTGGACTTACCTCAAAAAAAATTTATTTGCTCAGGTATTTTGTCACGCTAACACTTAGTCTGGTTTTTGTCACTATAAATGAGCAGCCCAGATGGGGTCATTTATAAGGAACAGAGTGTTATTTATCTCACAGTTCTGAAAGCTGGAGAGTCTCAGAGCATCGACCCAGCATCTGGTGATGGTCTGGCTGCATTACATGATGAACATCACCAAGTGGGGGGGGAGACAGTAAGGGGTTAGCTGGAGTCTCTTCCATGTCTTATAAACCCACTCAGATTATCACTTGGGCCCACCCTCATGCCTTCACCTAATCCCAATTACCTTCCAAAGGCCGCAGCTCTAAATATTACCATATGAATTTGAGGTTTAATTTCCAACTCCTAAATGTCGGGAGGGTTGCACATCTGAATGGCAACACCACTTTAGTCCTTTGTTTCCCACATTTCTCGCTCTCCTCGGTCTGTGAGGATCCCACCCGCCTGTCTTTGTGGAAGCCATCAAAGGTCTCAACCCTTCCCTCACTCATACCTCCTCCAGCCTCCAGTACCACACCTGTTGGGGACTTCCACAGCCCTGGCCTGCAGTGTCCTCTGCACTGAGAATAAATCTGAGCACAAAACCTATGCTGTCCTGACCAGCTCCAGTGAACACAAGGAACCACAGGAAAGACAAACAGATGTGAACATCTTTGTGAGACACCCAGTTATAACTGAATAATATGGTTATAGGAAACATCCCTGATACTGAAAACCTACAACAGGGGTAGTCATGAGCCCTAGGGGTGTAACGTCTGTTGCTATCTGGCTAAATGTATATACTAGATCATCAAACTGCCCAGTAAGCACTTCTCTTAATGTTCATACCTATATATTAATGCTATTCACACTTTTGGTGAGAGAAACTTCTCTTTTCAATGGCAGTGACCTTGGGATGACTCAGAAGGCACCATGGTGCTGAGAAGTGACAGAGGAGTGCTCAGCACTGAAATATCTCGATCACACCTTCCAAGGTTCAGGGTCCATTGCGGAAGAGATGGAAGAAAGAATGTAAGAGCCAAAGGGAGGGTAGGACTCCTTACAACGTGCTCCTCCAGACACAAAGTAACCTGGATGTCCATGAGCTCACAGTGCCTGACACTATCTACACAAGACCATCATAAGAGGAGGAAAAGATCATGATATCAAAATAAAAGAGAGACTGATTGAGAGGAGGGATATGATGGAGACTGGAGTTTCAAAGGAGACAGTGGGGGGAGGGAGGGAATTACCATGGGATATTGTTTATGGAAGTTGTCAATAAAATAGTAACAATAATAATAATAAAACCAATAGTTACATACTAAAGGAAAAATATCTGAAAACTACACAAGATAAACAAATCTTTCCATTAAACAATATTTTAAAGTTATATATTCCAAACAAAAAATGATATGTCAGAAGGATGTGATAATGGGCATTTCTATATTTTCATTCAAAGCAATTGTCCTAACTCGGGCAGACTGGTGAAAGCCTGCCTAGGCAGTGAGTGATAGGAGCCCATTGGAGAAAGGGGGCTGGGTGATCACTGTGTGGCACTGGTATATTCACTTAATCCTTAGCTGTGCCAACTATCCTTAGCCTCACCCTCTCCAGAGGTCTCCAGTCTTTGTTAAGGCAGCAGAAGTTTGAGGGTAATGGAGGAGGGATGAGAGGGCGAATGATTTTAAATAGTCACCAATTCAACCCTCCTTATTTTAGATGTGTCCCACCCTTGCGAAGGTCAATTCCTAAGGCTGTGGACTGTAGGATAGATTGTATGCATTCCCAGGTTTCTCCAGCATCTGCTGTTGTTCATTTGTCTTTAAGCCCTCTTGCATCCATCTCTTTCTAGCCTAAGTCTTACTGTTATCATCTTGTCACTCTTATTCCCATCCTTACATGCTTATGACTTGGCAAAGCCTTGGTCTTATTTACTATGAAGATTCCCGGAGTGGGTAAAAGTAGACTATGACTTATCTCATCACCTCCGCTGGGTGTGACTGACGGTATCCTACGATTCTGAAAATGCATGCACTGATCTCTTGTGTGTACTCTGCGGGTTGATTGAGATTTTTAACTTTAAGTTTTGGAGAAAATTGTTGCAGGGGGTGCGGGAGAAATGGCTTAGCCATTAAGGCACTTGCCTAGGAAGCCTAAGAACCCAGATTTGATTCCTTAGTACCCATGTAAAGCCAGATGCACAAGGTGGAGCATGCATCTGGAGTTCGTATTCAGTGGCTAGAGGCCCTGGCATGCCCATTTTCAGTCTTTCTTCTCTCTCTTTCTCTTTCTGTCTCTTCCTCTCTCTTTCTCTCTCTCTCTCTCCATCTATCTACTCTGTACTACCTACCTATCTATCTATCTATCTATCTATCTATCTATCTATCTATCTATCATCTGTCTATATCTGTATCTCTCAAATACATAAATATTTTTAAAAAATCATTGCAGGACATATTCCAATTTGCAACTAGAACCTCAAGATCGAACATTTCTCTAAGCTTCACAGAGCAGCTCTGAATTAATAGAAGGTAATCTTGTGTGGTAAGAAAAGCTATAGGAGAATTAAATCCAGCATGCCTGACAGCCCACAGCCAGTCTGTGATAGCCCTGGTTCTCAAACCCACCTTCTGGATTCTGACTATACATGTGGGTATTCTCCCCCCCACTCTCTCTCTCTCTCTCTCTTTCTCCCCCATGTCATCTTTCTTTTTACAAAGACAACAAATTAGGAAAATGTGTTTCTTTGCATAAATGTGACACAGTACAGAAAGCTTGCTGAAAAAAAAAAAATAGCCACATTCCTGAATGTTGATTCTGGAAGCCTCCCCATTCTGGTCCAATGCAGGGAAGATACTTTATGAGAAATAGGTTAGCCACATCTGTCAGGGCTTGGAGGGCCAGCGTGAACTGCTGGGGCTGTCCACCCCACACAGGGGCCTATGGATGATTTGGCTTAGACTGAAAGTCGGCCCCTCAGTCTCCATAGTGCTTTTCAGCCTCAGAGACTTCTGAAATCTCATAGAAGGCATCTGTCTCCCTCTGGTCCCCATGATGTTCTCACATCTCTGCTCCCTCAAGGAGATCTGCACATCTGTTTCCCATGACTGTGAACTATGAGAAGTTGTCAGGGCCTTTCAATCAGTATAACGGCCTATAAAAGCTTGCTGTATTTTCAGTTTTACTAAATATTTCTATAATTCAAAAATTATGGAAGTGGATAATGTTTCTGTTCTTTGGGAATATATCTAACAGCTGTGTGTGCACCAAATGCAAATGAATATATAGAAATAAATTGTGCATTTTATAAACTACGCTTCATATTAACTGCCTCTCACTTTAGATACCTCATGTCCTGCTCCTACCAAAATGCCACCGATGGCTTAATAGGAGAACCATAGGTCCATCCATGAACCACGCCTGGAAGCACAACTTCTGCCCAAGCCAGTGCTTTTCAAAGGAAAGGCAATTCCTCAAGGTGTCTCTGGCACTAGGAATAGTGTGAGAATGGCTTACAAACTTTCTGCAACTCAGGTTCCTGCAGTTATAAATAGAGATGTCCATCCAACCATGTTTACCAAGGACTAAATATGGTAAGTTAGGTTCCCAGCAGGACAGCTGTGGTGAGTGGACAGTTGGGACATTAAAGTGCCAACCTCTAAATCAGAAGCTGAGAAGGCCAGCCTGGCAACTCCTCTGTACACACAACATTTGAAGATGTGCCAACTGGTTTACCCAGTCCAAGGCTTTCCACCCACAGCATGCAATCCAAAGGCACCAGACAAAGGCACCAGAGAGCTTCTGGTGATGGCTCCGTG